>NW_019272031.1:5012689-5075586 GCF_002738345.1 Cucurbita maxima | reverse complement strand
ACCCTAAACCCTAAACCCTAAACCCTAAACCCTAAACCCTAAACCCTAAACCCTAAACCCTAAACCCTAAACCCTAAACCCTAACCCCTAAACCCTAAACCCTAACCCCTAACCCCTAAACCCTAACCCCTAAACCCTAAACCCTAAACCCTAAACCCTAAACCCTAAAACCCTAAAACCCTAAACCCTAAACCCTAAACCCTAAACCCTAAACCCTAAACCCTAAACCCTAACCCCTAACCCCTAAACCCTAAACCCTAAACCCTAACCCCTAAACCCTAACCCCTACACCCTAACCCCTAAACCCTAAACCCTAAACCCTAACCCCTAAACCCCTAAACCCCAAACCCCTAAACCCTAAACCCTAAAGCATTTATATTTTTACACAATAAGAGAGAATACAAAGAATACAAAAAGTACATATATATCTGGTACTCTGATAGTACTGGATGATCTTCTCAACACCGGTTCAGGTGTCACTTGCTCGACTGCTGGTTCCTCAACAGTAGTCTTAGAAATTTCTTGAGTATCTGCTACAACATCACTAGATGAGTTTCCCTGCAATTCAAGCTCAACTCCCACTTGTTTCGTGGTCTTGGAACCTTACTTCACATCTGGTTCCTCAGCAATAGTCTCAAGAGTTTCATGAATATCTGCTACAACATCACTAAGTGAGTTTTCTTGCAACTCAAGCTCAGTCGCGAATCTGGGAGTTGAAACAAGTTTTCACCGTCTCCATCGAATTAGCTGTTCCGAAAAAGATAAAATTCTTCACCTTCTTTACCGAACTCGAAGCATCAGTTATTTTCATCTTTACTACATTTTAAGAATGAGAAAAGATATTATATCTTAGGAAGGCGTAAGAGGGCTACAGGGCCTTGGTTTTCTTGGGTCTGGTTGGAAGTCTAGAGGAATTGGCTTGTGGGGTTTTGCAGCAAGATTACGAATTTTACCCTCAACTTGAAAAATTGTAGTTTTCACCCTTTGATAAGAGAATGAGAGAGAAAAGCAGTCCAACCAAGTGGCACCAACAAAAAGAATACGCGTGGATAATCCAATATCCAATTCTGAAAACTAATCCAACTACCTCCATTCATTTCCATGGTACGGACCTCTGGCAAAAACGAAATTCCTCAAAGAATTCTCCCATTTCGCTCTATCCATCACCATTCTTCGCACTCCGTTAGAGACTCGCAGTCATGGAGGTCGCATCATTAACCAGCAGCAACAGAGCGGCTTCATTCATCTACTCTTATCCACCCAAAACCAAGTCAAAAAATCAAAATCCTTCTACCTTCTCGCCTCTCCATGTACACGCCATGGCCGCCGAGAAACCTCCCTCTTCTGCTCTCAAAACCCTCGGCTCCAAGAAGGTCAATTTCTTTTTCAACTTATTGTCAATTCGTATTCAATTCTGGTAAATCCAACACTGAAGACCCAAATTCTGCAGATAAACTCCACGGTGTTCCCTCTCGGTGAGAAAGGGCCAAGGAGCAGCATCTCGCTGTCGACATCGCCGCCGATTAAGCTACTGACAAGAGTGGAGCAATTGAAGCTCCTGAGCAAAGCGGAGAAGGCCGGGCTGCTGTCTGCGGCGGAGAAGGCTGGGTTATCTCTGTCGTCGATTGAGAAATTAGGACTTCTGTCCAAGGCTGAGGAGCTGGGGATCTTATCGGCGGCGACGGATCCGGGAACTCCCGGGGCGCTGCTGAGCCTGAGCTTAGGGTTGTTGCTTTTAGGGCCTTCGTGTGTGTATTTGGTGCCGGAGGACACTGTTTGGGAAATTGTGTTGCAGGCGGCGGCAGCTCTGGTCTCCGTCATGGGCGGCTCCGCGGCTTTTGCTGCGTCGAATTTGGTGTCCAATTTGCAGAGATCGAATTGAACTCCGTTGTTGGAGTTTCCCGGCCAATGGAACTGTACGCAGTATCATGTTTCCTTATCTCACGTCGTCGTTTGTAATCTGCAATTATTGAATTTCATCATTTTCCATCGGATTAAAATGGCGATATGTTATCGGAAATATTGCTGTCTCAAATTTACATCAAATTCGATATGAAGAAAACAAAAACACACACATACAAATATATATATATATATATATACTATATTCGGACTTAGAACGATCAAGAATAAATATATGCCTTTGTTCAAAATTAAATAGAGAAAAACATAAAGATTACCACTAATTTCTCTCACTCTCCTTACTCAATTAAATTTGTAAACATTTATTCATGTAAATAAATTTTTTTTAAAAAAACACACACACAACAATTAAATAGAAACATTTTATAAAATGTCTATGGGTGGAGTGAGGCAGAGAAGGGAAAGACTTTCTCATCCCATCTCACCTCTTATTTCAATTTCATCCCAACAAATTTTTCATTTCTGTTTGTGTATCCAGATCGATGAAAACTTGGCAATATGCCAGCCAAATATTTTAAAATTCATTTGAGAATATTGAACGATATATTAAACGAAATTTTATGAAATGGTGAAAACTTCAACAATTTTTCAAGTTGAGGGTAAATTCGTAAACTTGCTGTACAAGCCCACAAGCCCACAAGCCAATTCCTGTAGACTTGCAACCACACCCCAGAAACCCAAAACCCTAACGCCCTCACACGCCTTCCTCTCTGTAGTACAAGCGAAAATGGGTGACGCTTCGAGTTCGGTGAAGAAGGTGAAGAATTTTATCTTTTCCGGAACAGCTAATTCGGTGGAGACGGTGAAATCTTTTTTCAATTCCCAGGTTCATGACGAGGAAAAGTGGGCCTTGAACATGGTACTCTTCTGATCATTTTGATTTCAATTCAAAAATTATTTCGTCCTTCTTAATCCGGACTTTCCCCGCAAAACTTCTTAGTTTGATTTATAGGACTGGGCTCAACGTTTTTATTGTTTTTATTTGTTTCTCTATTCGGTATCTGAGGAAGTTTGTGAAATCATGAGATTTTTGTTCATTTCCGGCTCCAGATTACAGAATGTCGATCCTTTAATGGAAATGCTCATTTTGGAGTCCGACACTAGTAGACTTAAGTTATCCTTGCCGTTATAATTAAAGAAATAAAATATTTTACAAAGCTTTTGAGGCTTATGCCTCAAAGGTTTTCTCAAGCCAACGTCATTTTTTAGCCTCGCGGTTGGCACCTTGTTTGGATCTTTAGAGGATTGCATCTTAATGAAAACGTACCAAAGGTAAAATTGTTTACACCTTGTCTAATGATTTGAAGAATGATACTAATTTGCTTCTCTATGCTTCAAAAATATAAAGGCTCCTTTGCGTTTGAAATGTTAATACGTGAGTTGTGGCAATTCTGTTAGATATAACCTGAGATTTACATGTTTTCTGATTGAATACATTTGTTTTGTTTGACCATTTGACAAACACCTCATACCAAAGTCTTCAACAAATCTCTCTCTCCTTTTACTTCTGCTATTTTTTCTAACGAAGAAACCTTCGGCCAGTTTTTTCGTCGACATTTTCCTCCGAATCGCCAGAGTCAACAAGTGGTATCAGAGTCAGGTTGAAACCATCAGTGGTATATCATTTCGGAGGAGCCAATTTTATCTACAGTTAAGTTGAATAGCTCAAGTGGTTAGAGTGTTGATCTAACAACACACAGGTCTCAAGTTCGAGTAGAAGAAAATGCAAAGCGTGAAAATACACACATTGTGTGGGCTCAAGTGGCTATGGCACGTTGTCCACCAAACGCGCACCGCAGTTGTGGAAGGAAGAGGAGCTCTTGGAGATCCCGCTTTAAGGAGGACGGCGAATCTGTCGATGATTTTTCAATGTGGATCACGGGGCTCGCTAACAGCTTCAGCTGTCGACAAAATGAGGGTCATCTACTCCTCATTGAGGAGAAATGGCTTAAACGCTTCAGGCGCATGCGGGGGAAAGAGGCGGATCACAAAAGGAGTCACTGATGACGGGCCAATTCAGTGCCTCGTACTGTGGGAAGAGAGAGGTCACTTGAGCAAGAATTGCTGGAGCAAGCTTAGGAACAAGGAGACGGCCGAGAAGGCCCATGTGGTTCAATCCGAGGAGAGGATGAGCTGGTTCTTTTCATGGCGTTCAATCCCTACCTGACGTCCCTCTTCCCGAGGAAGAGTTCCCCAAATCCACGGAGGTAATCGACGACGGCGCATAACTGCTCCGGTGAGCCTCGAACCCGAGGAAGAGCTCCAATTGTGCATAACAAAGGCTAATATTGTGAACCTGGTTCAACTCGATAAGGCCGGCTGCCACATTTCTATCAAGTGCGGGCTACTTAGGATCTGCGATGATCGACGACGGTTGCTCACGCAAGTTTGGTGCACGGCAAACCACCTTTACATCCTAGAGTTGGAGATAGAGCAACCAGTCAACCTCTCGGCTAGGTACCGGAGGATGGAAGACCTATTAGGAAGAGGTGAACCACCTGGACTGGTTACATCCTAGAGTTGGAGATAGAGCAACCAGTCAACCTCTCGGCTAGGTACTGGAGGATGGAAGACCTATTAGGAAGAGGTGAACCACCTGGACTGGCAGCGCGCCAGCTCGAAGAAGAGCTGGCCGATGTGGAGTCTGGAAGACATGCCGCCAGGGACACCGAGCCATAGAGCTCAAATCGGAGTAGATATACCACAAGTTTTAGGAGGAGATTGTTAGATAAAACCTGAGATTTTCCTTATTTAGATTTACACGTTTTCATTAGTTGATTGAATACAGTTTTAGGAGGAGATTGTTAGATAAAACCTGAGATTTTCCTTATTTAGATTTACACGTTTTCATTAGTTGATTGAATACATTCAATAGGTAAATTTGTTCAGAAGAAACAATCATCTCATTTTAACCACAAAAGTCTTCAGCAAATCTATCTCCCTCTCTCTTTTTACTTCTGCTATTTTTTCTTTCGAAGAAGAAGAGGGATGCGTGCCTAGAATTAGTTGTAACAGAGCATTTTTACTGCCTTATTTCATTATTTAGCACTTGGGAGAAATATTGTTCGAGTAAGATTTCAGAGAGTAAATTCATGGTTATGTGAATTCTTTTTTTGTATGAACATCACGAGATGTATCTTTGTCATTTTTGCTTATATTTTAGTATTATTCAATTATGCAGAACTGCATTTCAACTTCCTCTTTGTTGTTGCAGAAATTGCTTCGTGCAGCTGGAATGTTTGCAGGATCCATCCTTCTCATGCGGAATTATGGTGATCTTATGGCAATATGAGAGAGTTAACGAAGGTGCAGCAATTCTTTAGCTCATAACTTATCTCTATTTCTGAGCTTGTTATAACTCTCTTCAATTTCGGATAAGAAGTTTCAATTTTTTTTCTCTCTTGGTAATGTTGTAATCGATGAGAATGTTTCTTTTTTTTTCTTCTTTGAAGTAGATTTTTTTTTTCTTTTTCACCTAAAATAGATGGAAATATGAACTGAAACCCAAAACACTTGGTAAGACCTTCAAAACTAGAACACTACCTTCCTCCCCAGAGAAAGAATTCTTTTTTGCTTTCTCACTTCAAGAATGGCATGCTGATTGTGCAGTGCAAACTTTGATGCATTGGTGCCTTGCTTTGTTCTTCTGCCATATGACAATTACAACTTGTATAAGAAAAGTACATTTCACTCGCTTCAATCATCATTTATTTTGCCATTTATCCTAAGATTAAGTCTTTAAACCTTTATGGACTCCACTTTCTAAATTTAGGATATAATCTGTCAAAAAAAAAAAAAGCTGATGACTGAAATAGTTCCTTCCTGTAAAGATTATGAATATTCAAAACATATGAAGAGTCGTTACTTTTTTTTTTTTTTTGAGACAGTGGGATGTGTTAATACCTGAAAATAGGCGTTCTGCTGATCCATCATCACTGCCTTGCTTTTACAGCTTAAAGCCTGGAAAGTGACCCTATAAACATAGATGTGTGAATTGGCAATTTGGGACAGAAACGGAAGCCCAAATTGTGAAACGAAAACCCATAAAAGAGCGAAAAGCAAAGAAAGCCCGACTTCTCCAAGATACTCAAAGCAGTGGAAGAGAGAAACGTGGAGACTTGGAAGACTGAAAAGCTTGAGAGGGACTGAAACCAGTTTGATTTTGATGGAAGAAAAGGGGCAAAGATGATGAGATAGATGGTCATAATTGTTGTGGAAAATCATGAGATATTTTGGAGTTTTATCATAAGTTTGATGGACCAAAGAATAGAGAAGTGGAAGTAATGAAAAGGAAACCATGTGCTCAAGAAATTAGTAAGAGAAGAGAAAGCATGTGCAAAAGATAGAAAAACGTAGGTCAAGAAGAGAGCTCTGTGAGAGTAGACTGAAGTTAGTGAGGAGAGTTGATTGAAATTGCACAATTTCAAGAGAAGGGTAATGAATCATTTAACAAACTATCATCCACTCCATCACAAAGACCATTCCTTTTTGTATTTTCATCATACAAAAACTTCCACCAAACTTAACACTCAACCAAAAAAAAAAACTTCCTTTCCTTCTTTCTTTTTTCTTCCAAAAACTTTTATAATTATTTTTCAATAATAAAAGATAAGATTTGTTGAAAATATCAATTTCATTTAATGTGTTGTTTAAATAAATAATAATAAGTAATACACAGTAGCTACTGAGTTTATATTAAAGATGTGCGGTTATATATTAAATAGGCTTATAAATAAATGAATATCAAGAAGCAATTACCAAATTGGACTAAAAAGGGACTTCTAGACCTAATCAAATTTTTTTATTTAGATCACTAAAAAATGTTATCCTTTTGTTACTAGGAAAATGCTCAAATAAAATGACGATAAAACCATCATCAATGGTTTATATATTTCTTTTTGATCACTGTCAATCACGAAATTTGAATGAAGTTGGTCGTTTATAAAGTTTTTTTTTAATAACAAAAAATAAATTAAATAAAACCAATAGTCATAAAAATAATTTTATACACCGTTCAACAAAAAGTAAGATAGAGATCAATAACTAAGTGTTTAATCCAATTAACATGATTTTCCATTTAATTAAATGGGATAAGATATGCTTTAGTTACATAATTAATCAAATTGCACCATTGTTAGCTTAATCAATTTAATTAGATTGCATATATCAAGTTGTAACTTGATCTGATGTTAATGGATCAATTGCCACCATATATAATTTAAATCAATTTTTTTTAGAACAATAATTTAAATCAACTTGCCCATACTTTATCGTGGGGAATATGTGTATGTGTTTGGTTTAATAATTACCAGGTCTTCATTATTCCATCCTATATGACCACTTTATGTTGTCTATGGTTATGTCAACAAATCTTTATATGTTCCAAAAAAAAAAAAAAAAAAAAAATTGCTTGGTTTTTGTACTAAAATCATCTAATAAAATGGTATACATATATATATATATATTTACAACTTGTCATAATATTTATCATTTTTTAAAAATTTGAATAGGCAAGCTAAACACTTTTATTATTTATATTTATTGTATTATTTAAATATCGTATATTCGTGGTGATGTTTACATTTTTAAAATTCAATTAAATAATTATGTATTTATAAACTCTTTTCGTATCAAGTCAAATTTAGTATCCAATGGAACTATAAATAGATCATTTCATACTTAAATATCTATTGGTAGAAAATCATCTTTTATATTAAACTATTATTTTATCATTAATAATCAAATGAAGCATTAGAAAAGAATAAATATAATGTGAAAGTTATTTTATAGCCATGTTGGTTATCTAATTGTTTATTGCCTATTCATTGAATTAATAATGCTTTTAACTGTACTAATTTATGTAAAATAATGATAATAATAATGGCTTTTGGTTTCCAAAAAAATATTAAATAATGGATTTAAATGATGACATAGGATCGTCTTGACCATAATACTCAATTCTCTCACATGTTCCTTCCTAATCAATTATTTAAGGACATTTATTTAAAATCACGAATATAAAATTGAAGTTTACGTTTTATTAATATCATCGACATTGAATTATCCACATTCAATTATTCTTGAATAATATCAACATAATTTTTTGAAAAATTTGGAACCGTACATTGAATAACTTGTGGTAGATAGAAGGTAGAGATAGTAGTTTAGAAAGAAAAAAGAAAGTGGAAGTGGTCCATACTCGACAGTTCGCGCGTGTGAGGCACCAGCCTGGAATCTTGTGACAACCATGTCCGATATGGGGACAAATCAAGTAGATGCTTCGTCGTTCCGTACGAGACCTTTTCTGACATGTAGCATGCAACTTGCCAAGTGGCAGTATGTGGTTCCCATTTTATCTCCTCCCTTTTGCGCCACGTGTGTTTTCTATTTATGATTTTTCCTTTTTATCCTTTTTTAATCTTGTAAATCGCTCTCAACTTGCCTCATCTCTGCTGTCCCCACGTCAGATCAAAATGCCCACGTGGCGCCACGAGATTTTTCACCCTATTCTACGCGACCGTCTGTTAACGCGAAACTAAACGGCGCAACGTTGCAACCTCAAAGAAAAGGTCAAGAATACGTTAGAAGCTAACGGAAGTGTTAAAATGGATTTCTGCTATCCCTCGCATTTTTCGTTTAAAAAGGGATAAAAAAAAGAAGACATATTTAACCTTTATTTTTTGGAACATATCAATGAAAAAAAAATGATATGACCAAATTAATAGAATAATATAATTGAAGAATTACCATAAACCATAATTTTTTTTATGTATAAAGTATAAATAAAATATAATCTCTCAAAAGCTTAAAAATTAAGTATTAGAACCTTTACAGGCTTGTAAGATGTGTTTTATAAACATATTCATAATTTTATTTTATATAGAAAAAAAAGCAAAAACTTCAAAGTACAAAAATAATATAATATATTTATAGATACCACTTGTTTTATTAAAGAGATAAAAAAAAAAAAGGGGGCTTTTTTTAGCTCTAAAAAGGTTATAATATAAAGGAATTATGGAAACAGTGTATTATATTGTTAAAAATGAAGGAACTTTGATGAAGGGGGAAAGAGAAAAGAACAGGGGACGCTACAAGATCCTTAATAAAAGGCCACGTGGTCAGGTAGACGAGCGCACCGAGAGTCAGACCCCAGTTTCCTGAATGCCCCTCTCCCTTCGTAACTCCAAAAGCTCACCTTTACATTTGTAGTTCTCTTTAAAAAGAAAAATTAAAAGAAGCCGAAGTATAGATTCAAATATACTTAAATGAATAAAATACTCTGTACCTTCCTTCAAGTTGAAGGTTTCAAGTTTGATGCCTAGCTACCACATTAATGAACTCAAAAACCCAACTTGAACCACCATAACACATACCAATGAAATTGTTACAATCAAGGTACAAAGGGAAGAAATCGAAATGATTTGAAGTAAATTGAATTTAGGCGTGGCAATAGCAAAACAAAGTTTAAACAAGAAATTGTGAGACGAACTGTGGATGAAAATTACATAAAGAGTCTGAAAGAGGAAAAGTAAGAGCAAGAGCAACAGGTGCCAGAAGTTGGAGAAGGGCGAGGATTAGGGGTAGTTGGAGGTGGTGGGAGTGGATGATTGGAGCCTCAACCTGCAACTTGAGAAACACACTCACCAGAACCTTCGTTTCACTCTAATCATACACGATGTGAACCCCTCACCACTGATCTCCACGTGGATTCTTCCCATTTTCCTCCCCCATGAAACCTCCATTTCCATTTCCCCTCTCTTTTCTTCTTCTTTACTTATTTCCCCTTTCTGGGTTACTCTTCTCTCTCGATTTCAATCGTCTCTTTCGACGCCCTCCTCCTCTCTGAGGTTTTTCCCCATGTGGATATCTTGATTTTTGGGGTTCTGGGTTGAATTCCATTTGGGTTTTGTGTGTAGGCTCGAATTGGAGAAGTGGGTTTGGTTGTTTTTGTTCGATGGGGGATGCAATCAGTGGTGGATTTGGGGATGACCTGATGCTCAGACTCTCGCCGGAGATGAACGGAGAAACGAAGGTGTCTACCTCTGAACAACCGGACCTTACTCTTGGACTCTCTCTAGGGGGAATTTATTGTCCGAAATTGAAGGAAAGTTCGTTAACACGATCGTCTTCGGTTATTGGAGTGATTTCTCAGAACGCTGAGACGTGGAAATGGGATATGCAGGGGCAACAGCGTTCGTTTCTTTCGTTGGCGAGATCTTGTTCTTTTCCGGCCGAGACGGACCAACTGGGTCGGATTAAACTGAAGGAGTTGCAATTGATGAGGAGGATGGAGGCCAAAAAGAGACTGGCGGAGCAGAGGAGTGGCAGAGCAGCTGCGGCGGAGGATGAGAAGGCAGCGGCTGCACCGCCGTCTCCGTCTGAAGTGGCGGCTTGGGCTGCCGCTTCTGCAGCGAGAAGTCCAGCGGTATGTCGTGCGACTGATAAGATCAAATCCACACAAGGAAGCCTTTCCCAAAATTATACAATTGAAGGCATGCCCCTGCTCTTTCCCCTTTTTGATTTCTTTGTTCACTAAGTTCTATGACTTTATGATCAACTGGTTTTCAGGTCTGATGTAGGTCGATGTTCTTTGAATTCATTAATCTTCACTCTCTTGGTTTAATCAAAACTCTTTTTCCTCTCTGCTTTTTTTTTTTTTTTGAGAGTTGAAAATTTATGGGTGATTCATGAGATGAAATGGAAAAGGAAGTATAAGCACTTTATTGGCTAACTAACGATGTTTTAGCAGGAAGCTCGAAATAATTATTTCACCTTTGACGGTGAAAATTCATCATCAAGTGTTTGTTGATGCTGATACCACAGTAGCGTTACTTTGTTTTATGTTGCCGATAAACCTCTTGCATGTACGCTTGGAAAATTGTAATTTTGTTGATCCTTTGAAAATCATTGGGGATTTGCTCGTCAGCTTAGGCATACAATGAGTAGGCAAATGGGGTTTTGGTTGTGTTCGTACTCTTTAGCATCAGAGATCTTATAACTGAATCATTGAAGCAAGGGAATATTGATCAAAATTCCTAAGTTTCACTCAGTATGTAATTGTACTGATTGTCCTGGGTGTGAAGGATTCGACGAAGTTAGATCTCGGTCACAATTTAAATTAGGTTCTGAAACAATAGGATTAGGTGGTATTAACGGTTAGATTTGCATTGACAGGACATGGAAGTGTGGGATCAACTAAGGGGTCATCCACTTCACAGTCATCACTGGAGTCAAGTGACAGAGAGCCGCAAACAATGGCATCAAGAGAAAAACCAGGGACGAATGCAGCTAAGAGATGTAGAGTTTCCAAGGGATTGATGGAAGGGGATGGAGGGATGGATGTGATGCGAACGATGCCGAGCGTAACTACAATCGGGGATGGGCCAAACGGAAGGAAGATAGAAGGGTTTTTATACAAGTACATGAAGGGACAAGTTTGCATAGTGTGTGTGTGCCATGGAAGCTTTCTTACACCTGCAGAGTTTGTGAAACATGCTGGTGGGAGGGAAGTGGCCAACCCCATGAAGCACATTCACGTTTGCTGTACTTCATTTTCATTGTAACTCTCTTTTAGTTGCTTAATTGCTCCTGTTGCCCCTTTTTCTTTCAGGAAAGTACAAGGGAAAAAGAAGAAACTTGTTGAATTTTGAAATGTTTTTTTCTTCTGATTTCCTCCTTTGGCTGTTTGGTTTTATTAGGGAAAAATTAAGGAGAGCACCGCCAACAATGAGGATTCCCCACATCGAGTTAATGAAATTATTGTCACACCATTTCCTGCTTCGTCAACTTCTTTTAGAACTCTTGATGCAGCTCCAGATCTCAGCTTCCTAATCAATTATTAAATAAGTATATCAAAGTGCTGAGCAGTATCAATATTAATGCATGATTAATTAAAAAAAATAAATAAATCTCACATTTCTCGGTTGTTTAACAAATGACTGGTATACCGGAAAAACCCCTCTAATCTACTTCAGTGATGTGCAAATCGTAGTTTCGAGTGTGGGCTTACAAATTAAATTTAAATAAATAAATAATGACTTGAAATTTCATTCTTAAGAAAGTGTAACCGCAAGCTTCTTTCTAGTGACTATCAGCCAATCATTGTGTGACACACCCTCATTACGTGGACCCCACTTCCTCCATTGCCCAATATCTAAACCAAGTAGATAAAAAAGGAAAAATCCAACGACTTCTCGCCAAATTTTCATCCAATATATTTTTGCCACGTGTAAAGATATATGAATTTTGATCCGTGTTTCTTTTTTAAGGTGATAAATCTCGACAGAATAACTAATGATATTGTTAATTGCATGGCTATTAATGTTTGACAATATTTCTTTTAGATGTTTAAGAATTTAACTATTTCACTTAAAATAGTAGTGAATGTATTAATTGGTATTAACAGTAGCATTCTTCCTTCTATATTATAGAATTAATGATTTAACAGAGTTGATTCAAATTTCTAATATTATCAGTCTGGAATTTAAACTTTAAACAAATATTTGATGGCATAACATCAAGCAGTAATTTTTCTATTCTCCTACTTCTCCTAGTTGAATGGTTTACAATAATTAGAGGGAAAATTATCAATAAATATTATTTTATTATTAAGAGTGAACATAATTTACTCAATTAAGAATTCAAATTCGTATTCCATAGTTTAATTGTCTAGCTTAGTTTCTTATCCCATTAGATACCAAATTATTTTTAACGTTTAAAATAATTAAAATAAAGTGTGAAACATAATCACGAGAAAGAGAATATTCTCGAGCATCACGGCGGATCCAACGTCAAGGAGTCGAAAATGCATAAGCCTTGTACAAAGGGATCAAACCAGAGAATGAATTTATTCCGTCTGAAAATTTGAAAGACAGAAGGAAGACGAAGAAACAGGGAAATGGGCAAATTCCTGGGCGCCGCACCCTGTAAGCTCCAATTTCTGATACATTTTTTTTTCTGTTTTCAATCTCTCTATCACGATCCATGACTATAATTCATCCCCGACTGTTTTTTTTTTTTTTTTTTTTCACCTTCAACCATTTCAATTTTTATTTTCTGTCATTTCCGTGGGGATCGATTTTTTTTTTTTCTTTTTAATTTCATTTAGAGCTGGAATTTTTTGGAATTGAATGTTTGATTTGGAACTGATAGATTTGGTCATTGAGTCGAGATTTGAACCGCTTATGATGAAGATTGTTTGTTTTTGTTTCTTTTCTCTCACGGGTTTGCTCTTTGATTAGCCATGTTGAGTATTCTACTTACAGTTTCACGAATTTACATCACGAGGCCCCTTGTTTTTTGTTTGATAACATGACATTCTCGCACTCAGAATAACGTCTGCATGGTTGGAAATGTAACTATGATAACTCCTTAAGGCATTTCTCTGTGACATTGCCTTGTGGAAAAGCCGTACTTGTTTCTGCAAAATTATTGCCTCAGTACCTATGCACTGAGGTTTCTGAGTTGGTACTTATGCATTTGAAGAGCAGCTCATTGTATTTGATGCAAGTGCTTATGTTCAGGTATACTGAAGAATCTGCATCTTTATATATTAGATCACAAGCAGTCTCGATTACTCCATTCAAGGATAACATAGCCCGAATTGTGAAGATAAACACCTAAATTTCATGATCAGCCTCTTTGTATATGCATTGTCAATATTAACTTTGTGAAATTTCAGTCTTGATGCGTTGCCAGACAAAATTTGATCAATTCTGTCCCCCAAATAATGAGCCTATGTGGAAAATAGTCTTTAAATTGGAATGTTGTTTCATTAACGGTACTTCAAATGCCTATCAATGAACATTTAGTGTGCTGGAAATTTGACCCCAGGCACACCACAGCTTCAAGTTTTCTGATATCCTTCCTACACTACAGGATGGTCAAGTGTTCACTTCTTTCTAAAGCATGCCAAACTTTTGGCTAACAATTGATTATTGATCTTTTGTTTCTTTGATGCGGCAGGCTTCACTATTCCTATGTTGGTACTACTTATTGTTGGGTGTGCTGCAAGGCCTTTTTACCCACTTCCTAGTAGATTACCTGAAGGAAGTAGGCATCCTCTTCAAACCACTCGTCCATATAATATTGCTCATCGAGGTTCAAATGGAGAATTTCCAGAAGAGACTCTTCCTGCGTATAAGGTGGGCACATCTAACTGTATTCTTTCCAACTTCTTGTTCACTTAACTTTTGAAATTGTTTTGCACATGATGATGGTACTAAAACATTAACGGCAAACTAGTCAGATCAATGTTAAGTATATGTTTGCATTTGCATGGAATTGGAGACCACATAATCTGTTTGTTAAGGTCTATTTGGATGACTTTAAAAAGTAATTTTTGTGCACAAAACACTTTTTTAAGTAGTTAGAAAGTCAGTCCGAACAGGGTATTAGATTTTGAGAATACAACACTATATATTGCATATTAGTAAAGTTCCCTATTATTACACCTTGAGGCTCGTGGGTCACAACCATAGATACATGGAATTTGTAGGCACTGAGCTTTATTCTTGTTTTTATCATATGCTCTTGTGCAGAGAAGTCGAATTATGTGCTTTGTATACTCAATTTTTCTCTTCTATGTCTTAATACTCTGCTTTTAACTAATTATTTCAGAGAGCTATAGAAGAAGGTGCAGACTTCATTGAGACCGACGTCTTATCTTCCAAAGATGGAGTTCTTATTTGCTTCCATGATGTAACGCTTGATCAGACTACTGATGTTGGAAAGTATAAAAAGTTTGCCAATCGTAGGAGAACATATGATGTCCAAGGAGTTAACATCACTGGGTTTTTCACTGGTACAGTGGCTGCATATTCAATTTTATGCATGTGTATTTTACAACTCCCCCTATTTCTTATTCCTTTAAACCTCTTTTAGGGTTCTTATGCTGCAATCTGATTTCATGGTATTTTTATGGGTTCTAATTGATTATATGCAGTTGATTTCACACTGAAAGAATTACAGTCATTGAAGGTGAAGCAGAGGTTTCCTTTCAGAGATCAACAATATAATGGTATTAGATCTCTTCTTTAAGCATCCTTTTCTTTGTTCAAGTTTATTAGTTTCCCAACAAGCTCTATCGTTTGTTCTTCTCTAAATGTTATTACTTTCCTAATGTACAACTGAATAATATTGTGGTTAGATTTGCACCAAACAACATACCAACTT
The DNA here is from genome assembly GCF_002738345.1 of Cucurbita maxima. Taxonomy (NCBI): domain Eukaryota; kingdom Viridiplantae; phylum Streptophyta; class Magnoliopsida; order Cucurbitales; family Cucurbitaceae; genus Cucurbita; species Cucurbita maxima. Next base: position 5,060,490 of record NW_019272031.1, on the reverse strand, counting down.
TACTGGATCAAAATATACACTGGTTTTCATTCAGCTCATGCCTAGGTTTGATTGATGCTCACCAAAATTAAGTGTGAGGCACATGAAAAGACTAATAGTGGAGTTGAACGGGTAGGGGTTTGAATTAGCCATAATCCACATTGATATTTACTTCCACACTTATTGATGTTCACTTTATGGTCGCTTGTTTTTTTTTTGGGTTGGTGTGTATTTGTCTTGGATTACCACCAACTCCTTCAAAATGATTAGATGGTGATCTTCTATTATGATATCAGGTAAAATCTAAAATCGAATTCCTGTGACATAACCCATTTGCCCCTTTAGCATAATGAAAAATGCCTTGTCATCTACTTGAAATATTTTGTTGAGCTTAGTTCTCTCTTGAACTCTGATTCCTCGTTATAGAGAGGATATTTTACTTTATCTCTGGAGCCTAGTCTTTTGCATGATACTAATCAAAACATGTTCTCTAAATGATGAACTCAGGAAAATTTTCTATAATAACTTTTGAGGACTTCATTGCAATTGCACTTGATGCACCGAGAGTTGTTGGAATATACCCAGAGATTAAAAATCCAGTATTCATTAACCAGCGTGTAAGTTTCCTTGTACAAAAGGAAGTACTTACTGAACATTTTCTGAAGCTACCTATAAAACCACCGTTCTACTGTTTTCTGCAATTTGGTTTCCTACAAGGGTTTTGATATTTTGAAGATTGTGATGCCTTTTTAATGACGATGCTGTTGGCAAATATAGGTTTGACCCTAAGGGCAGTAAATTGCTTGTTGGTCTAGTTCTCATTTATCCTCGAATAAACCCCTAACATGCGGTGTGTCTGTAGTACAATGGTTGCTCAATGGTTTCTTGTTGGCAAAACTTTTGAACCCTAATACTTAAGGGTAAAATGTGCACAGGTCAAATGGCGAGATGGTAAAATATTTGAGGACAAGTTTGTGGAGATTCTAAAGAAATATGGATATAAAGGTTCATATTTGTCAAAAGATTGGTTGAGACAACCTGCTTTCATTCAGTCATTTGCTCCAACTTCCATCATACACGTATCAAATCTTACAGACCTGCCCCAGATCTTATTGATCGATGATACTACAATTCCAACACAGGACACAAATCAGGTATTTCAAACCTTTCCTTGGATATTTTTCTTGAGTTTGTGGATTTTTCTGAATTTTGGTGCTACATATATTATGTTGTCTCGGAAAAGTATGAAGCTATAGTTCTGCTGAAGGCAGTCAAATAATCCTGCTACATTGTTGTTTATCAAACTTCTCATTAGATGAAAACATCATAAACGATTTAGCATCTAGTTACATGGATCAACTCCATGTAAAGGCCCCAGTTAAGGATATACATATTTATTTTTTATTTAAAAATTTTGTGCCTGCCCCAAGGTCCAAACTTTGGAGACATCATGAGTTTTCCTCTTTGAACTTACCCAAAAATTCGAACATGCGACCTTTTGGGGCAAGTGTTACTCAAGGCTGCATGCCTTAGCCAACGGGACTTTCCCTTGGGCTTAAGGATATACAATATTCTCATCAAAGTAGTACCTCATGATGAGTTTTTGTTTGGTTCGTGTGAATTACTACTCTTTTCTGAATCTGCTGTGGTCTCATAGAAGGTTCACAATCAAACAAAAGTTCCAACTTCAGTGTAAAGACTAAAGAGATTAGATGTTCCTGTGATTGCTGAATCTGCTGTGGATTTCTTGACAAACCTTCTCTGAGAATTTAATATTAATTTCTTGTCTTGACTCTTAATGTACTACCCTTTTCTCCGTTGAAGACAAATTATGTACTTGGTCTCATAGAAGGTTTCACGATCGAACAGTAGATCCAACTTCAGTCAGAAGACCGAAGAGTTTAGATGTTCCTGTGGTTGCTGAATCTGATCTATACTGCTTTTTGATAAATCTTCTGTGATAATTCATATTATTTTCTTGGCTTAGCTCTTAATAAGCTTCTTCTTAAAAATAGTATTGGATAATGTGCAGACGTATTGGGAAATTACCTCTGATAGCTACTTCAATTACATAAAGAAGTATGTGGTGGGAATTGGACCTTGGAAGGATACTATAGTCCCTGCTGTCAACAACTATATGCTAACACCTACAGATCTTGTAACCCGAGCACACGCACATAACCTACAGGTAAACATAATTCACGTTCAAGTCCTTTATTCTTATACTGAGATGGAATGTGGATGCACATGTGGGAAGTGAAATGATTGCATTTAAATACTAGTTGAATCTTATAGATGGTAAAGGCTGCTAGATTTCACTTACGAGCGACTGATATGAAATGGTGTCACATGGTTTATATGTAAACACTAATTGATTGACATGGTTTTCATTGCAGGTCCATCCATATACTTTCAGAAATGAGCACAACTTTGTCCATTTCAACTTTCATCAAGATTCATATGAGGAATTTGATTACTGGATCAACACAATAAGGGTCGATGGGATTTTCACCGACTTTACAGGCAGTCTCCATCATTTTAAGAAATGGACCTCTAATCTCCCTCCAAATGATACTGAAGAACAGAGTGCATCTGATTTATTGCATAAAATTTCTGTGATGCTGAATCCGTATCGAAGTTAGGACAGAGTATATACGGTTGCTTCATTTGGACAACAACATTGTGAAACTTGTTTATAGACCAAGGTAAATTGGGGCATTGCATTGAAAACAAGGATATTATTATATACCTGGGCCATTGATCAATAAATAAAGAAAAGAACTGTTGGCTCATTGATCTCAGCCCTTTGTATTGCTTGATGACAGTTATTTATACCTGGGTAGCTTGAGATTCTTCATTGATTATTTGGCTTGCTGCTTTCCAAGTTTTGATTTATGACATTGGGGTTGGAAGGCTCAAACTTATATAATATCCTGTAGAAATTTGAAAGATTTATGTAGCTTGTATGACTAACAATTACAAATTTATGTAACTCTCGGAGAGTATTTTACGGAGGCTAAATTAATAAAAATATTTCAGGACTCAACTAAATTAATAAAAATATTTCAAAACTCTCCCCTTCTTATTCAAAGGTCCTCTAGACAATTTTAATAATATCCTAAATTTTTTTTAAAAAAATAATCATTCCAAAATTTTTTAAAATAGCATTAATTTTATTCGCCTGGCATAAATTATAAAAGTATAAGTTTGAAACTATTTTTAAAACTCCTAAAAATTTGTACTTTTGAAACAATGTAAGAGAATTTTTATTAGTTTTATTTTTATTTTTTATTTTATATATAATTAATTAATTAATTAATTTAGCATTTATATAATTTAACTTAAAATTAATTTTGCAAATTCTCAAAAATAATATTCCAAGAAGACAGTCAAACAGGCCCTGGAATTAGGTCGAACCAGGGTGATGATACGTTGAAGGTCAGACGAACGCAGAATATTGGTAGATTGAACCCTCTGGGGGATTGAGATTGTTAATCAATAAAGCTATTTTTGTGCCCGTGCAAGATGAATGCTGTGTTTGTGGTTACGACTGCGTTGCCACTTCGATGAAACACCAGTTTAGCATCAGGCGAAGAGTGGAATCAATCTTGAATCAATCTTTCCCTTCAGATTCAGATTGTTGTGAGAGCCTCCCCCTTGAGAGTTGAAGTTTGATCTGTAATTATAAAGACCCAGATGGCCCAAAATCAAAGGCCCACAAGCATTCTTGAATCTCTTGGGGAAGAGATTGTTAGAATTGTCGCCCCAGTTTCAATCTGCATGTTCATGGTGGTTATTCTAGTCTCTATTCTCAACTCCAGCTCCTCGTCTTCTGCTGCAACAGTTAGCTCCATCGCTACCATTGCATATAATGAAAGCAGCTCCGATTCCTTGTGGGACAAATTTACAGGTGCTCTTTTAAACTCCCTGGTGTTTGTGGCTATCATAACTGTGGCTACATTCGTCATGGTGTTACTTTTCTACCTTAGATGCGTCAAGTTCTTGAAATATTATATGGGTTTCTCGGCTTTTATCGTTTTGGGTTTTCTTGGAGGTGAAATTGCATTGTTCTTGATTGAAGATTTCGATGTTCCTGTTGATTGTTTCTCTTTTTTGGTTGTTCTCTTCAATTTTTCTGCTGTGGGTGTCTTGGCTGTGTTCATGTCAAAAATGCCCATCCTTGTAACACAAGGGTACTTGGTTTTGATTGGGATGCTGGTGGCTTATTGGTTTACTTTGTTACCCGAATGGACTACTTGGGCTCTTTTAGTTGCACTGGCTCTCTATGATCTTGCAGCAGTTTTGCTTCCTGTTGGACCTTTGAGGCTGTTAGTTGAGCTTGCTATATCTAGGGATGAAGATATCCCAGCTTTGGTTTATGAGGCTCGGCCAGTGGTTTATCATGAATCAAGTCCTAGGGATGCAGTGCAAACAAGGATGAGGGTATGGAGGGAAAGAAATGAAATTTCGGGCAATCTCCCTGCGGTTCTCGATTCTGTTTCCGAGGGCAATGTGATTTCTGAATCAAGTGTAGATGAGATTGAAACATCCGATTCAAATCCTAATAGTGAATCAAGTGTTGTTAGAGCTGAAGAGGGCCAGGTTCTCATAAGGAACAGTGAGCTTCTTGTTCCATTAATTGACATTGGAGGGAATGTTCAGCCACATGGAGAAGAAGTTTCTGCATCAAATGAAAATTTAATGTTAGAGGGAATTGGGTTGGGATCCTCTGGTGCTATCAAGTTGGGGCTAGGGGACTTCATTTTCTATAGCGTATTGGTCGGCAGGGCAGCGATGTATGATTACATGACGGTTTATGCGTGCTATCTTGCGATTGTAGCTGGTCTTGGAATCACTTTGATGCTATTGGCAATATATCAGAAAGCTTTGCCTGCTCTCCCAGTGTCGATAGCACTAGGCATCATGTTTTACTTCCTAACGCGGCTCTTCCTCGAGGTTTTTGTTGTACAATGTTCTTTGAACCTTTTGATGTTCTAGATATGTCTGCTTTTCTAATAGTATATATCATAAGAACGGTTGTCGATAACATTAGGCATCATGCTTTCCTTCCTAACGCGGCTCTTCCTTGATGATTTTGTTGTACAATGCTCTTTGAACCTTTTGATGTTCTAGATATGTCTCTTATATCTGAGGCTGATGCTTTTGTATTAGCAGATATAATAAGAACGGTTGATTGTTGATGGTTAACGATTGCACCCCTGTTGCTCAGTTTCTGTCTGAAGACCTTAGAACTTGACCTTGAATCAGTTCCTGCAGGTTTGATGATTTCTGTGGATCTTGTCAATTTAAGCCGGTTAACTTTGACATAGAAAAACTTTGCTTGCTACTACAATACTCACTCTCATTTCTGTTCTTTATCCCCTTCTATAATTAACAAGCGCATAGAAAGACGAGAGAAGGAGGACAAATGTGGAAAGGGATATTAAATGATTTGTTATTCAAATTGGATATTAAATGTGAAGTGATCGACTGAAGCTATTAATTAACATGCTACTGATTTCATTCTGCAGCTCAGAAGCAAGAGTTAAGCCATTTCTTGACCTTCACGTTTAAGACATTCCATTCCATACTCACCGAATCATCGATGCTATACTTTTCCATTTCGAGATTGAACAAAGACTCATCCAGCGCATCTTTCCGCATATTAACAGAAGCCTGGCGGAATTCCTGAATACAATTTGAAGTAAACATAAGATTTGCGATGGCTTTAAGATGAAGGATCAGGTGTGGATGGACCAAGTTTACAACATATACGGCAGCCATACTCTCCCTCTGGGGATTTTCTTCCTCCAAATTGTCCTCAACTGAAACAAAGGACTCGTTGTAGACGCATTGTAGCCAGACTGAAAGGGAGCATAATCGGGCTCAAAGTATAGTTTAGGAAAGAATTTCGTTTTGCTTCCGACTCTCATTTAAGGAGACCTTCCCATCTCCCGTATCGCAAGCTTTCCTCAACAGCCTTCATTTTTTTTGTTTCTATTCATTTAGAAGTCACTTGTTTTATTCGGATGTTAAAAAGTCTTATATAATTTAGGCTTATGTTTAAAAGTTGTTTCGGATTTAGGGTTAGAAGTCATATAATTAGAAATCAGAGTTATTCTCAAAGATTTCAGGGCTAATGGGGAACACTAAATTAGCATTACCATTATTGTCCAATCAAAGCACGATAAGTCAATTCCTATCCAGTATCTCCTCATCGAATCGAACGGTCTCCATTCACCCTTTCCAAATCCAACGGTGTACATGTAAGCTTTGCCTTCTACTTATATCCATCTTCCATTGCTGCACTTACAAAACCCCGCTCCAATCCGAGGCTTAGGGTTTAAGCTCTACTGTCAAAGAAAGGAAGAGAGCGAACAAAGGTCTTATTCTCCACTCCGATTCCTCGTCCCTTTCGTTTTATCTCCTGCGTTGATGTTGATTCATTCGGGTTTCGATTTTGATTGATTTTGTTTTGTGTTTAGATCTTTCGTCTTTCAGTAAAGATATTTTACGTGTCTGTTCGATGAAATACCAAAACTATTCTCCTCACTGAGCTTTGATATGATCTGATTAGAAATTTCTCTTTCATCTTTCGTTGTGTGTATGTGTCTTCTTGATTTCGAAAGCTTAGACCTCTACTCTTAGCGTTCTGGGTTTATGTGCTATGCTTAAGAATGATTCTGTTTGTTGTCGAGTGTTTTTAGTTTGAATTACGTATGCCTTTTTAAAGCGTCTACGAGAACATAAGCAGTTTTTTAAGTACTGAAGATTTCATATGGGTACTAGAAAATTTTGTTTTTTGCTTCGAGATAACTTTGATCCTTATGTTACCATAGGTTTTGTTTGTTTGTATGTTTATTTTGGATCTTACAATAGTTCCTACAACTTTCTTTTTGATTATGGAGTTAATGTACCTTGAAAGTTAAAAATATATTTGCAGCTACGGTGTTATCTTGCACAACTACTTTTTGTTCTCTATGGTTTTTAATTGTTTAGGGTAATTTTCTTTCAGGTCGTCAGCATGGCGTTTCTTAGTAAAGTTGGGAAAATATTTAGTCAGAGTTCTGCATCAAGGATTGGTTCAATTTCGCAACCTTCCCAGCTGTCTATCTTTCAAGCTATTAGACTCATGTCAAGTTCAAAAGTTTTTGTAGGAGGTTATCTGAAATTCCAGTTGGTTCTTTTCTTCTTACGCCTTGGTGGTCTGTTAGAGCTTTCTCTGAGATCCCTTGATTTGTACTGCAGGCCTTTCTTATGGTACTGATGATCATAGTCTGAGGGAAGCCTTCACCAAGTATGGGGAAGTAGTTGAAGGTGTGACGGCTTTTCTAACTAAGCATTATTGAGTAAAAAGATCATTTTTTTTTTCACAAAATTGAATTACATCAAAAAAAAAAAAAAAAAAAATTAACAGTATTAATTTTCGTGGGAGCGCTTCCACGTTTTAGCTGATGTAGACTGTTGGGTGAGCGAATTTGATATTTGTTAATGTCTATCTTTGTTTTAGCGAGAGTCATATTGGATCGTGATACTGGTAGATCCAGAGGTTTTGGTTTTGTCACTTTCGTTGGCAACGAAGAAGCCTCCAGTGCTATTCAAGCACTGGATGGACAGGTAAACATTTGCGTTGAGAATGTAATTTGATGTTGGGGGCATTGTGGTTGGTGTCTCTTGGCATCAGGATGGCTTTGATATGGGTTTGTTAGTGACTAATTCATTTGTGGGTACTGTTCTCTGTCATTGTTAATTTTCTGTAACCAGGATCTCCATGGCCGTCGCATTAGGGTAAACTTTGCAACTGAAAGGTCTCGCGGAAGCTTTGTTGGTGGTGGTGGATACAACAGCGGCGGTGGTGGTGGATATAGCGGCGGTGGTGGTTATGGAAGTGTAGATTATAATCGCAGTAGTGCATCCCAGGGAGGGGACAACTATTTTTCTGCCGATTCTGGTTCAGACTTCACCAGTAACCATCAGAGTGGCGGTGGACTGGATTCTGGAGATAATACTCGGGATGATTTTTTGGGCGGAGGGAAGTATGGGGATGAGGATAACAACGACGACTATGCCAAAAGAGCTTGAGGAAATTGGTTGCTGTGTGAAAACAAATTGCTTTTAGTGTAATGTTTTATGCCTCGTATCTCTGAACCCAAAAGGCCCTGCGTTGATTTTTATCTTGTTTGACATGTTATTCGTCAAACATGTTATTCAGAATCATTCTCGACTTCAAACCCCAGTTTTATCGATGAGTTTCTTGCCTTTGACTGGGGATTAAGAATGAATGTCAACCTCTGTAGTCGTACGGAAATGGTCTTCATATGCTCTTAACAATTATGGAGTGAAAGATTGAATTTTTGAGATTTTGAGTTTTATGATGGTAATATGTGTGTTCCCTATTGATCTATGCTAGACCATGGACTATGAATTAGAAGATTGTATATACTACTCGTTCACAGTAGCCATTGGATTCATAAGAAGTATCTGCAAGCTTTCTCTCTCCTTTTTTTTTTTTTTTAGACAACACATGAATCACCATTCTTAACAAAACTCCAGTGCAACCCTTAATCTTTGATATATTATATAATATAGTAATATATGTGAAGGAAAATGGAAATCCAAGGCCTTATAAGAAGGCTGCTTAAATGATAATTAATCAACTACTAACCACATCCAAAGCAGAAGAAACAAACCATAAGCTCTTACAACTCTCTTACAAACTAGCTAAATAAAGTACTTCCATTCATTTAGTCCCACCAAACCATGAAGCTAAATAAGAAGACGGTTGAGAGAGAGAAGAATATGTGACATTGGAGTCGGAAACCGCCGTCGCTCTCGTCAGCAGTGGTGGTTCCGGCTCCGGTGGGGCTGACACCGGTGCCAGCGCCGCCCAAAACCCCCGTGGGTGATCCAGTGTTGGGAAGGGGATTTGTAGTAGTGGTAGTTGGTGGTGACCTTGCGACAGGTGACGTCATTCCGGGTACTGTTGTTGCCCCCGGTGGTGTCGGAGTCATGGTCACCGGAGTGGATCCGCCGCCGCCACTGGAATAACATCTAAATTTGTATTATGTATTTTTCAAATGAACTCTACACTTTAAAAATTATTTAATAGTTTTTCAAATAAATTTGAGTTTAAAAATTTGAATTTAAGAATTAATTTTATATATAGCAAATTTTAAAAGTAAGTAAAAATGAAAAAAAGAAAAGAACAAGTGGAGTGAAAAGAGAGGGCGCAATCCTCAAGAAGGAGAAGAACGAAATTAAAGTTGGCTCAAAACCCTAAAAAGCAGGGAGAGGGATGAGAAAGAAATGTCCCCCAGAAATCACGCTGGGACGAACACCCCTATCCCACACAGGAAAAGAAAAAACGATTCTGATTTTGAATTTTCCCATTGCCCTAATTTAAATTCAAGACTCCACAGACAAAATTTCAGGTGGGTCGCAACTTTTGACAAGGAAGAGCATTATCATCGAGTACCAGCAGACTCGGATTAAAATTTACCCCAAAAAGCCAAAAGAAACAAAGCTAGGTATGGCTACGTCAAAGATTCTATAAAGCAACTCCATAGTGCTTTTGGACGATGTTAAGTTGTGGAGGAGCACTTATTCATGCATGCCTATCCAATCTTCAATCTTAAGGGGGAAGAAATCCCTCTCACTTAAATTTTATTTTTAATGTTGGTGTGGATAGGATGTTGACACAACAACCAACTAATATCGTTTGAATAATTGGATGTTTATAAACCAAAATTTTTCAATTCCTACTCCTTCCTTTCTTATGAGTCGAAAATATGATCTAGCCAAGAATAGAGTTTTAAATTATTGGACCTGTGGCTTTCTATGGGTTTGTACTAAGAATTATCAAAAGGGTCGGAAACTATCCACAAAATAACTACCACTGGATCCTCAGCTGTGGGTTCTTTGAGGAGGTTGATGGGTTTGTAAAAATCTAAAATTAAAAGCTTGAATTATATAGCTTTTTTCAGAATAAAGAAAGATACTGTTTTGAAGATTAGAGATTTGAATTGGTATCTAAGAATAAAAAAGAGGTTAGTGAGAGTTTAAAGTCGACATATTAAAAGTAAAAGATGTAATGAAGATCCTAAAAAAGCAACATACCCGGCGGTTGAAGGGTAGGAACAGCCAGAAGCGCCTGCCAGAAAGCCAGAGAAATGAGTAAGTAACCATTTTTTTGTGTTGTGTTTATGGAAGTTTAATTAATTAGGGAGGGTATTAATTAAGAAAAGGTTGAATGTGCCTACTAGGGTCGGTTGTGGAGATGGTAGCAACACCACCAAAATCACAAGAGCCTTGAGTTTGGCCCTTCTTTTGAAAGTAGCTATTAACAGCATAAGAACAGTGAGCCCTGACAGTGTTTGGAAGGAAACAAGCTGCATTTTGGCGAATAGGGTTGCAGTCAGCCCCCGCCCCGCACGCATAGTCCAGCGCCTTCTGCAGCGCCGTGTCGCCCACCCCATCCTTGCAAACGCACCACGTCCCACCTATTCAAAACACAACCCCCATACACCACCCTTAAAACAGCATATAAATCAATAAATTAAAAAGAAGAAGGAAGGAATGTAGAGCTTACTTGAGTGGCCAGCCATGGCGGCCAGAAGGAGCACTGAGAGAGCCAAAGTAGGTGGCATGGCAGAGAAGTTGGAGCTGAATCAACCTGTTCCGTTTGTCTTTGTTTGTGGAAATACAAATGAAAATGGGAAGCAGAGTTGGGAGTGGTGGAATAAATGTATGAAAGCTTATTTAAGCTTAACTTGGTGCATGCCCAACAATAGTGGCAATGACAATGGAATGTGAGCTTTTAGTTTCTTTTCTTTTCCTTTACTTTCCTTTTGCTTTGGCATCATAAATATTGCTTAAAGTAATGAACTAAATCCACCCACGACTTTGCTCACCGCCACGTCCTTTTGCTTTTGCAATCCTTTTATTTTTTATTTTTCTTCATAAAAAATTTGTGTTTAAAGTTGGCCATGAATCTTATCTTCATGTCTCATATTTTTTTCGTTTTTTAAATAGTTTTATAATAACACTTTTCGTGAGGTTTTCTTTGTGGTATGTGGTGAATTAAATAGACATACTGAGAAGGAAACCAAAAACTTTGGCACTCGTCTGCTTAGTACAATTATGAACAACCTCCCTGTTCTCGAATGTTGTGTCTTTCTGTGTAAGTGCTATAATACAAGGCTGCAATGGATAGGAAATGTTGTAGTGATCCTCTGACAGTGCGCTAGTTCTCTAAATCCGATACCAATCGGTATCGTTTTTTCTAGAACAATATTCTCTTTATGACCTCTCAACTCATCGATACAATCTTGGAGGGTAGCTTTTGTTAAAATTCGAGCAGTTTCATGAGAACTTACTTTTGTTATTTCCAATAATATGGCTCGGTAACAAATCGGTTCTTTCAAAGCATGCCTAGTTTGTTCCGATTGCAATAATCTAATGAGTTCTCCATGTGAAAAAAATATTAGACATTCCATCTTCTGAAACCAACACTCAACACTCTTGGTTTGTTCCACTTACAATAATCCAATGAGTTCTCCCAGTGAAAAAGTAGGAAGCATTCCATATTTTGAAACCAATACTTTTGATATTATTTGAAACAGGAAGCCAACAAACGCTAGAAGACTCAGCCCAGACAATAGCAAATAAAAGTAATCAAGATGCGCCTTGTTGAGATTGTCGGAAAACCAACTATTCTGCCCATTGGCTCCAGTTGCTTCATCGATCACAGAAACTAAAAGACTGCTTAAAATGCTTCCCGTGCCTAAGACGCTAGTGTAAAAGGCAAGCCCCATGCTTTTCAAATCTGATGGACATTGATCGTAGAAAAACTCTTGGAGACCAACCAATGTAAAAACTTCAGCCAAACCATACAAAGTATATTGAGGAACTAGCCACCAAAAGCTCATTGGAATTGTTATGTCAGGTCTATCAACTAGACCCGTCTCTTCTGCAATTCTTAATCTTTTCCTTTCAACCATAGACGCAACTAACATTGAAATGGCAGATATAACCAGCCCAGTTCCTATTCGCTGCAGCGTTGTGATACCAGACTGTATTCCTGTAAAAGCTCTGGCGATAAAAACGAATACACGATCATAGATGGTAATAAAGATAACGATGGAAAGGGGAACAAATGAATCGATTGCAGCAGCAGGAATGATAAAGCCTGATAAAATTGATCTATCCATTGTAGCTCCTTGCTTGGTGAAGAATGTGGAATCTTGTGCAAACACAATACCAAATACAAGGACTGTCATCCATACTGGAAAAATCCTAAGAACTGCCTTTGCTTCTTCAACCTCGCTCATGCTGCACACCATTCCACATTGGTTGGAATGATTTGGGACAATGCAGGCTTTGTTAAGAAATCTGCCACATTTGAGGAACCAACAATTGTTAACAAAGCTCTAATAAATTTTGATTCAACTAGATATACTTCAACATTATAAGTTAACACATTTGCAATTTGATTCAACTCCACAGGATTCCACCAACTTCCTTTCATGGTGAACCTATTACCTGAGTAACTGAATTTCTTGATCAAATGGATGAAAACTCTAACTATTAATTAGTCATAAATTTGGTGCTACACTTCCAGCGTTATGAACTAACTCTAGCTCATGTTAGCATTTCAATAATTGTATGGACTTTTAGAGAAAATAGAGGCATAATCTAAGGTTAATAGTTACTCTGCAACTCCATTTTCAAATGGGGCAAGAATTCTGTAATATTCTTACCTGAATTGTCCAGCTTTCTGTTGCGACAAGTCTGTTGCACTTTCTTCCTGATCAAAAATGAATGTTGAAGAAGCTCTCCAATTCCTAGCTGCAGATACAAATACCCGACCAATTCTCACAAATGGGCTCTTGTCGTACTTTTTGACGCTATAACGATATGTGTATTTCCCAAATACAAACACAACCGATGCAATCACCATCATAATGAAAGGAATTCCAAATCCTAAACTCCAACTAAGATTTTCCTCCGTATATGTTACCACCAAAATGGCTACAAAGGTACCAGCGCACACACCAAAGAACCACCAATTGAAGAATGAGCTTTTGGATTTGGCCTCTTGAGGGTGTTGGGCATCAAACTGATCGGCTCCAAAAGCCTGTACGCAAGGCTTGTGTCCACCTTGCCCTACCCCTATTAGATACAGAGAGACGAAGAACAGCACAAGCTGAAACTGGGGAGTGGAACATGATGAAATTTCGTTAGAGTTCTGACAGAGGAGGGAGGTTGTTGTAGGAAGCAGAGCAGAGAAAGAGAGCAAGGCTAGTCCCTGTAAGTGGATCAGAGTATGAACTCAGAAATCTGATTGAAAGGAAAATGAAACAAGGAAGAAAGATAGAGAGCAGACCAAGACGTAAATTGCAGAAGAAAAAAGAATGGTGCGATATCGTCCGAAGAAGGAATCAGCGACAAAAGCTCCGAGGAGAGTGAATAGCATGGAGATGCCTGACCAGATGTTGACACTTTCGGCGGCGGTGGCCACAGACTGACCAAGTGGCCCGGTGAGGTAAGTAATGAGGTTGGCACCGATTCCGTAGTAAGCAAATCTCTCGGCGACCTCCACTCCTAAATTGATGGTAAATTGACAACATCGCCATCACAAACCGAGTAAATGTATGAGAAGCTGGTGAAAGTAAGTGGTGTTACCTATCATGAAAGAGGCGGACCTCCAACCACCGGCGGATGATCGGAGAACTGGGTGACCTTGAAAATCGACGGTGCCATCAACGGTGTCGTTCAGAAGTGGAGAGTCAGAGGCTGAGACTGAAAGGTCCATTTTTTGATCGGAAGCGAAAAGAGGAAAGAGTTGGATGGAAGATGAAATGGAGTTGGATCAAATGAGTTAGGCGAGAATGAGTTGGGATTGGATACCCAATCTTGGCATATGCAACAGTCCCGTACGTAATTGCCCGCCACCACTCATTTGGCAAGTTCTTCACGTTTTTTTTTTTCCTTTTTGATCATAATTATTAACAATTTGATGAATATAAACTCATTCTTTAAGTAAGAAATGCTTCATAAATGTCTTTTGCTTCAAAAGTTTCTTCCTAAATGTGCACTTACAGTTCATGAGTCCAAAATAATCCTAGATCGAACTAGAACGGGACCTAAATAGAAGAAAAATTAACATAAATTGAAGAAAATTATTGGATTGAACTAAGATTCAAAGGAAACCGATTTTGGACTACTATACCAACTTAAACTCATGTCTGTCTGAGGTGTCATTGCTTTTTGGTTGAACTATTTAGAGAGAATTTGACTCTCCTATTTGTTTGAAAATGGAGTCCAATCAAAACTCAAATTCCATATCTTAATTAGGAATATAACTCAATTTTAATTAATATATTTTTTAATTTGAAATTAATATACTATTAATGAACAAAAAAAATTGTTTTCTTAAACAAAGTTGGTCTAACAAATATTATTTTATTTTGAAATTTGACTGAACTCTAATGAAAATAAATCATGACATACATAATTTTTTATAAATTTAGTATTTAAAATAAATAATAGAAAGAAATACCTTTTTGATGGATGACACTTTTGAAAGTGATTTTGAAATTTGAAAGGTTTAAAAATTTGATTGATTAGGTATAAAATTACATTTTTTTTAGTAATTTTTTTTAAAATGCTTATATTAGATTGTACACTCTTATAGACATTTTCATAGCATAAAATTGATTGATTTTGAATAATGAAGAACAAGTTTACCAATGATTTTAATGAAACAAGAAGAAAAGAAAAAACAGAAATTTAGAACCTTTTGTCGTCTGATAGATAATGGTTTTAAAAATTTAATTGGTTAATCGAGGCAGAAAAATAGATTTCAAACATTTTATTCGACCTCTGGCCAAACGAACATGCCGAAGCGGAGTAGAAAATTAGGATACACCAACACACCCTTCACTGAAAAAATCGAACAATGTGATTTAAAAAAGAAAAGGGGTTTGTCTCCTTCCCAGGATCAATTCACGGAGAGGAAGAGAAGGAATTGGGCATCTCACCGCCACCCAATTAAGTGGCCTCGCAAAGTTCTCCACAAGTTTTGTCAGCAGAGAATTATATAAAATTCAAAATCTGTCACTTGGGCCCTTTGGTTTTTGTCTTCGGAGCATAAAACTTCCCAAAAATTTGACTTTAATCGCACCCCTCATCCGCCGGTTCTCATTTCCTCAAGTCTTGTAACGATGAGGGGCATGGGAAGCCAGAGAGTTCCGCTGATTGATCGTGGGGTAAACTATTTTCATTTCCATGGTGTTCCTGAAAAATGAATTGGTCCCATGTGAATGAAATGCTTTTTAGAATTACTTCCTCTGGTTTCTGTTATGGGATTTTACAGTGCTTCGGCTGTGCTTGCTTTTAGTTTCAAGGGTTGCTTTTGGTACTTCTTCGTGAACTTGGAATGGATGAATAAATTATTAATTGATTTTCATATCGGTTTCTTTGTTTTTTACAGGGAGGGCGAAAGGGCCTTGGCACATCAGAAGATCGTCAGTTAACTGACCTGGAACATGGGGATGCTGTACCGGTAATGTTCTTGTTTGTTAGCTTTTCACTGAAGTGAAGATTATGATTGAATGATTATTCACTTAACTAGTTGTTTCCTGATGTTAATTATGCTTGGAATTTCAGCCTGCAAATGTGGGATTTGGCAGAGTACTTTCACTTGTAAGTGAATTGGTGCTGTGTTGGCAGAAGCTATGAATTTTGCTGTCAAAATCTTTGAAGTTCTCAACATCTGAATTGTATTTGCAGGCAAAGCCTGAAGCGGGGAAATTGATAATTGCTACCATTGCTCTTCTGATTGCTTCCACGTCAAGTTTATTGATAGTATGCATATTTTTGTGCATTAATCTATCTCTTCCACGTCAAGTTTATTGAAATTTAACTTATGGCCACTTTATTATACTCTTTGAAATGCTGATTCTGTAGCCAAAATTTGGGGGAAAGATCATTGACATTGTATCTGGAGATATTGACACACCTGAACAGAAAAGCAAAGCTCTAAAGGAAGTCACAAACACCATTGTATACATCACATCGATCGTCTTAGTTGGGTATGATCATTTAGACTTTTTAAGACTTAAATTATGTGAAATCATTATCTCGTACATAGAACTGCCGTGGCATTATGCTTGCTAAATCCTAAACCTGTTAGAATTGGAGACTAATAGCTCAGCTTGTGAATTGGGATCTGCTTCATGAGATTTTCCGTATAGAAATTTATTTTAAACATATTCTGTGATCCAGTATTATGTCATCTCAGAAATATTATGTGCACTCGCTCATGAAAAATAATGTGATTTTCAGTTCGGTGTGCTCAGCTATTCGAGCTTGGTTATTTTCTTCTGCTAGTGAGAGGGTTGTTGCTCGCTTAAGGAAGAATCTGTTCACTCATCTTCTTAATCAGGTACCCCCCATGAAAAGAGGGGGAAAAAACTAAGAAGTCTATTTAATATTCCTTATTTTTAGCATGAGAAAGTTCTCTGGAACGATTGATGAATTTTGTAGGAAATAGCCTTCTTTGACATTACTCGAACAGGAGAACTTCTTAGTAGGCTATCTGAGGATACCCAAATCATTAAGAGTGCCGCAACTACCAATCTTTCTGAGGCCCTAAGAAATCTATCAACTGCATTAATCGGGCTGACCTTCATGTTTTCAACTTCTTGGAAGTTGACATGTAAGAATTTGAACATTGAAGCAGTTAAAATGCAAGTTCTAGGGTCCGATCGTGCTCATTGTTTTATCTTGTCTATCATTTCTAGTATTGGCTTTGGTTGTTGTTCCTGTCATTTCTGTGGCTGTTCGTAAATTTGGTCGCTATCTTCGTGAGCTTTCTCACAAGACACAAGCAGCTGCTGCTGTCTGTGCTTCAATTGCTGAGGTATAACTTCACTGCACGATTTTAATTTATTTTCTTTTCATAATTAGATATAAAATGTCAATTGTGAGAATAAGTTGGATATTGTCTTTCATGATGAAATCCAAAGGAAAAGCAAGTCATTGTTATGCTTTTATTTTAGGAATCTTTTGGTGCCATACGCACTGTCAGATCTTTTGCTCAAGAATCGTACGAGATATCCCGGTACTCTCAGAAAGTCGAGGAGACATTGGAACTTGGACTCAAACAAGCTGTGAGTTTATTTTGAAGTGAAATATATATCTTTTTGTGCTTGTTCATGTGTCTTTCTTTCTGCAAGCTCACACCTCTTACCCTCAATCTTATCATTTAACAGAAAGTGGTTGGATTGTTTTCTGGAGGTCTCTATGCAGCATCGACCTTATCTGTTATTATTGTTGTGATATATGGAGCTAATTTGACGATCAAAGGGTTCATGACTCCGGGAGCTCTGACATCTTTCATTCTTTATAGTTTAACAGGTAATATTTCTCTGTTTTCAGGAGCTTTTCTTTCCCATGTGGCACAATAAAAAAAATTAACTGTACTCAACTCTCCCTTTGTAGTGGGAACCTCTGTATCTGGGTTGTCGGGATTATACACTGTGGCCATGAAAGCTGCTGGAGCTAGCAGGCGAGTTTTTCAGCTCCTGGATCGTGTATCAACAATGACAAATTCAGGAAATAAGTGTCCTATTGGGTATGCTCATTTTATTTTATTTTTTCTAAATTGAAAATGAAATTTCGTCCTTTACTTTTGAAGGGGGTGATTTAGAATAGCATGTGGACTGGAAATCTTAATCTGAACTTGAGGGATTGTGAGGAGATTTAGATGCTTATGAATTATGTTCGACTCCAGACAACAAAGAGGGCTATCACTAGGACTTTTGGAAGTCCTGGACTATTCCCCATATTCTAGTTCCAGCATAACTCCGTCTAGTATTGGCAAGGAGACTGGTAAAAATTGCACACATTTATTAAGTAACGATCCCATGCTCATCACCTCGAGACGAGACGAGATAAGATGGTTCTTTAATGGCAGTTAGTGTTAGGTATTGAAATTTGTTGAGAATTAGGTTAGAATACGAATAGTTATGTCTGTTTGAACCATCAGAGACTATTGTTACTAGCAAGAATTGGTTCTTTCATCTTGCTTTATCTCATTAATTATTGAGATGACAGATTCTATTATTTTTATAAGAGTAAATATGAGTACTTGAAAAGAAGAGAACTGTTAGTTTTAGTTTCCAGGAGCAGAATGATAGCTGTTGGTTATTTAATGCAGTGATCAAGATGGAGAAGTTGAGTTGGACGATGTCTGGTTTGCATATCCTTCCCGCCCTAATCACACTGTGCTGAAGGTAATTTCTGTCTAAACTTGTAGTTATGTGGTGACAGGTTATGCAGTGTTATTGCAATATAAACAAGTTCCATGGGTACAGGGAATAACATTGAGATTGCAGCCTGGCTCAAAAGTAGCTCTCGTTGGTCCAAGTGGCGGTGGAAAAGTAATTTAGCTTCTTTTGCTTGATGCTTGTTTCTTCCTTACTGATTATAACAACAAATCTGAGATTTATTATGCGTTAAAAACCTGCTAACATACTCCATGTTTCTTCCTTTGCCACAGACCACCATAGCAAACCTGATTGAAAGATTCTATGATCCTAATAAAGGCCAGATTCTGATAAATGGGGTTCCTCTGGCAGAGATATCCCATGAACATTTGCACAAAAGGGTAACAAGTCTACCTAATAATTAACTTTCTAACTCGAATGAAAGTTGAAAGGTTGTGTTACCAATGTATGGTCTGCTTCTGGATTGCAGATCAGTATTGTCAGCCAGGAGCCTATTCTTTTCAACTGCTCCATAGAGGAGAATATAGCCTACGGTTTAGATGGCAAAGTTGATAGCATTGATGTAGAAAATGCTGCTGTAAGAGCTTATGTCCTTTTGCCTTCTAGAAAACCTGTAGGGCTAAACCTGTTGTTTGACTTAAACTACTGAAATCGCAGAAAATGGCCAATGCACACGATTTCATATCAAACTTCCCTGAAAAGTATAAAACCCATGTTGGAGAACGTGGAGTAAGGCTGTCGGGTGGTCAGAAACAAAGAGTAGCTATAGCAAGAGCTCTTCTTATGAATCCAAGAATTCTCCTTTTGGATGAAGCCACAAGTGCTCTAGATGCTGAAAGTGAACACTTAGTACAGGTCTGTTGTGAATTCTTCTTGTTCGGTATTAGAAACTCAAAAGTAGCCTACCCTGTTTTCAGATTTCATATTTATCATCGTGAATCTCATCAATGGCCGGGTTTTAGGATGCAATGGATTCTTTGATGAAAGGCAGGACCGTGCTCGTCATTGCGCATAGGCTATCCACCGTTAAGACAGCAGACACGGTGGCCGTTGTTTCTGGTGGTCAGATTGTTGAAAGCGGAACACACGAAGAGCTCCTTAGCAGGGATGGTGTCTACACTGCACTAGTGAGGAGGCAACTGCAAGATACGAAAACAACATAAGGCACAACATGATTTCATTTACATGACAGAAATTAGTTTTGCTTCAATGACCGATGGAAAGCTCATACTCTTTTCTTCCTACCACAAACTCAGAAAGCTACTGTTTTATTTAGTTCAGAGTTGTCCTTTGATAAAAGATGTTTGTGCCTTACATTTTTAGTGTTTACTAATGTTGAAGAATTTTTTATGCGCGCAACGTTGGAGTTTCTTTTATTTTTAGTTCAACAATTTCACTTTTTGATCGAAGTTATTGGAGGATAAGTTTCTTCTCAATTTATAGTTTTGCTTAGCTTAAAAAAACAGGAAGGAAATTAAAGGTGTATGGTGATTTTTATAGTTCAATGGGACTCTCTATTATTATTTCAATAATAGTCGATTATTTATGGTTTCACAACAATCAATGAGGTAAGAAATAATATTAATAACAATTTGGTAATAATAACTTACCATCATTTGGTCACATCTATTTATTTAAAATCACTAAAATCTTTTTTCAAAACGCTAAACATAGTTTTAAGACTTCTATTCTAAATACACGCTAATACTTGATATGTTTCTAACCGTCCATCCACCAAACTCTTTCAATGCTCTAAATGAGCTTCTTTTATAGCCTGCCTACCTTTTTACAAACACCGTTTATGACTAATTTGAAAAATATGGTACTATATTTAATGATCTCCCCAATCTAAATCCAAATTATTTTCTTAAAGAACATCATCTTCACACATATATATATATATTAAAGAAAAGAATTACTTTTGAATATGTTGTGAGCCGAAAGCGGAACAAATATACTCACAGCACCAAAATCACTCAAGACATACAATATTGCACTCAAAAACTTGATTTTTCAACAGCAGAAAGAATGACATTATTAGCCTTCTGCTAAACCTAAAGATAAACTAACCTATTAGCAAGACCTTGAGAATAGGTCTTGGTCCTAGAGAATAGGGCTTATGACAATGTTTAACAATCTCCACCTTGTCATAAGATCTTCAAGTTGATAGCGAATTAGGTTGTTATCACGTCAACACACTACTCCTTCCTTCCGACGTTGATGAGATCCAAACAATGACAGAACTTTTCACGAGCGATCACCTTTGTCAACATATCAGCAGGGTTATCAGCAGTTCCAATTTTTAGTAAACGAATATCCCCTTTGCTAATAATTTCTCGAATAAAGTGAAAACGGACATCAATGTGTTTTGTACGAGCATGATGGACTTGATTTTTTGACAAGAAAATAGCGCTCTGGCTATCACAAAATACATCTATATGTCCCTGCAAAATACCCAAGTCATTGATCAAACCATGCATCCAAATAGCTTCTTTAAAAGCTTTCGTTACTGCCATATACTCTGCTTCAGTGGTAGACAATGCAACAGTAGACTGCAATGTTGAACGCTAACAAACAGGTCCACCATCCATAGTAAATAAGTATCCCGTAGTAGATCGTCGCTTATCCAAATCACCAGCATAATGAGAATCCACAAAACCAGCTACACGATTGTCAAGATTAAACATTTCTTGTTTTTGAAACTTAATACCAACATCAATAGTGCCAAGAATGTGCCTAAGAATCCATTTTACAGCCTGCCAATGCTCTTTACCAGGATTATGCATATAACGACTCACCATGCTTACTGCGTGTGAAAGATCAGGTCGAGTACACACCATAGCATACATCAACGCACCAACAACATTTGTATAAGGAATGTTCTCCATATACCTTTTGTCATCGTCAGAACTTGGCACATGGAAGCACTAAGCTTGAAATGAGGAGCAAGTGGAGTACTAACGGGTTTGGTTGAATCATTCAAACTAAATCTTGACAATACCTTGCGTAGATATTGAGACTGAGTCAACCAGACTGTATCTTTTTTTCGATCTCGCTCTATCTTCATTCCAAGTATTTTCTTTGCATTGCCTAAGTCTTTCATTTCAAATGTTTTAGAAAGCTCATCTTTGAGATTATCAATCTCCACCTGTCTCTTTGAAGTAATTAACATATCATCAACATATAAGAGCAAGTAAATAAACGATCCATCATCGAGACATCGATAATACACACAATGGTCAAATTGACTATGAGTATACATATGCTCTACCATGAAATGATCAAACCTTTTATACCATTGGCGAGGGGATTGCTTCAGGCCATACAAAGATTTCTTCAATCTGCATACTAAATGTTGTTGTCCAACTACTCGGAAACCAACTGGTTGTGCCATATATATTTCTTCTTCCAAATCTCCATGCAAAAAGGCAGTTTTTACATCGAGTTGTGCAAGCTCAAGATTAAATTGAGCAACCAAAGCCAACAAAATTCGAATCGAAGAATGTTTTACCACATGTGAGAAAATTTCATTGTAATCAATACCTTCTTTTTGTGCGTAGCCTTTAGCCACAAGTCGAGCCTTATAACGTATACCAAAAGGGTCTTCCTTTTTTGCAAAAACCCATTTACAACCAATTTCCTTCTTACCTTTTGGAAGTTGTACCAAATCCCAAGTTTGATTTATCTCCAATGATGCTATCTCCTGATTCACAGCCTCTTGCCAGTGTAAGCTATCCAGGCTCTGAATAGCATCTTTGTAACTGTTAGGAACTCCATCAATCAAAGAGAAAGCATATGCTATCGGATCATTAAACCTTGCAGGTTTTCGAATTACCCTTCGTGGTCTATTCTTGGCGATTGACTCAGGTTCCTCCACTCTTTCATTTACAAGGCTTTGCTTCTCAAGACTTTGCTCTTTCTGTTCTAAGACATCAAAGTTATTATTTACCTGATCAATAGGTTCTTCGGTAGGAGCAACCACATCAGGAGAGAACACCACCTTCTCCACCTGCTTCAATGCCTCGTCATTATTTTCAATTTTCTGCAAAAACATTCCAGACTCATCCAATGTCACATCTCGACTATTAACAATCTTACTTGTTTCTGGACACCATAACCTATAGCCCTTCACACCTTTGCTAAAGCCCATAAACTTGGCTTTTTTTGCTCTAGGATCCAGCTTTGAGTCTGTTACATGATAATAAACAGGACACCCAAACACATGCAATTTATCGTAATCACTAACAGGACTACCTGACCATACCTCAAGCGGAGTTCTCCCACCGTTTCCAGAAACAGGTAAACGATTCACCAAGTGAATTGCATAACTGAGAGCCTCAGTCCAAAATGCTTTACTCAATCCTGCTTGAGACAATATGCATCGAACATTCTCTGTTAATGTCTGGTTCATTCTCTCAGCAACTCCATTTTGTTGTGGCTTACCAGGAACAGTGAAGTGTCGAATGATCCCTTCATCTCGGCATACTTTAAGGAATGGATCATAAGTATATTCTCCCCTGTTGTCTGATCTCAGCCTTTTGATT
Organism: Cucurbita maxima; assembly: GCF_002738345.1. Classification (NCBI taxonomy): domain Eukaryota; kingdom Viridiplantae; phylum Streptophyta; class Magnoliopsida; order Cucurbitales; family Cucurbitaceae; genus Cucurbita; species Cucurbita maxima. The sequence goes on along the minus strand of NW_019272031.1, from coordinate 5,037,674 downwards.
TTCCTGTCCATCTGATTCTCTACCATTTTCTTCCACTCTAGGAAGATTTGGAGAACCTCGTTTTTGTGCCTCATGGGATACATCCAAACTCTCTTCGAGTAGTCATCAATAAAGGTGACGAACCACCTCTTTCCTCCCAATGAGACATTCTTTGTGGGACCTCATACATCAGTGTGAACATAATCCAAAATGCCCTTTGTTTGGTGTATAGCTGTACCAAACTTCACATTTTTTTGTTTACCAAATATACAATGTTCACAGAAATCAATTCTTCCAGTTGTGGCACCCTTAAGGACTCCTTGGTTCACCAGTGTCTGAAGCGCATTCTCACCAGCATGCTCGAGTCGCATGTGCCATAATTTTGATATGTCTTGTTCTTTCGAACTTGCCACAGCAGCATGCCCAATTATTGTGGTTCCGTTGAGGTAGTATATGCTACCTCTTCTAGTTCCTGTAATTGCCACCAAAGCTCCACGAGCTACTTTCAAATTCCCTCCTTCCAAAATGATGCGATAACCACTCGCATCCAAAACGCCAAGTGAGATCAAATTTTTCTTCAAGTCAGGGACATACCTCACCTCTTTGAGTTTTCGTATAACCCCATCAAATATCTTAATTTGTACTGAGCCGATTTCCATTATCTTGCAAGTACTATCATTGCCCATATAGACAACTCCACCATTGAACTTTTTGAAGTCCAAAAACATCTCTTTGTTGGGACACATATGATAGGAGCACCCAGAACAAGAATCCATTCACTGGTTTGGCTGACTGATAGGGAGATTGTCAAGGCATCATCTGTATCAGTGTCGTCATCTCTAACCACATTGGACTTCGACCCCTTCTCTTTTAAGATCGAACAATCCCTTTTCCAATGGCCTTTCTGTCGACAATGCACACTCATTTTTATCAAGTTTTCTCCAATTGTCAGATCTACCTCTTGACTTTAATCGAGACTCTCCACATTCGTTCTTTTTCCAATTAGAAGTCCTTCCATGAGTAGTGAGAACGTTTGAGCTAGAGCTTTGATACGTCTCCTTTTCCTTTTTCCGCATCTCATTGTTTATTAAGGCATTTGAAACATCTTCAAAATCAATATTAGTGATTCCATGTAGTAGGGTCGTTACTAAAAACTCGTATGATTCCGGCAAAGAGTTTAATAACAACAACGTCTTGTCCTCGTCATCAATCTTAACATCAAGATTGAGCAAATCAGTGATGATTTTGTTAAAATCATCCAAATGCTCAGCCATTGAGATGTCTTCCTTGTAGTCAAAACGGAAGAGTTTCTTCTTCAAATAGAGTTTATTTTCCACACTCTTCTTCATATATTTCGCTTCAAGCTTGTCCCATAATTCTTTCGCCATGGTAACCTTCATAAATGGATATTTCTGATCCTTGCCAAGACAAGATCGAATAATTCCACAGGATTGTCGATTTAATTTCGTCCATTCTGCTTATGTCATGTCTTCAGGCATTTCTTCTTGGAGAGAAACATCGAGGTCTTGCATGACCAGCAAATCGCTAACTTCGCCTCGCCAAACACCAAAATTATTGGTTCCATCAAATTTCTCTACTTTGAGATTGGAACTCCACACTCTCGATCCACGTCGTGATGGTTCTGCCATTTGCAATAATTAATCTGGATGAAACTCAAAAACACAATTCTTGAAAATTAAATTTCAAGAGAATAAACACGATTGTGAGCACGTCTAATGGTCGATGAGGCACAAGCTTTCACAATACCCCAAAATACCACAATAAGGCTCTGATACCACTTGTTGTGAGCCGAAAGCGGAACAAATGTACTCACAACACCAAAATCACTCAAGACATACAATATTGCACTAAAAAACTTGATTTTTCAACAGCAGAAAAAATGACATTATATAGCCTATGCTAAACCTAAAGATAAACTAACAAGCCTAAAAATATTAGCAAGACATTGAGAATAGGTCTTGGTTCTAGAGAATAGGGCTTATGACAGTGTTTAATACACATGATCCACTTGAATAAAAAGAAAGTAATTTAAAAGGGATATGAAAAAAATATATATGAATGTTGTATGGTAAAGAAAGAAGGGAGTTGGATATCCCAAAAGGGCCAAACTGGGAAGCCTTCAAAGTAACGTCGAGGTAGTTGGGTTTATGTTCACAGTTATGAACAGTTTTTTGCCCTTTTGGAAGCCAACCACTTAGCAAACTTAAACTTTGAGCAAGGCCCATAACTTTAATAAAGACACACATGCACCAACCAATCTATTTAGTGAAGTCTTATAGGGTTTCTAAAATTGGTCCAGGGGAGAAGCTTTTGAGCAATTGAATGATGTTTTAAGTCGGTTTAAAATCAAAAAAAGAAGGGAAAAAAAAAAAAAGTGTTGCAATTATTTGAAAGAGGCGAATTATTTGTTGCTAGAAAACAATGGTAAGAAAGTATATGCATTATAGTTGATTCATCATGTGCAGCAAAAAGATGCTGTTGGATTCAGATGGCCTGGCAAACCAACTGCATCCTCCTCCTCCTTGCCAACTCAAGCCCTCTTCCCCAATTTCCCTTTTTTATTTCAACAAACTTCAACTTCAATCATTGGTTTACAATTCCAAGTAATTTCTATCTTCTTTTTCCTCTTATTTCCTTTTGAATCAATCTTTATCCTAACTTATTGTTGAACTAAAAGGGGGGAAAAGTCAACTAAAAAAAGTGACCTAAATTAATGTGCGAACCTTATTGCAACAAGGTGAACACGAACTTTTGTGTATAGTCAAAGACGAGAGAGAGAGAGAGAGAGAGAGAGAGAGATCCCATCATGCAGAATTCTTCTCTCTTGTACCCTAAAAAAAGAGTTCTCGATGAAATTATTGGTTATATATTAAGTTGTGGGGTTGAAAGCCCCCACCTCTGTTGGCCTACCTAATTCTTCCACTCCTTTGAGGGGCATCAACCAAATGATAAAATATTATTGGTTCAGGATTCCAAGAGACAAAGAGAGAGCTTTGACAATGTCACCGTATATCAATATTAAAGGACCGTCATACTCATTGCATTGTTCCATGGGAAATGGGTATTATTGTTTAGTTGGTGATGCCCTAATCTCTGTAACCCATCCCACATGCCATGCAAAACCTTTCTTCCATCTTCCCATGACATTTTCATGAGTTCAACTAACAATGTGAACAACGGGACAAAACCCAACTTTAGATTTCATCAAACTTTTTTTACTATTACAATTATTTTTCCCTAATTCAAAAGAATGAATGAAAATCAACATTATTTGTTGTATATTTCAATGAGCAAAGACTTATTTGAGGTTGTGAGGAGATGATGGCGCCCATGTCATGATGTCTTAACAACTTTCAATTATTTTCTAAATAAATATTATTGGTTTTCCGTGTTAAAGTGTTGACATTTATTATTATTATCATCATAAAGAAATTCATGTCCAATTTCTTAAACACTTCCCAAACTAGTTGATATACATGTCTCTCCTTATCTATCGGTAAGTTGAGATTATTTCACCTAATAAATTAAAATTCCAAGTTTTTTTTCTTTCCATTTTATTATTTTTGGAAATGAAGCTTTAATTTCTCATCTAAGATGGATATATTAGGCATTGGCTTGGTTGAAATTTAAATATAAGCAAGTTGCTTAAATAAAAAAATATCCAAAATATAAAGTTGAACACTTGGACCTACCCAAGCTCTCAAATTTATTATTAGTACACATTGTTCATGTTGAAGCCATCTTGTTTTAATTAGTATCATCAGCTCCGGCTGTTTCAGGGAAGTAGCAACTTGAAACATGAAAGCGAGAGTTTGATAAAGGAAAGAGGATACAACTAAAAATCCTTCTCTCTTCCCTCCTCTCTCTCTCTGGGAGAGTACTGACAAGTTCACATGCACATATACACAGCTCTTGACCCACTCACATACTCATTCCAAGATAGGAAGCTGAAGAACATCTGACCCACATTTTCTCTCTCTCTTCCCCCACTCTCTCAATTTCCTCTTCTAAAAAGAATCCCAGGAAAAAAAGAAGAAGCTCTTTTGTTGCAATCCCCAATTGCGTTTGTTTGATTAGCTTCATTTTCCATGTTACTAGCTACAACCAAGTGCTTACATTTGTTCTTCTAAGATACTTGTTCACATCCCTTCATAAATCTGCACAACCTTTTCTTTCACCTCTCTCTTTCTATTTCTTCTTCGCTCGCCATTCCTGGTTCACCCATTCCCTCTCTCTGCTCCTGGATTCTTCTCCTTTGCTGCAAGGAATCGAGATTTGGGAAATTGGTAAGGAACCCAGAAGAGCATTTTGGGATTTGGGTGGAAATTTTTGTGGGATTGGGATTTCTTTTACATTGTGAGCTGATGATTGTGATTAGTGGTGGTCTTGCTGGAAATTGCACTGTTTCTGAAGCTGTAAGTAGGTGTAAATCTGATATTTCTGTCTTGTACGTACAACCCAAGAAGGAATTTGTATTTCGGTGGAGAATCTGTTGGGAGATGCTGCAACTCAAGGGGCATGGGCTTTCGAAGAATCTCTTTTGGGGTTTGGACTGAATAGAACTCAGGAGAATGTGGGGAAGAAAGGCGTTTGTTCTATCAAGTAACTAAGGGCTTTGTTCTTTTTGGATTGAAGGAGTGCTGATTACAATACTTATTTCACTAGGCATTATCTTGTTGTGTAGCCTTAGGTTTGGGTTCTTTTTTGTTTTGGTATGTGGTTCTTTCTATGACTGAACTGAGGGAAGGGCATAGTTTGTTGTGAAAGAGAAGAACCTGAAGATGGCTGCAAAGCTTCTGCATTCTTTAGCTGATGAAAATCCAGATCTGCAGAAGCAAATAGGATGCATGACTGGGATTTTGCAGTTGTTTGATCGTCAGCATATACTCAGTGGAAGACAATTGAGGCACAGGCGGCTTCCTCCTGGTATTTCACTATCTCAATTTGCTTTCGTTTATTGTCTGTTTGCCACAAAAACCTCAAGCAGCCTAAGGACTGTATCTTCTTTATGACGTTTCCATCACTTTGTTATATCTTGTTTCAATGCATAGTTCTTTTAAGAGTTGAAGATGCCACTTCTTTCTCTACATCGTTTCCTTTTCTTTTTTGTTTTGGGGACGGAGGAAATGAATTTAAGTTTGTGATTCTTTTGCTTTCTCTTCTGCGACTGTTTTATGGATATCTCTGTAATTGGTGCTCTTTGGAGGAAAATACTTCGTAAATATGGGGATCGATATTCCTTGGTTTACAATCGCAAGTTATAAGTAGTCTGGTTTAAGACCAAAACAAAACATATCATGCTCTTCATAAACATGTGTCTAATGACGATCCCTTATTTAGATTACTTCTGATTCAACCACTCCAAATGAGTTTTTTAATCATCTAATAATTTCAGCGTTATTACGTATTAATCCAGTGGTATGCAAATTGATATCATGCCAATTCTTTTTTTCGATCTTGTCTGCTACAGGCACTTCTCATCTAAATATTGGCAACCCAGGGAAAGAATACAATGTCTTTCAGACAGAGGCAACTGTAAGTCTCCTAATTACTCTGCCATTTTTTAAGCCCGGTACTTTACTAAATTGCATATATGTTTAAGCATTTAAGTTCTGTACAGAAATTTTGAGTTCATTCTGGATCGTAATCTATGAATCTTGTTCTTGTAGGACATGTCTCTAAATGAGAGTTCCAGTGACAAACAAAGGTTTAATAAAGATTTATCAAGAGCTTCTTTCTCCTCTTGCTCATCTTCCATGTCCTCTGGTGAGCACAACAAAACAGCTCAGTTGCAAGCTTCCTCCTTTGATCAGATACTTTTATCAAGAACGCCATTGAGAGATTCTGCAGCAAGCCAGTCAAATACCTCTCCCCGTGTGGGGAGGCAACCCCTTGATCTGCGAGATGTCGTGAAGGATTCTATGTATAGGGAAGCAAGAATGTTATCAGTCAAAATGTATACCAATGACGAAGCACGGAGTCGTTCTATGAAGCATAGAGACTCTCCAAGGCCTTTACAGCTATCCCAATCTACAGATGGGGCTTCTAAAGATGATACAAATTGGAAACAAAAGATGCCTGTTGATCTGAAGGAGTCTCTTTTGGTTCTTGCTAGACTTCGAGATGCACCATGGTATTGCAATGAAGTCGGAGAACATGATAAACTGTCTCACGAAGTAAAAGATGGATTTTTGCAATCATTCTCTAGAGGTGGTCCTCGGTTTTCTTATGATGGGAGAGAGGTTGAGCGATTATCCTTTGAATCACGAGATACCATTCGGTCAGCTCCGAAATTTAAAGACTTTCCAAGACTCTCATTGGACAGCCGGGAGAGTTCAATTCATGGTTCCAAATCTATGTTAAAATCAAACAAACTTTCAAAGAACTTGAATGGTAGCGATTGCTCAAGTGAAAAATCTATTGATTCACCACAACTGTCGGGATCTCGAAAGCATCCCCCCAGTGTTGTGGCAAAGTTAATGGGATTGGAAGCACTTCCAGGCTCACCCTTGGCCAGTGATGCTCAGGTTAGACGTGACCCCTTCGTTGGCTCATTGGATGGCATAAGCTCAATGAGGCCAATTAGAACTCCCGACTCTCCTCGGAACACATTGAAAGGCCCAACTTCTCCACGATGGAAGAATCCTGATTTAGTAATGAAACCTATACCAAATTCAAAGTTTCCGGTAGAAGTTGCACCTTGGAGGCAGCAGGATGGAAGTAGAGCCTTTCATAAACCTGCTCTGAAGCACCTAAATGGATTAGCTGGATCGTCTAACCCCTTTCCTTCTGTTTATAGCGAAATTGAAAAAAGATTGGAAGACTTGGAGTTTAAACAATCAGGGAAAGATCTTAGAGCACTGAAACAGATCCTTGACGCTATGCAATCAAAGGGGCTCTTGGAGACTAGGAAGGAGGAGGAACCTTGTAACAGTGGAACTCAAAGAGAGAATGAATCAAAACGTGAGAGCAGTAGTGTTAATTCTAGGTTGATGAGCGAACGAAATCGGCAAAAGAGCCAAAAGGATTCTTCCAGGAGTGGGGAATCTCCAATTGTGATCATGAAACCAGCAAAACTTATGGAAAAATCTGGAATTCCAGCTTCATCAGTTATTCAGATGGATGGCCTTCCTGGTGTCCCTAAGCTTCAGAAAGCCCCGCATGGTAAAAAGAACTCCAGTGGTAACCGAGCAGTTAAAGATACATCTCCTGAAAATAGTGGGAGGGGCTCTGGTGCGAGTTCCACCAAAAAGAAAGAGAATGCAAAAAATCTAAGACCAACGCATTCTTCTTCAAAGCCTCAACATTTGGCAACGGAAAACACCGTAAGTTCAATAAAAACCTCAGGGTCTGTGAGCCCAAGATTGCAGCAGAAGAAGGCTGAGCAAGACAAACGATCTCGACCACCAACTCCTCCATCTGACACAAACAAAACTAAATGGAAATCCAACAGACAAGAAACTGATTCGGGCTCTCACGTTGGAAAATTGAGAATAAAATCTCCGCATGTGTCCCAAATGGATGACCAATTGAGTGAGATAAGTAATGAATCAAGAACTTTGAGCAACCAAGGAGACGACATATCTCAACTGTCTGACAGTAATTTATCCTTGGACTCAAAGACAGATATAGAAGTCACCAGCAGCGAACTTCCTACTGACATTAATGGTAGCCATGGTTTACAAATGAAGACTTCAAAGTACTCAGATTCACATTCAAGGGAAAATGTAGGTGACCTATTCATTTTCTTTTTGCTCTGCATTTACAGCAACTAATCTATAATACATTAAATTGTTTCAGAACTCAAATTTGAGTTTTGATTTTGTGGCTTGCAGGAAAAACTTGCTACTCCTGCTCTTGAACATCCTAGTCCGGTTTCCATTCTCGATTCCTCTATGTATAGAGACGAGGAGCCATCGCCATCTCCTGTTAAGCAGATATCAAAATCCCTCAAAGGTGATAGAATCTGTCACCAAAACCAACAATCCTTTCTGAATCAATTTGAATATTTCACAATTTAGTCACTGTACCACCGTCCCACATTTTCAAAAGTGAATATGAAGATGACATATTTTTAACAGAGGGTGGGAGGTAATTATTGATGATCAATCTTGAAATATGTCAGATTTAGAATGTAGGCCAGGATATTTTATGGTTTTATAATGTTTGGCAAATTCATTTTGTTGTGCTCCGGTGGATGAAGCTTTATCATGATATCACTCTTGAGCCGCAGCATAGAAATTTAAGCTCAACTTTTCATTTCCTTTGTGAAAGAGAGAGGAAGTTTCAATTTAATCCGTTCTAATACTTTGATGCATACCTTTCAGGCAATAGGGCTTTAGGCTCTGAAGATTGTGGTGAATATCAATGGAGTGCCACAGATAGCAGTGTGGAGCCTGGTCTTAGCATGGAAATCAACCGCAAGAAACTGCAAAACATCGACAACTTGGTTCAGAAGCTCAGGCGCCTGAACTCTCACTATGATGAAGCAAAAACAGATTACATTGCATCATTATGTGAGAATACGGATCCAGATAACAGATACATATCTGAAATATTGTTAGCCTCTGGCCTCTTACTCCGGGACCTAGGCTCGGGCCTGGCAACATTTCAACTCCACCCTTCTGGTCATCCGATCAACCCTGAGTTATTCTTCGTTTTGGAGCAAACCAAGACGAGCAGTTTGGTAAGAAAGGATGAGTGCAGCTCTCTGAAAGTTGCAGATTCAAAACTGAAGCAGGAGAAATCTCATCGCAAACTCATTTTTGATGTTGTAAATGAGATTGTTGGCAGAAAGTTGTCTGTTGTTGCTGCATCACCAGAGCCCTGGACAACATCCAAAAAACTAGTAACTAAATCTATTAGTGCGCAAACGCTTCTGAAGGAGCTATGTGCCGAAATCAAACAGTTTCAAACCAAGACACCCAATTGCAACTTGGATGATCAGGACGACGGTCTAAAAAACATGTTAATGGAGGATGTGTTGCAAAGATCTGAGAGTTGGACTGATTTCTTCGGCGACATCTCCAACGTCGTCTTAGACGTTGAAAGATTGATATTCAAAGACTTAGTTGACGAAATCGTATACGTTGAGGCTGCTCTTTTACGCACGAAGTCAGGCAGACGAAGACAGTTGTTTACTTGACAGGTTCTTCTTTAACCTTTCCACATCTATCTGATTTTGCATTTCATAGTGATGGAACCTTCATTTTTCATTTTTTCCTACAATATAGATAGATAGTGCTGTGAAGCGTTGTGACTAATGGTTAAGAAGTGTTGTAAAGATGGTGTACAAGTTTTCAAACCATGAACATGAACGTGAACATGAACATTCTGATGAATCAATATATGTATGCATCTGATATTATTCTTTCTTCACCTCTCCCTTTTGCTTTCCTTCTGCTTCCTACAAACTGTCAAAAACATCTCCCATTATTTTTCTCAATCCAATTTTCTATTACAACGGAAATTGAATCAAAGCAGTAGCCTCAAGTCTTAACAACACAAGTAAATATAATCAATCCTCAGAATGAGCTTCTATAATCCTATCAAAACTTTCAAGATTCGATAAAAATATATATATATTGCTTATCCATCTAAAGTGAGAAATTTCAATATAGCACCAATGAACAACGCCGGACAAAACAGAAATTTGTAATGTTTATAGTTAAGTTAACTACAGGAATGCATGTACCCACAGCTGCCTCCGTAGCATAGTGGTAGTGCGTTCGCTTCGTAAGCGAAAGGTCGCGAGTTCGATCCTCGCCGGGGGCTATTTTGGTTTTTATTTATACTTTATTCCGCAAGTTTTGGTGACTCAATTCTTGGGCCTTTTTTTAATTCTTTGTCCATCAATTTTATATTTGTTTTAGAAATTCTCAACTGAAATGTTTAATTGTAAAATTGGTCTTTCAATTTAGTCTCCGAGTTTTTGAGTTAGAATATTATATAAATAATTTAATAACATTTTATAAATAGTTATTATGTATTAATAAAATTCTCACATATAATTTCTCACCTTTAAAATTTTATGAAATTTAAAAGATTTTAGGTTAATGTTGGAGGGTATTAATAATATTTTAAAAATAAAAAACTAAAATTTTTAGTATAAAAGCATTTTTAAAAATTTATTAAAGTTTTTTTTTAAAAGGTATTAATTTAACTAGGAAATATAAAATCAATAAAAACTGAAAATTACATGTGTGCCAACTGCCAACCAAGTTTGCAGTATATAACCTTTCATACAAAAAAATCCAAAATCATTTCACAAATTTTTATTTTTAAGTCGGAAGAATTTTGGGTTGTTCCCATCCCATCCCCTGCCCCCCTCTCTCTCTCCATGGCCAAAGCTTCCTCCTCCCTCTTCCAAACCCTAAAGCGCTACATCAAGAAGCCATGGGAGATCACCGGCCCTTGTGCAGATTCAGAGTACAGATCTGCCGTCCCCAGCGCCTTAGAGTACAGGCTCTTTTGCCCCGCCACTACTAAGCAGAAACCCATTGTCCCCACCTCCAATCCCGAAACCGTCTTCGACATTAAGTATTACAGCCGCGACCAGCGTCGCAATCGCCCTCCAATTCGATGCACCATCCTCAAGAAACCTGACATCGAGCAGATGATGAAGGAGACTAAGTTTGACCCTGCCGACTTCCCCAAAGTTTATCTTACTGCCGCAATCGAGGAGGATATTAATGCCCGTGGAGGTGGTTATCAGAAGTAGTGAGGTGAGTCTTTTTCTCTCCGACGACCGGTTTGGTGTGTGGCCATCTTTGGGTTTAGGTTTTTCTCTCCGTATGCATACCCTTGCTGTTCCGTTCTTCAAGGGGTTGACTGGTTCCATCTTCCCCAATTGCATAAGTTGTGCATTTGCTGTTGGTGTACAAATCATTCTTGTTTTAAATGGCATAGGTTCTTTTACAGCTTATTGTCAATGCAGATTGGTAAGAAGGCTGTGTTAGAGGGAGAGAACTCTCCACAATGGTATGATATTGTACACTTTGAGCCTAAGTTCTCGCTTTGTGCTTCCCCAAAGGCTCCCAAAGGTCTCAAGCCAATGTAGATAGTATTACTGGATTATAAACCCATAATCATTCCATAAATTAGTCGATGTGGGACTTTCACATCCAACATCTCCCCTTGAACAAAGTACACCTCCCCTTAATTGAGGCTCAACTCCTTTTTCTTTTGGAGTCTTAGTCATTTTTTATTATGCCTTTGATGAAGTTCGACTCCTCTTCTTTTGGAGTCCTTTGTTCGACATTTGAAGATTTACCAATTTATTGGCACGACTAAGTTTAGGGCATGGCTTTGATACCATGTTAGATGAACAGGACTCTCCACGATGGTATGATATTGTCCACTTTGAGCATTAACTCTCATGGCTTAGCTTTGGGCTTCCTCAAAAGGTCTTACTCCAATGGAGAGAGTATTTTTTTTTTTAAACCATGATCATTCCTTAAATTAGCCGGGACGAAGTGTTTTGGCCTTATGGTTAGGGCTCTTTTCTTTTGATCTTATAGGATTTGGCTTCCATTCCTGGGTTCTTTGGAAATATGCGATGTATTCAAATTAGATTCACTAAAATTCTACTATAATTTAGTGATGTCCACTACCTTCGCTGAAAGTCAGGTTGAAGAAGGAAGCTATGACCTTTATTAATTAATTGAACAATCTCATGTGAAGTTGTAGGAATTCTGCGTGGATGTTGTCCTGTTCCGTATAGAAATATGGCTATTCATTGCCAGGCAGGCAGGGTGATGTTCAATGATGACTGCATATTAGTTTTACTTCGATTTAATGCATACTTTACCCCATGCACTCAAGTGGATAGCATTCAGCTTCGATCATTATTGTCGTGCCGAATATTAGTTTTGGTCGTGGGAGGATTGGGGGAGGGGAACAAGTGGTTCTGTTAAGATACTGTGGCTGCACTTCCTTTAGCAGCCAATTCCATACAAATTTTAGAATATTAAGCTTTGATGGTGGTTGTGTACAAAGCGTTTTGTCTGTATAAAGATTTTTAATTGGAAGCAACTTTGAATTATAGAATTTTCCCTATGAAGAACACTAGTGGAGAAAAATGTGATACCGAGATTTTATTAAAATTTTATGCTCGTCTTTTCATCATCTGGTTGCTTGTATGTGGTAGTGAAGTGCCATGGAGGATGTGGTTGAGGCATGTAAGATGGACTTTATTATAGATACTCTATACGCACATTTTCTTGGTCTTTGTTATGCCGCGTTTCTCTGTAAAATATGTCCATTCGTGCAATATGTATTGCATTTCTTTTGGATGGTGGAGAATAACTTCCCTTTTTTCTTATTTTTAAGTGTCTTTAAATGCAGATTAGCATAAGACATAAGCTTAGGTTTCAGAGAATGGCACATCTTGTTTATGAAGGACATCTTGATATCAATATTTTATTTCATTAAGAACACAAATGTGATCTTGTTTATTAATTTTATGAACTAAAATGACTTTTCAGTAATGCTATTGTTTTTCATGATAGTATGTGCCAGTTTTCTGACATAAATGAGTTCTTCTTTCATCAGGTTCGATGGGTTCTTATAAGATGTTCATGGCCTACTTGCTGCGGCATGGATTCTTTCCTTTTTTACTATCTTCTGCGTAACTTTTGTTACTGTTATTCTCAGCATTCTTATCCCAAGAGTTGTAGTACTAGTGGTTGTCTAATAATTGTCAACTTGGTTGCAGATTCCTGTAAATAACCATTAATAATTTAGGAAATTTTACCAGGTTCGTTGTTCTTTGGGAAATATTTTCTCCAGCTTGTAATCTTCCATTCTGCCTCTCTTTCAGTTTCAACCTGAGAGTGGATTAAGTTGGCATAGTTTGTAGCCCAGCCTATACAATAATACAAGACATGGGATTTGCCACCAGTAAAGTATACCCCCTCGAATTCCTGTTTGTTTGTTTGTTTTGTTTTTATTTTTATTTTTATTTTTTGTTATGTGTTTGTACTTCAGTCATGTCACATTGTTGGTGAGACACACGTCGGTTGGAGAGGGGAACAAAACGTTCTTCCTAGTAGACATTTTAAAACAACCCCAAAATGTTTTCATTCTCATGTCATTTTCTACCGGGGTAACATTGACAACCTTTTTTGTTTCAAACAAGTGTTGTTATTCACGTAATATAATCACAAGAGATGGTACAAAGACTAAATTGGAGTGATAAGACCTTGCAACCCAAACTGGGTTATTTTTTGGTCAATTTTCATAGGGGTATCATTGACAATTTATTTTCGTTTCTCAAAAAGTCATTGGAACATTTAGAAAAGTTTTTTTCCTCTTCATTTTTGTCTCTTATAATATTCACTAGAGATTATACTAAGATTAAAATTGGGAAGAAAAAAATTTGTAGCAATGTGTATAAGACCTCACAAACCAAACCCTTCAAGACCCTAATCGTGCCACTAAAAATATTATGCGGAAAAATTGAGTTATGCTCCATGTTCTTTTTTTATGATAATAAGAGAACGGCTCAACAACCATAAAAACTGCTTTCTCATTTTAGTATTCAATGAAGACCAATCTAAGACTTCAATGAAGACCAATCTAAGACTATTCAATGAAGACCAATCTAAGACTAAAATAGAGAAGGAAAAAATATATAGCGATGTACATAAGACCTTACAATCCAACCTCTCCCGTGAATACCTTAATTAGGTCACTAAAAGCATTTAGCAATATCTTAGGTTGATATTTTGAAAAATATTCAAATTTGATAATTTGACACATGCCATTTTTAAGGAATACCATTGGTAACAAGTTAATGGAATGTTTAGAAAAACTTCTTTCTAGTTTTATTCTCTTACTATATTTACTAAAGATGGTACTATAAAGACTGTATATGCATCCCCTCACAGTTTATCTAATCTTTCTAATCCTCGCACATACAACGTTATGCAATAGGCTAAGGAGTAAAAACTTGAAATTGGCACGGGCATGCAAACTCATGTACTGCATCATTTCTTGTAAACTAAACATATCGTCTATCCTCCTAAACTACTTTTGACAACAAATATTGACCTCCAATCTAAACTAATGGTAGATTCTTGTTCTCACTTATACATACGCCTCCTTTAATTTTCAGACTATCATATCAACAATCCCAGTAAGTACACTGCAGTTCTAGAAACTAGATGGAAGTTTGAGGGATTCACAGAATTTTGAAGGGCATAAAAGGAGGAAAGAACTTGAATCAATTCTCAGCTACTGCTAGATAACAGAAAAATAACCTCCAGATAACAAATTGTACCTGATTAAATTGGCGTTTTACGAATCGAGGCACAAAAGTTGCCGGAAATGTGTATAACTATCAACTTTTGTTTCCTGACCAGTTTTTCTAATTAGAAAACTTCGCAATCAACTTGTCAACATGGAGGACGATATCATCGATCCGAGGTCGAACTGCAGCCTGCGGCTGAAGCATCCATTTTATAAACTGATGGAGAGCATCAGGATATGGAGGATTAGGTCCTGCTGGCCATTTGATTTGTGCATTTACAATTGCCAATTGAAGGCTTCCACCAGATTCTCCAAGTGCATACTCAAATGGAGATACCCCATACCTAATCATGAGAAGTTACCCAGTAAATTTTAGTTTATATATGAATGATGTGGTGAAATTTGATGCACTACATCCAAATAACTAACCATTTGAGATCACGTGGTAGCATTTGGCTCAGTTTCTTCCTAGATTATAACTATTTCATAAGCTAACCCACATTTAAATGGTACTTTTCATATTTGGTTCAGGCCGTGAAGTTACTGTACATTTAACTAAAGGCTTGTTGGTGAGAAATGGCAGTTTTGTTTTCTATGATCGCCACTAGCAGATTTGTTTTCTCATCATTGTACGAGCATACTATCGCATTCTCCAAAAAAATTGAGATGATTTCAATAAACTCCAAGGAAAATTATTACTACTCACATTATTGCATACAAAGTACATCCCAGTGACCAGATATCAGTCCTCTCATCGATGTCTGCATGGCTTGGACAATCCCATAGCTCTGGTGCTCGGAAAGGTGCCGAACAATGCTCAGATGCCCATTCCTATAAAACAAATGAGATTAAGTTCACTAAATTTAGTATGGAATTTTACTGTGAAATTAAGGGTAATGATGTCTGAAGATCTATTAGTTCTCTTGCAAGAAACCCATAAAGAACTACATTGTATAATTATCGCGGCAGAATACGAGAAGATCCTGTTAATAGTAATTACTAATTAGTATGGGAAAAGAAAGAAGTAGAATCAATAACCTGCAATTGGAGTGCCTCTGAACGAGAATGAATTTCACTTCTAGCAGGTCGAGCACTGCCAAAATCCATCAATATTGCATGAGGTGACTTTCCTTTTCTATGAGTTAAAAGAACATTGCCAGGCTTCACATCATTGTGTGCATAAGGAGGCTCACTACTGTGCATATGCTTAAGCCCTGCACAGAGCTGCAGAAGGGTTTTTTTTTTTTTTTTTAAATGAACTGGTTTTAAGAAAACTCGTGAAAATTTAACCAACTATGACAGGGATGAGGATAAGTAGGAACGTTCCATGGTAACTTCAACATCACTTGGAGCAAAGGCACCATTTACAGCGTTCAGAATTTACTCCTTTAGGTGACAACTAAAAAGCAACAATGGATAGCAATTACCTGGCGAAATATTTCCAGGACATCCACAGTAGAAAAGAATTCCTTCTTAGCCTTCATGGTCTGGGCATTGTCCAGTAATGTTCCATCCAAGTGAACTGGAAATAATAAGTAGGCTTCATGTTTTACAGATCCTTCAGTAGATGACTATCCCATAACAAAAGAAAAAAGGGTCAATGGCAATACTATACTAGAGGTTAAGGATAGTTGATCGCAATTATTTACTTGAACCAGAAGCATAAGTGATAATGTCTGCACTAACTCAAAAACATATAATCATAAGAGTCAGAAAGTAAGCCTTTTAAACTAAAAAGAATGTTGACTTTTCAGCAGCAGAACAAGTTTTGAGTTTCATTAGACATTGCAACATTGTAATGACAGGTGAAGTCCAAAAGTTTGCATTTAGAAAAGATACTAGATTTGCTAACCAATATTAATCAATCCATCCAACCCTAGTCCATACAAGAAGTGTAGAAGATAAACTTTTTGTTCTATTAATTGAAAGCAAGATACTAACGTCTGCCAGGAGGATGTCCCTTTATAGGAGTTCCTTTCACTTCCTACTTCGACAAGGATATTATGATTCCATTTCAAAAAAATTTGGCATAAGTAGCAATCTACAACCTTCAAAACTGGTAGGAACGAAGAGATCAAAAGATTTAAAACTATGAAATTACTTCTATAATTGGATATGAAAAGTTTCAAGAGCTATAGATGTGCAGATGCCCTATGCATGAGTGTTAGCACATAATCTCCAATGAAAAGCTCACATTCAGATATGAGACAAGATGAACCAAAGTTTCATTATTGCTGTTTGACACTAAAACTAGTAGCCAAAGTCGAGTAACACCACAGAAAGTAGAAATTTATCTAAGAGAATACAATTACTCATAACTCAAAGCAGACATAGCAAAACCATCTCCAGCCACTACCTTAACTGCAATTATAGCATGGTCAAGAAGTGGAAGTAGATTGGGATGACTAAAAAGCGACGAAACACGTATCTCCTCCCTCACCAGCTCCAATTGTTCACTGCTCTGAATCAGTACCTTTTTTAAAGCATAAGTGCCATCACCTACAGAAGAATCGAACTCATTGGGCAGAAAGCAAAAACTAAAAATCAACAACAAAGAGCAAGAGACAACATTGGAACCCAGTGGCCGCAAAAATTGCTCATATCTTTAGACAAATTCAAAACACCCAACACCGAACCCAAATTTAAATCGCGGAGAATCAAAGTGAAGCATTTCTAGGTCCATTTCAAAAGGGCCCAAATCAGACAACGCAACGAGGGATTCAAAAAACACAGATTACGGAAAGGAAGCAGACCAGAAAGACGAGATGGGTCCTTCAATTTCTTGGCGAGACCTCCGCCAGAGGCTGAAGACGAGTCGGAAATAACCTCTTTGACCAAAAACACAAAGGCAAACCCACCTTCTCCGAGCTGCCTCACGATCCTAAACCGATTCTCGTTGATCCAAATGTCTCCGCCGCCATTGACAGCATCGTACAGAGCATTCAAGCCAGAAAAGGAGCAGCCCATTTCCCCCTTTAGCGAGAGCAAAGCATACAGATTCAGAAGGGTTGAAAATTCTTTGAATCTATGGATGGAGTGATGAAATCAAGGCAGATTGAAAACCTGACTTCATGTAAATTGAAAAGGATCGGGAACTGAAAGTGCGATTTACGTTACCCTATATATACATTTGCCCTGAAGCTTTGCAGGAGGGTTGCTTGGTCTTTGACCTGTGGGAGCAGAGACTTGTTGGGTGTGTCACGCTATTACATGGATTCACTGCGGCTTTTGGCACACTCAACGCAACCACTGCCCGCCCATACTCCCACAAAATTATTTTTCCCTTTTAGCACAGAACATGTACTTGAACTTCTTTCCCCCTTTTTTTTCTTTTTTATTAAATTCCAAGTCTCTCCTTTTAAAAATATTCATATTCTATTAACTTCAAAAAGTATGTTATAGGGTTAAATTCAAAATACTAAAAATCAATTTAAATCTTATGTCCAATTGTTTCGAGGAAAAAGGCCATTACACATAATTAAAGAATAATTTCAAATATAGTTCGTCACTATGGATGGAATTCCAGCGATATACAATACATTAAAAGGATTATAATTTGGATTAATGGATTATAATTTGGATTGTATACATACACCATCTTCGTAAAAACTATTCCACAAATGCCACGGCAACAGAAATTGATGAACAGAATAAGAATTGAAAACTTGCATTGGACCCGACGTCTAATTTTAGAGAAATTTAATCCAACTGCAAGGCCCTTTAACCATTGCTTCAAAGAGGTGGTTTGGACCGTCCATTAGATACACATGGCTGCATATCAAATGATGCAGCATTTATCCAAGTTCTTGCAACACATAATTGATTCCACTACTTAATAAGGCTATGTTCTCTGGCCAATTCTATTGAATCACTCAGTTTCTTAAAAGAATATCAATCCACCGACTGGATTCTGCGCAGTCTGAGAAACTAAGAATGTTCAAACGTGACTACTGGACTAGATGGAAAATATCAACGGAGATAGAAGGTTGCAGTAGAAATGGCATAGGCCAATCAAATTTTAAGTGAAACAGAGTACACTACTAACCAATTCGCAGAAGAAAGCTACAGGTACATTGAGGGTAAGTTAAAGAACAATGGCTTTTACCCTTCAGAAAATACTACTTGTAAGTTCCGATACTTCTGCTACAACTTGGTCAAACTCAGCCTTGAGTTTCTCTTGTTCAGTTGATCCAAGCTCCCCTTTGTTTGGCTTAGTTTGTATCAGAACACAACATGTTGGCCTCTTGGTCGACCCGGCATTGGCAAGATCCTGAAGAACACACGTGATTAAACACCTTTTGTTATTATCACAAGGAACGGATAATCATGGCAAATTGTGGTCGAGAAAACTTAGAAGGTGCTATGGAAATTGAATCATGTCAAACTTAAAACTCAAGTAACAATGACATAGCATAAGGATAAAATTAAGAACTGATCCACGAGCAATGAACAAATTGGTAGCCATCACTTCTCTCCTTTCTCAACTACTTTGCATATCACACCAAAAACTAAAAAGCAGACATTCCCATAGATTAGAACATGAACAATCACTTACTTCCTTGGAAGGAACATAAACGTAGCGAATGTCTGCCTCTTCACATAAGATTGGAACATGAGTGATCACATCAATGGGGGATATGTTTCCAGCTATTACACAAAACCTGCATTGTATAAAACAAAAGGAGGGCAAAGCAATTAAAAATACCATACAGTAGAAGGAATTTAAGGTATTACATACGAAGTATAATGTTGTAAAGGCTTCTTTTGATTTTAATCCATCCAAAAACATATCATAATGTACCTAAAAAAAGCTATTGGAAATATATTGTCCATGTAACAAACAAATCCATAGCACAGCTACTATACTCAATGGTATGACATTCAGTATTCTTCCTTCCTTGCCCATTTGCAAGACCCACATTCCCATTGTTATATCTTTAGCATAATACAAATCCCCAATAGACTAAAAGTAAGATAAATAAAAAACATTGCGGAAATTACCCTTTTTGTCCGCGCCTTATGCTTTTGACCACCTCCTTCACCCCCCGCTTCAAGCACTTGTATTCAGCAGCTGAAAGAACAAGAACGCAACTTATGTATATTTAATATAAAAATCACATTTATGAAGCAAGAAAATGAAAGGACAGAAACCAGGCCATACAAAGAACGATGCCAAAATGAATATTAACAAGTACAAACCAAATAAAATCAATCCCCTTATGCGGACACTCATTCGCTGCTTTCGAATACAATATACTTTACTATCAAATGGCATAAAAGGCACCGACACGATCGTGATTAAATGAGCTACCCTTAGCCAAGCAAGAAACATAAATGTATCACTCTGGTTCATTACCAGTTTACAGATACAAGGAGTAATCCCCATGGAATGACGGCAAAAGAAACAATAAAAGTAATTCGAGCTCAAAATTCGTACAAACAAGCAGCAAGGCCTCCAGTACACATCGAGAAAAGAGATGGAATACCTTTACGAACAAGCTTTAGGGTGCGCTTGCAGAGCTTCTTGCCGGCAAGGGGTTTAGCAATTGGTGCAAGAGCCAACAGCTTCTTCTTCTCCTTTTCTTTGTCCTTCAGATGCGACTTCTCTGCTTCGCTGTCACTCACCATTGGGTTGGATGAAATAGAACTGCCGGAGCTAAGAGGGATTTGTGAGGAGGACGTATATGGGCGTCTGCTCGGGATTCTGGCTTCCGCCCCATCTTTATTACTAGGGTTTAAGAGGGGGAGACTGGGTGCAAAACCAGTCCCCACGTGCAAAGCTTTCGCACGCTTTAGCCCAATGATATTCTTTTCGTGGACCCGATTGGTTGGGCTTTAAAAGGCCCAATAAGAGTGGGTTCTTGGGGCTAAGAAGATTATGGCCTTTTCTTAAAAATTAAATTAAATTACATTTTATAATTGCTTTCTCCACCACCACTATATCATCGAATTGATTCTATAATTTATATTATTTTTAAAAAGAAAAATAAAAAAAAACAAAGAGGCATGCAATCTCAAAAGCCCATTTTGCCAACTCAACATTCTTATATAAATAAGACTCGTGCACTCTCAAAAGTCTTTCTAACTTCTTTACTCCAAAGGTTTTGGTAAAAAGCACACGCAACTCCCAAGTTTCACATCAACTATAATTGTGTAATTATATATCCTTCTTTGGGTATGGATTTCTGAATGGTAAGACTGGTGTTGTTCTCTTTGTGTTTTTCCTTTTGGATTTTCCTTCAAAGTTTTAAAAAGATGTAGGCTAGGGAGATGTTTTCACACCCTTATAAACAATGTTTTGGAATCTCATCCCTTCGTGGTCCAGCGTCCTCGCTAGCACTCATTCCCTTCTCTAATCGATGTGGGACCCCCTCAATCCACCCCTCTTGGGGCCAACGTCCTCTCCCCCCTCCTCCCTTTTGGGCTCAGCCTTCTTGCTGGCACATCGCCTAGCGTCTGGCTTTAATACCATTATAACAGCCCAAGCCCACCGCTAGCATATATTGTCCTCTTCGGACTTTTTCTTTCGGACTTCCCCTCAAAGCTTTTAAATGAGTTTGTTAGGGAGAGGTTTCCACACCTTTATTAAATAATGTTTCGTTCTCCTTTCCCACCGATGTGGAATCTTACTTAAATATCCACACATCTACGTGACAATATATCTTTTTTATAAAAATAAATTTTATGTGAAATGGTTGAAAATGTTGTTCAAAACTACATACTACATAGAATTAAAAATAATAATAACAGCACATATCTATTGTGAATCCTCCGAGATTTGGGTGTTTTGTTTTGATGTGGACAATAATAATAATATTAGAAGTAGTAACAATAATGTAATGTTTGGACCAGATTTCATCCCATCGAATCACTAACTAGGAAGTGGGATTTGTGGACTATCCCATGCCTTACTATTTATTAATTAGTTCATTCAACATCAATCATTTTCACCTTCTTTTGCACCGAAATCATATACAACCAAAAAGTTGAAGAAAATAAATTAAATGATTAAATTTATTAGGACAAAAAATTAAGAAAGAATTGATTGATTAGACCCTTAATTTTTCTTTCCCCTGGTTCTTCTGCGTTATGTTTAGTCTCGTGTCGTTCTTGACTTGCTTTGTTAGGGTTATGGTCACGACACACGTGTGGGTCGCCCTAACCATAATAATCATAACAATAGTGTAATGGTTGAACAAGATTTCATCCCATCAAATCACTAACTAGGAAGTGGGGTTTGTGGACTATCCCATGCCATATTATTAATTCATTCCTCCCTACAACAATAGTGATTGAATTCATAGTATTTACGTGGAAGGAGAAGGGAGAGAAGTATATAAACAAAACAAAGTTTTTGGTGGAGGAGGTTGATATCTCAAAGGGGAACGGAAGAAGAAGACTTGTGGGCGACCAACACGAACATCAACCAGAAGATTAAGTAAATGAGGAAGATGATGATCTGAAAATATGAGGCATACGGAATTGCAGTGGCTATGAACAACGCCGTGACACCCAAAACCCCGCCCACACAGTACAGAATCCGCGACACTCTTTTCAAAATGGACTTGGTCATCTTCCCAAACGCCACAAAACCAAAACACAGCAACAGAGTGAGCGATAGAAAGTTAAACACGCGAGGCAGTTTTTTTTCTATCTGCACGGATACCGTAGCGATGGCTATGACCGACGACACGCAGAATGCCACTATCATCTCCTTCCATTCCTCCACCATCTCTGCAGCTGCCACCGCCGCCTCCGATTGCCCTCCGCCGCCGCCGCCGCCGCCACCTTCTTCTCCATCCTCTAATTCCCACAACCGACGTGCTTTAATGCAATTTTCAAACCAACGCATCTTCTCTCTCTTCTCTTTCTAGTTAGGATCAGTTTCCTGTTCTAGACTGAAATATAAATGTAAAACGGAGCTCCTCCATGAGACCATTTATACGACTACCACATGCTTTATACGAAGTGGTTCTAAGCGTGTTATTGTGATTATTATTATTTTTTTATTTTCATACCATGATTTACTTTCGAGGATATCTCTTTTTTAAATAATATATTTTTCTTTTTTAGCTATACACTCTTCTACCATATTTTATTTTTGGAGTTCATAATTGTAAATGATGTGCATTATGTAAGAATCCTCCAAATTTAAATAGTTATAGTTGATATTAGAATTTAGGTTTTTGTAGACTTTTGACATAAAAGAATTAGAATTAGCGTGGGTAATCACGCAATGGCCAAACAGCACATTCGGTCACCATTGGCCTTCACAAAAGACCTCGTATCAATGGAGATGTATTTGTTACATATAAACCTATGATCGTTTTCTAAATTAACCAATGTGAGATTCCCTCCCAACAATTGTCAACAATCCTCCCCTCGAACAAAGTACACTATAAGTCTCTCCTTAGGCTTATGGAGCTCTCAAACAGCCTCCCTTTAATCGAGACTCAACTCCTTTCTCTGATGACTTTGACTACATCTTTATTCGACACTTTAGTGACTTTGACTACATCTTCGATGGATATAGTTGATGAGATGATGAGATGCTAAAGCTATGTGTGTGTATGGCTGATTCTTTAGAGAAAATGGAGGCGATGATGTGTAAGAAAGTATACGAACTTTGAGCAACCATTATCGAAGCGTGGTATTAAAATGATTAGTTTAGTTAGATATTGGACGTTAGAGTTGGCAAAGTTGGAAGTTTCAGAGATGAAAGTGCAGGCAATAATTTGAATAAAGTTTAATTTATGGTGTGACTAATACCCTTTTCCAGAATCCCAGGCCATAAAGAGCTTACCATATGCAGCTGCTCTCTCATTTCCTCGACTTCTTTCTTAGTCATCTTTCTAAACCGCAAAATCCAAACCCACTATTATATTAATACATATATATCAAATGAGTGGTAGACCAAAACAAAAGGTAGGGGGATTCATCATCTCCAACTCTATATCCCTATAAACAATGACCCCCTCAAGTCTTTCCACTCCAAAGTTTCGAAGATTTAGAATTTTAGGAGTTGGGGGCTTGGAAAAGTTTTGTAAAAAGCAATTCCAAAAGAAGAGAAAAGGTTATATTCCTTAGCAGACCGAACCACTCGATCACCTCATTAAAATATATAAAGTATACAAGTTTTGGAATTTATGGAGATGGTTACATGCATCGTTGCTCCCCTTTTCTGAGTGCCCAGCAAAAGGACAAACTATATTCTTAATCCAATTATTGCTATTTATATATATACACACACATACATCTAACACACTTAATGGAGCGAATCAGATCATAGATTTTAAACTATCCAACAGTTTTAAAACTTTAACATAATATCTTATTAGTAGTATTCCATGGATCAATTTGTTTTCAACGAGGTTTCGTTGGGTTTGATTTTATTTGAATCTTAAACCGATTCGGAGGATCCCCTGGTTAGAATGTAGGGGTATCTTGAAAATATTTTCAAAGGGATGGGAATGAATATATGGCATTGATATATGGGAAATATTATAATACCCCTATTCATCTCTTCTATATCTTTCGCGACTGAAACATAACTAAGCTACCTATTTATCTCTTCTAATCTTCTAAAATTTAAAAAGGCTATCTTCCCAACCAGTTTAGTACAATAATTAGAGAGAGAGAGTTAGTGGGTCAGTTATTCTTTGGAGGATGAGGTTTAGCGACAAAATAGTCAGCATTAAAAGATACAAGGGTAGATGTTTTGGTATGAAGTAGATGTGGAGCATGATTGAAACCTCTTCTTCTGTAAATCAAGTTTTGATAATGTTGTGGAAAGAAACGATGGAAAGAGTGGATTGTAGTGGGAAAAGTATGGTGATGAGGTTGCTGTTTTACCAATCCCAGATCTTGTTTATCCACCCCCTCTCTTGCCTTTAGTGTTTCAAACCGGGTTTTAAGAGGAGGATAGGTTCTTCCGTATGCAACCCCAGCTACACAAAAACAAACATTACAACAAAAATAAACTTTGCGTGAGAAGCTAATGATGCTACAGAAACAAGATATAAGAAGAAGAGAAAAATAGTGATGAAGAAATGGAGGTTGAATCACCTTGATATTGGATGGAATGAAAATAAAACAAAGCCACCAAAATGATAAAGAGGCTTGTTGCTGTCAGATATGATTCAAAGTATTCAAAAAGATATGATTCATGAGAAATGATTCAAATATTCAAATTACCGAAATTGTTAGTAGATTTGAATTTTTCTAGATTTGGATGATTTACTATTTCTGGTGAAAATTGCATAGACAATAATAAAGTACTGCCGCATTCATTTATTCTATCTGTTCTTATCTCTTTCACTGTCCGTTTTTCTAACAAACACCATAGCCAACTGAAAAAGATAAAGGAGGCTTGTTATATATATACAAGAAAAGAAATTTTTGAAAGGCTTTACATTTGGGGAGTTGGGAAGGGGACACCCTCTTGAAATCTTCCCTTTACCGGCCTTCAATTTTGGTTTTGAGTATGTTGGAAGAAATTTCTTTATTTATAATCATTTACCTAATAAGAAAATATAGTAAATAGTAAATAATATGGAAAAAACATTAAAAAGAATAAAATAATAAATGAATAAAATATATTTTATCCTTTAACAACTCCAACCATAGAATGCGTTTATATTAAAAAAAAAAAAAAAAAAAAAAAAAAAAAAAAAAAAAAAAAAAAAAAAAAAAAAAAAAAAAAAAAAAAAAAAAAAAAAAAAAAAAAAAAAAAAAA
>NW_019272031.1:4989775-5012582 GCF_002738345.1 Cucurbita maxima | reverse complement strand
ATAGAATGCGTTTATATAAAAAAAAAAAAAAAAGAAAAAAAAAACACACATGGGTCGTAATGTAATGGCCCATGTCGGATAGATAGAAAAAGCAAAATAAATAAAAATAATAAATACATTGGCCCAGCACGTTTTCTCATAGCACTGTCGGTAAATGCCTTGTAAATTGTAATCTACCGAGTTTCAATTTCAACTGCTCTTCTTTATTTTTTTTTACATTCTCACTTCCGATAACAAATTTCATTTCTTTATGTTTACTCTGCCCGCGTAAGACTTTTGGATGTTTCTATTTTAACTTTTTACCTAATCACACACTCCATGTTTAGTTCAGTTTAGTTTAGATTGCGGATTATAGATTTATAAACTTTTAAATTGTGAATGTAAATAGTTATTTTAGCTTTGGGATTCGGTACAATCACAAAACTGTTGTTTCTCCTTTAACAAACATCATCACATGGAACTTCCTATGGGAATTTGTGCAATTATATTTAATAAATTATTTTTTAATTTCAAATAATATTACTTTTCATTTCTTTCCAACCTTTCAAAACTATCTATCTACGCTCAATATGTTACAAATAATTGAAATGTAAGTTAACGTTAGTTTTAAAACATTTATGAATTGAAACTTATTCGGATAAGTAGGGTATACATTCATACAACTACCTCCTTTCCGCCCCATGAATATTTCAGTCTCTCAAGCTCATCATTTTGGAAACTTAAACCAGTGACTAATTTTTCAATACTTGAACGTATTTGAAGTTGGTTGTACACATCCTCAAGCTTATAACTTTTTATGGTTTCAGGATTATTCTGGTGTAACGGGAACACTAAGATTAGAAGTCCATATGCAGAAACAGGTGGAGCTGTGTCTGTCATCTACGTGGTTCAGCTGCTAATATACCACAACGTGATTCAGTTGACCAAAATTTGACAAAATCGAACACAAAGCAGTGCTCATAAATGAGTGTGAGCGTGGCCCATAAATCCATGCCTAACCGGTGGTGCTGGTAAACGTAAAGGTGGTGGAACAAGTGCAAGAACCACACATCGTTGTTTTAGACATCCGTGGCCATATAAGAGCATTGCGTGAGAATTGGGGTGGGTTCCTCAAATATGTGTATTATTTTGAGTTCTACCATTATGGGTGGATCACATAAGGATAAGGAAGGGAGAGTGACAAAGGGTCGAGACGATGGGTTGTGAGGAAAAGCTTGGGGTAACAGAACAGAAGCCTAACCCAATCCGAATGGCAGCACGTGGGTAAGAAGGAGGGGGCAGGGCAGACAGGGATGGGGACACGTGACAATACTGCCATATCACGTGCCATTCAAGCCGAACTACACACTAAACTACCGTGTTGGGTGCTGTCACTTCATAGTTCCTCTCGCATCTTCACACCTCAAACAAATTTTATAAATATATACGCAGAGTGAATGTGCGGGCAGGAGAATGGAAGTGGGGCCGTGTTGGGCACGTGAGGCAGAGCGAGTGAAATAATCACGTGCATCTCCCGGATTCTGCGCCGCTACCCTTTTTTTCCTTTATTATTATTTACTACTACTACTACTATTATTATTATTTGTTAACTGATCCCTAAATGGATCCCTTCCTCCATTTTATTATTTCCTTTTATATTATAATCAATATGGTGGAACATCAAACAATTATGTGAATTGCAGCATCAATTAAGATGCAACTTGCGAGCTTTTTAATTATTTTATAAATAAAACAACTCAAGTATGATTTTAACATTATTAAATATATTATATTGATTATTTTACCCTAGATTAGAAAACTTGTGCAAATTAGTGTGGAAATTGAAATAGCATAATATCTAAAGAAATAAAAAATAAAAACCCGGGGACGGTAACGGCGTCGGGTGAGCCAACGGAAAACGATGACAACGAAACCATGGAGAAAAAGAGAGTAGATAAATAAAGATGCCGAATCCCCCACTAACGCCTGTGTGTGCGCTTTCAGTGCCAGAGTTATTATTATTATTTTATTTTATTTCTGTTTTTCTAAAAAAGGGCAGAGAAGTAAAAGAGATACTCCAGCCTCCAGCTCCAAATATAAGAGAACGTTTTGTTTTTAAGCGGCAATTCGAAGCAGATTCTTCTCCGTTTTCCCATCTCTTCTCTGCTTATTCAATTTACCAATTTACTCTCTTATTCTCAGATTCTGTGTGAGATTCATGGTATACTTCTCTCTGTTTCTTCATCTGTTTTTGTTTCTTAGATTTTCTCTCTTTTCTTTTCAATTTGTGTTCTTCGTCTACTGCTGTAGGTTTTTCTTAATCTTGTAGCTCGAATTGCGGACTTGCTTTCTCCAGGATGACAGGGATCATTTTCTGGAGAAACAATTAGGATTCTACACAGTGCTACTCCAGTTGACAGTTCCATTGCTGAGAAGGTATGGTGAATGCGCCTTTCTGATCTTCATATCCGCCCGTGTCTTCTTCTCCGATCCCCAAGCGATTGATTTCTCCTTGGATTTTCGACATCTGTAGTTTCTAAATTTTTGTGACGATTCAACTTTCTTGGAGGGATTTTAATTCGAAATCCACCCAAGGCTTGATTTTATAATTTCTGATGGAGCTTCCTCAACCTCCCCGTCTCCGGACCGAAGGTATTTTCGATTTAAACTTCTGTCAATTCTTTTTCAATTCCTTTTTTTTTTTTTTTTTTTGGAAATTGAAGGGAGAGGTCTGAAAACCCTCCCGAACGAAATGAATGTTGATTTGTGGCCGTAATCTCAAAGCTGTTTTTCAGGACGGAAACCAACGCACGAATTTGTGTCACTCAATGGTCATTCAACCGTCCACCAACAAGATCATCCATCGCAGTCCTTTCAAGGTACTATTCCTCTATCAAATCTCCATATTACAAAAATCCAACTCAAATTTTAATTTCCACAACTGTGTTCCTATTGTCAGTCATGTAAAGTACAGTTTAGATCCAAAATGAATGGACTGTATTTTTTTGTAGGGTTTATATTCCGTTGGGTGTTTGTACTGTTTGTATGTGATAAAGCTATGTCTCTGTGTTTGGTATTTGTTAAATAACTTTTGTTTGAATTTGGAAACACGTGAGCTTTAATAAAATCATGGATCTGGGGAACGAAGTAAGTAAATGTAGGGCTGAATTCAATAGAGTGGAATAGCATAGAATAGATGACAGAATAGGGTCACCGAATTCCAAAAAGGAAAAGGAATGGCACGGCAGGTAGCCACTTAGCCCCACCAAATTGATGGTGGTGCTCCTTTTCAATGGGGACGGGACCCGCTTCTGGTGTCCACAACTCACTTGACATATTGCACATTTGTGGATAAGCGATGCAATTTCAAAATACTCTTCTGGACCCGTTGTTGCGTCTGGTTATCCACCCATGCATCTTAAAATTTATAAGAATAAATTATATAAATTTTATACTATTCTTATTTATTACAGAGAACGTCACCGTCATTTTCAAAATTAAAGAACTATTCATGAATTAAAAAACATAGTGGCATGTCCAAAGTTTTCCCTTCTGTTTATATTTACTGCTACTCATCATGCGTATCTCTTACGGAATCGTCATTATGAAGTGTTCTTTGAATGGGGACTTTCAAATATTTGCATTCAGCTTTTTCAAATGTCTCTCTCTCTCTTTTTTTGCAATCCATTGTTAGGTTGGACGGTGAAAAGGGTTCTATCCTGTTCGTTTTGTGATTAATACATCACTTTTTGCTCAGAGGCCAATATCTTTTCTATTTTTGTGAGAACAGGAGGATATCTTAAGACTCATGATTTTCTCCGGCCGTTGGAACGGGTTGGAAAGTCATGTGCCAAGGAAGAGAAGACTATTAGTGTGTCCACTGCGGAACGAGCTGAGCCACCGCTGGCAACTGCAGGACATAATTCTTCTGTCGAGTGTGTTTTACCAGGTGGAATTGGGACTTACAATATAAGCCACATTTCTTATTTCAACCAGAGGGGGGTTCCAAAGCCAGAAGGATCGGTATTTTCAGCCGCCCAGGCGAGTAGTACTGACAAAAGTGACGACAACTCCCGTTGTAGCTCTTTGTCTGGAAGTGGTTTCACGTTGTGGGAGGAATCTGCAGTTAAAAAGGGAAAGACAAGGAAGGAGAATTTAGGTGAAAAGGCCGGTTTAAGGGGTAAAGCTTTTATCTTTACAAGCTTTTCAGTTCTAATTATTGGTCATAGACGGCTAGCCAACACGCCATAAAGGAATAATTTTTGTCTTCAAGTCGGTCAACAGAGTTTCATCGACTTTCTAATGTTGGTGGGGTCTGTACTGACTTCTTCACGTGGCCTTTTCTTGTGGTTAAAATAGTCTGAAAGAACTCATGACCGAATATTATTATTTGCCACAAAACTCGAGATGTTGAGGACAAAACAACGAAACGTGTGCGCGTGTATATGTGTGCATTCTCTTATCAACCATCTATATCAACTTTTTAGTAGTTTTGCTTGCATGTATAAAAATTCTAGTACGGAGTTCTGGTATTTCCTCATATTTTCCCCTTACATTTGAGCCTTGCTATTACGTTCCTTCTCATTCAATGGATCGTCTGTTCTTTCTAGCAGAACCACCGGCGAAGATTGTGCAATGGACCGTTTCAACGGAGCGGCCAACACAATCATCATCAAGCAACCATCGCAACAGTTTCAACTCTCTCGCTTCGTCCCAGTCAGTCACATCTCCTTTTTTACCCTTCAAAACGTCTACATTATTGTTTCGATTTCCGTGTATAAATATTGAGAATGGGCTACCTGCAAATTTACGGGCAGGCCGCCGTCAGGCCAGCAGAACCGGAGTTTTGGTGAGATGTTGAAGTCCGTAGTCAAGGTTTCCTCTGAGGAAGAGGAACTAGATGACGGCAAAGCATTTGTTATTAAGAAGGAATCATCGCCATCCACTGCCTATAAAGGTTCATTTCCTTCATGATGTTCTGTTCTTTATTCCCGCAGATTTCTTTATCGGGACAGTTTTCTGTACTTACAGGTGAATTGAGGATGAATATTGGTGGAAAATGCTCTG
The DNA here is from genome assembly GCF_002738345.1 of Cucurbita maxima. Lineage (NCBI taxonomy): Eukaryota > Viridiplantae > Streptophyta > Magnoliopsida > Cucurbitales > Cucurbitaceae > Cucurbita > Cucurbita maxima. The sequence goes on along the minus strand of NW_019272031.1, from coordinate 5,007,536 downwards.
ATCAGAAGGCTAACACGCCGAGATCCAAACATTCTGTAACAGAACAGCGCCGAAGGAGCAAAATTAATGACAGGCAGGATTCCCCCAATATATGCTATTTTAGTAGCAGACTTTACCTTTTTCAAAAACATGTGTTTATATTTACTTGTAGAAAGCAATGAGTTGAACAGTCAATCTAGAAGTTTTTTCATTTATGATAAAGTTGGAAAATTAATGCAGGTTTCAGAAGTTGAGAGAGATTATTCCTCGTAGTGATCAGAAGAGAGACAAGGCATCATTTTTGTTAGGGGTAAAGATGCATGTCACTAGTTGATATGTTACTTCTCTTTTGCTTATGGTGTGTAATAGATTGATTTCTGGACATGTTTTCAGGTTATCGAGTACATTCAGTTTTTACAAGAAAAGGTTCGCGAGTATGAAAGCTCACCACCGCAAGGATGGTACCGTGAACCAGCGAAATTAATCCCCGGTGTAAATACTAAATGCAAACCTTATCTCCATCAATTATGTAAACTATGTAACACTTTTGATCTTTTGTTCTTGTTCCACTAAACTTGATTGATATTTACCTAATTAGGAAACCAACTGATCCTCTGTTGTGCAGAGAAACAATTGCAATCCAGCACAATGTTACATTGATCAATCTCAAGTAGCAAAGAGAGGCCCTGTGTTTCTATTTTCTGGGTCCAACGAGAAAAGTATGTCTCACTCCCCTGCATTTCCTCGGTGCTCGCACAACCCAGTAGAATCTGAAGTTAGTACATCCACCGCCTTCAGAGAAGCAGATCATCATCCTGGAACAGCCAACAAAACTACATCTTATCAAATGTTGCAGCCTCGCAATTACACACCTGTCATAAGAGAAGGTGAAAGAACTGATCTCCAATCTCAAATGGGATATAATGCAGACAACAAACCATGTGAGATGAGATCGTGTAATACTGATATTGCTGCCGGTGGTAATAATCTGAAAGAACCAGAGCAGAGCATTGAAGGTGGTAGAATTAACATCTCGAGTGCATATTCTCAAGGGTGAGTATATTAGTATTCCATTTCCTTGTTTAGTGTGGTACATTTTGATATTCATGATCTTGAGTCTTGCATCCAATCAACAATAAATTCAGTGGTCTTGCAGCAAAGTTAATTGTGGGTAGAGGCTAATAGTATTGGTATGAATTTGATGTTTGATTCATGAATAAGCGACATTAAATATGGTTTGTTGATGAGCAGGTTACTAAAAATTCTCACACAAGCGCTACAGCGTTCTGGAGTGGATATGTCACAGGCCAGCATCGGTGTACAAATAGAGCTTGGAAAGAGGATAAATTATAGAGAAACTGTCACCAGGCCTGCTATCGTGGTAAACTAGAATTGCATTGCTCTATATAATGAACGTCCTTTTCCTAGTTGCATCAAATCCCAATTCCCCTCGTTTTCTCTTTTTCTGGCTCTATTGTTTCATAGGATGATTCGTCTCGCCCAAGTGAGAGAGGGATCCTTGGTACCAGAGGTGCAGCGGCAGAGGACTTGGAGCAGGCCATCAGCAAGAAGCAAAAGACATAAAAGAGATGATATAATGAGTATGCTCCAGTCAATTCATTTTATTATAACATCATTTCATTTTTACGTCCCACGAGGGGATTGTTGCCTCTATAATTATTTGGGAATCTATGCATATGGCCCAAGATTGACTGTACATTATGGCAGTTCATTTCTTAGTTTGTTTGTTTGTTTGTTTGTTTTAGTATATGATGTGTAATTATGAGAACAAAATATTGTATGGGCAGCCACTTCTTCTGTGCTTTTCGTATCTCAGACTATTAGAACTCAACCTTTGCTTCCCACTTCGCCAAAATTTGACAGCTTCGGTGGCCATGTGCTTTTTGCTCTTGTTAGGATTCTATGACTTAATGGTTCAAATCTCAGATGCGATCTATTTCACTGGTTGATTTTAAACGACCTCTCGATACAAAGGTTTGGAAAATGATCCCTAGTTTCCTTTGTGATCAAAACTATGCTACTCATCATTTGATTCTGGAAAGGCTCAATGAAAAAACAGAAATTCAGTTTGAGAGCAATTGGATATACAGATCTTGTTCTACTATCTTAAATGATGAAATTAAAGTTATTAAAAAAAATTCTTGGACTTAAAAGAAAGTAATTTAATTATTACACAGAGAGGTAAATTGATCAAATGGGTTGAAAAACCAAAAGAGGATCTACAAATTTCATTTCCCCTTATTTTGCACTAATTCTTTCAGCTAAACAAATATTTAAATAATTATTAAAATACAAATTTTTAACTTAATATATTATTTTATCTTTAATTTATACATTTTATAATGGTCAAATCAAATACTTGTCTTCATTTATTTATTTATTTATTTGAAGTTTGGAGGATCCAGTAGGAAATTTTATCTTCTAATTATTAAAATTCATTTAAACATAATAATTAAATTGAAAAAAAGAGAGGGTATCGCTATGGTTAAGAAAAAGGCAGGGGGTATTTTGGTAAAAGGAATTTCTCTTGATGTTACGTTGATGAACCCGAAGAAAATGAATTTCAAAACTCGAGCCCAACGACTCTCACCGTCCAATTTCTTTTCCTTCTTTACTCTCTTGCTTTTCCTTTCCGGTTTGGAACTTACAGAGGGGCCTCTCGTTTCTCTCAAAATCCTTCCTTATATTACTCTAGATTTCGTCTTCTCAAATCATGTTTGAGCCCCAACATTTCGTCGATTTGCAAGATAACGATGCTTTCGCCGATAATAAATCATGGCTTTCCGGCGACCACAACTCGTCCCCGACTCCGCTCCTCAGTCGCTCTTCACTCTCCAATGCATCGATTTCAACTTCGGCAACTACTGCTGGTGGCGCTAATGGAAATGTTGATCGTGAACTCTACAACAATCTCGTCGAGATGGTGCCTCTCGTTCAGTCTCTCATTGTAATTCCCCTATTTTGAACTCTCTTTCACTCTTTCATTGTAATTCTCAAATCACTGTTTAGATGCAGGGGAATGATGGGGTTTGTCTGAATTTTGTTATGGTGGCACTAGAGGGGGGCTGCGGGGTAGTTTCCCGAGTCTCGTGTTCGACGGAAATTTGATTTTGAAATCGTACTATTATTAGGTTTGTATAAATTCTACTCAGGGGGTGCGAAAGGCTGGAGTTGTTTATTTTCAGAAATGGGAACCGGGGGATTGTTAGGAAAGAAATTAATTCACCCACTCCATATTTCTGTGTTTGGGGAAGGCGTCGTCATGGTTGAAAACGTAATTCGGTCGTGTTGTTTTGTGATTTCTTGTCAATTTCGAAGTTCTTCGTTCCGTCTCTCTCTTTTATTTTTATTTATTTATTTATGTTTGTTGATTATGGATTTTTGTTTTGGTTTAGGATCGGAAAGCGAGCAGTTCATTCTCGAAGCGGGGTTCCATGATTTACACGAAGACGCCTTCTAGAGAATCATTGCACCGGAAAGTCAGTATTTTTTACTCTTACGTGATTTGGTCTTCTTCTATACACTTATTCTCTGATTTTAGGAATTCAAGGGGTGGTATATAGCCGCTTGATTTCAAGGGTGTTGGAGTTTACTGAATTATTTGTGTCATATTCTGTTAATTTAAGCGCAGAGCTCCATGACTTTTCAATTTCTTCTCATTCTGTTGCTAAGCCTATTGTCATTTTGTTTTCCTTATTCGATGATTTTTAAACTCCTTTTGTGTGTATTTTGAAAATTGAACAGAAAGGTAGGAATATTGGCCATTCTGTTCCGACCAAGAATAAAAAGGATCATGGCGGCAAGGACCAAGGTCTCGACGTTGATAATAATCCAGATAATGATGCCTTTGCAGTGTTGTCCTCAAGCTCTTTGGTCTCTGAAAGAGACAACGAAGAGCTAACCACATTGAGAGAACAATTGGAGGATCTGCAAAAGAAATTGCTTGAAAAGGATGAACTTCTAAAATCAGCAGAGATGTCAAATGACCAGATGAACAGTGTTTATGCAAAGCTTGATGCTTTGAATCTCCGGTCTGCAGAGAAGGACTCTATGATAAAGTCTATTCATTCCCAACTTTCAGATGCAAAGGTTCCTATAAAATTGCATTTTCTTTTAGATGGGTTTGTTTTGTTGAGGTGAAATATATGTATCATAAGTAAGCAAGTTGATTGATGAATCCCTTTTGCAGTTTTCTGTCTGTAAATATTCTGGTTATGTTCCGAAGATGGATGGCTAACAACTGTTTAAATCATTACACTATATGTAGATTAAGCTTGCTGATAAGCAAGCTGCCTTGGAGAAGATGCAATGGGAGGTAATGACATCGAATTCAAAAATAGAAGAACTAGAAGAAGAGCTAATGTCCTCGCAAGGAGACGTTTCATCGTTTATGCTGTTACTTGAGGGCTTGACAAAGAATGATTGCAATGAAGGCACGGAAGATTATAATCTTTCGTTGCATCTCCCCGAGAGCTGCCCTTACATTGTAAGTACATTATGATATGCTTTTCTATATACGAGTTTGTAACAGTCTGTTCTATGATTACAGTACAAGTTGTGACACAATCAGCCGTACGTTTTATTTATTGGAAAATTTATCATGCTTATACTTTCTGTGCTCTGGAATACCATACTGTTTCTTTTAAACTCTTCAGTGTTTGCTCCTCATTGTTGCCCTTGAACAACGGAAGCTATTTCTTTTGTCCTGCAGGATGATATGGACGACATGGAAATGCAGAAAATGGAAGAAGCAAGCCAAGCTTATGTAGCTGCTGTTGCTGCTGCAAAGGCAAGGCAAGATGAAGAATCTATTGCTGCTGCTGCAACTGCAAGATCATGTCTTCAGTCATTCGTTTTCAGGACTAAAGTTTCAGACGTTTATTAGAATGATCAAATCAATTGCGCTCGCTGCATTCAGCATTCAAATGGTATCAATTGGCATTTCAGCATTCATATGTTATCAATTGGCATTTCAACATTCATATGGTATTCTCCATGGGGGGTTACTCAAGTTATTTATTTGTAATAATTTGTGGAATCTGAAAAAGGGAACATTTGTTTTATTTTGTATGTATGATGTATCTAACCTTCCCCATATCTGTGTTTAATGGTAATGCACCAGGGCGACAACTCCCATGTTCTTCAATCTTTTAGCATCTCTCTCATTTTTTTGAGGAAGTTTAAATGATATGATTAATGAATGGATTGGGATGGTATATTCTGGCTAACAGGAGTTGTAAAGTCCTCAGTTATGTTTACTCATATTTCAGAATGTTGAAAATAAAAGAAAACTTGATAGATTGACCAAAAAGGGGAGTGATATTGAATTCCATGCCCCTATAAGGGTCGTTTAACACAGAAATTGGTAGATGAAAGTTGGTATTGACAACGATACAGGTATAAATGAAATCCTAATTTGAGTTTGTGTTTCAGAATTTACAACACTGGAATCCTACACACCGTGCCTTGTGCTTTCTAAGCTGCAAGCCTTCTGATTTTGGCATTTGCACAGGACTTCCACTCCACTCCAATCCTAGCCTGCATTACATCTCACATAGAATTAGCATTCATGTATCATCTTAATAGCATTTTCCCATATCTTTCTTTTTTATCATTAGGGGGTGCTTACACAGGAAAGGCGAAGGAGCCATTGCTGACATCTGAATGGTTAGAATCGCTTGATTCAGTCGGCACTGCCACGATCGGATCGCCATTGATCACCTCTTTGTGATTTCCCATTCTGTTCTTACCCATACCTGATTCTTTATCCATGCAAGTATCCTCCAGTTTTTCTCCCTCCTTATCCTACAACTCAACACAGAATGAAGGCAACATAAATGGTAATGATTCGTATTAGTAAATCTTCATATTAGTAATCGCGGTGATTTCTGAAGTGCGCATAAATGGTAATGATTCGTACCTTTTGAGGTGATATAATGTGATCTCCATCTTTTGTGTAGTAAGTATCAGGTGTACCTCCATTTATCCTCTTTTCATTATTGCATCTCTTGACTGCTTTATCATGTTCACCATAATTAAGCTGTTTAGAGAGACAGAGAGTGATTTCTTTATCATTCATATTGAATCAATCATATGATAGACAATAAAACATGAGGTTGTATATAAACCTTCCGACTAACTGGTCTTGAAGTTGCTGAAACCAAATCAATGTAATTGGAAGCATCTGAATTCCGATTCTTCATAACATCAAATGCTCCATCTTCTCTGAAACAGAAGACAATGTAGTCTTCATCTTCACATTGTGCCCAACTCGAATCATCAGTCATCTTGTTTTTGACAGCAACAACAGCAGCAGAATCTTCAGAATGCTCCATCTTTCCCTTTCTGTGCCTCGACATCTTCTTGCTATTACTTTTAGCTATTGAGGCAATACTCTTTCTGTCAAAAACCATGGCTCTTATCGGCATTGTGGTTGGGGTTGAAGTGAAATATGAGTCTGGTTCCTTATCTGTAGAAGAAGAAACTTCACTGTTAACATAACAAACCAAAAGGAAGTCGGTCAAAGACAGCTAAAAGTCATTGTGTTTTAAATGCTAGCATGTTCTATTACTTTTGGTTTTAGATAAAGGAAATCTGGAAGCTAAAAAGCATGAAGCCCAATCTCTGACTCGCCATCTCACCAGCCGTGTCATTGTCCATGGAGTGGACATTTCTGTGTCTTTTTCTATTGTCCAATGTTTTCTCCTGTTCGCTCTTCTATTCTAAACCAGTTTTTCTGAGAGAGAAAGAAACTAATCTTTGAATTTGAAAGAGACACCATTACTAGGGGAAGTTACTAATAATGAGGGACGAGTGAGTCAGTTATGTTCCTAAACATGGAGAACTTGGTCAGTTAAATATGTTGTTAAATGAACAACATTTTCAAAAGTACATTGCTGAATCCGTAGTTAGGTTTCTAAATCAAGATTATTCTAAAAGTAATTCCTTTCGTTTTTATGAAAGAAATGGTTGTGAGTGGCATGTGATCTAGCAATGGTAGACGTAGAAAAAACACAAAATCATCCAAACATCAGAGGAGAAGACCATTGAAATGCTAATTGAGATACAGAACAATATATACATATCAGTTACCTTCACTAATTCAATTCCGTTTCTGTTACCTTGTTGGTTGTTGTAGGGCGGAGATGGGTGACATGATCCCTTTGAAACTCGACTTTGTGTGGTGCTATTCGACAGAGGAAGCTTCAAAAGAACAATGCAGGCAGGTTTGGATTGACATTATATACTTGATTTGTTCAGGCTTAGTTGTTTTATTTGATGGATGATTGATGACAATAATGAAAATTAAAGACGTAACTGCAATGCATAATAAAACCGCCCACAATTATTGCACAAAACTAAGGCATTTCAAATTTTAAATTTTTAAAAACACAAACCATGTATTAATGGATTATGGGCATGAGTTGTGTTTTGTTTCCTCTTTTTTACCGTAGAAGGAGACATTTTCGGCGGAATTTATGATGGGACTGCGATTGTGGCATAGACAGAAGTTCAGCGCTACCCATTGAGTTGCTTTGAAGTGTAATGACGGCGATTAGAGCACTAACCAGATTGGTAGCCATTTTGGAGCAGAAAAAAATTCGACGGGGTTTCAACTTTTTGAGTAGCAAATCCGATTAAACACCCAATTCACTTCCAACTCTTCTGAGCCTTCATCGAAAATTGTCCAATTACAAGAATGTTCATGGTAGAGGTTTCTTTTTTTCAGCCTTTTGGGTTCTTTTTAGGAATACGAATAATATTGAACGAAAAAAATGACGTATTTGACTTACGTTTAATTAATTTAGAAAGAACATGAATATGTTTTTAAACAATATTCAACCAACCATCTTTATTAGATTTTTTAAGCATTTATTCTGAATGAAAGGATAGAAAAAGAATGGAATCTCTACCTTAGATTTATTTGAACGATAATCCTACATAAAAATGGCTTCTTTTCCCCCCTTTTTTGAATGAGATTTACAACGCCCCCGTGGGGAGGAAGAACAGACGAAAAGGAATCATTTGTTTTTAGAAAAATTAATCCGCACCCTCCATCCTCTCCAATTCAATTTGCAGTCGCCCTCTCTCAGTATTTGTTTCTCATCAACCCCGTTTGTCCACTTCACAATCGTGTATGTCTTTACAACAAAATAGCTGTTGCTTTTCTCCGTATAGGGATTAAACGTTTTCTTTCAATTACTTCTGCAGCAAGAGAAGGAGAGAGTAATGGCGACAATATCCGAGAAATTTTCGGCTGATTTTGCGATGGGTGGGGTTGCCGCGATTGTGGCCAAAACTGCAGCCGCACCCATTGAAAGGGTCAAGCTTTTGTTGCAGAATCAGGGAGAGTTGTTAAAGAGAGGCCATCTCAAGAACCCATATCTGGGCATTCACGATTGTTTCAGAAGAGTTTTGAAAGAGGAAGGGATATTGTCGCTTTGGAGGGGAAATCAGGCCAACGTTATTCGATATTTCCCAACTCAGGTCTTCTACTTTTTGTCCTTAACTTCTGATTTTGCTTGATTAAACTGATGTGGGTTTGCCTCTGAATATTCCTGTTCATAAGCAATGTGGTATGCGATTATGTGTTGGATTCAATGTTACTATTCTGGATGATGCTTTCTTTTCAATATCTTAATCATTTGAACAACACCCTTTTTTCCCCTTTAATGGAACTAGCTGTTGAATTAGCATTTGGGTGAAATCATGAATTTGGGAGCACTGATTCATTCTAATGGATGACAGTTCAGAGACATTCTTGATTCTTATGAACTGATTGAGAATTATTTGACTCTATGTTAGAACTCTCAGTTTATTTGTTTTCTGAGTAACCAAAGCTTTAAATTTATGTTACAATCTCCAAATGGTTTTAGAGAAGAGAATTTGAATCCATAGGCTTTCAACTTTGCGTTCAAAGGTTACTTCAAAACCAAACTTGGGCGCTCAAAAGAGAAGGATGGATACATGAAGTGGTTTGCTGGAAATGTTGCTTCAGGAAGTGCTGCAGGAGCATCTACGTCTTTGTTTCTGTATCATTTGGATTATGCACGTACTCGACTAGGCACGGATGCAAAGGACAGTGGCAGTAAGAGGCTGCCCCAGTTTAAAGGGCTGCTCGATGTCTACACAAAAACCTTGTCTACTGATGGGATTGTTGGTCTATACCGAGGATTTAGCGTTTCGATTGTGGGGATTACGCTGTACAGAGGCATGTATTTTGGGATTTACGACAGCTTGAAGCCTCTGGTTTTGGTTGGAAATTTTGAGGTAAATATGTATCAATTTTGGTATATCTTCGTCTAGCTACACATTCAACCTTGTATCATAAAACCTTTTACTAGAAGATTTAGGCTCCATGCTTAACATACAACATAACATTTGGCACCATCTATGAGAAAGGCAACAACTGAAATATCCTTCATAAAGATGAAATATTTGTCTATTACTTTCAACGATATCTCAAACCCATTTCTTTGATTGTATTTAATAATTGCTAGTGTACAAATGATAGTCTTGGGACCTGCTTCTTGGAGAAATACAATATGTTCTTGCCATAAGCATGGATATCTTCAGTGCCTTCTTTATGCATTTCCTTCAAAGTCCTTGAAACTTTGTGATTTATTGTTTTATGAAGGGTAACTTTGTTGCTAGTTTCTTATTGGGGTGGAGCATCACAACCTGTTCTGGGTTATGTGCATATCCTTTCGACACACTGCGACGAAGAATGATGCTTACCTCTGGACAAACCTTGAAGTACCGTAGCGCTCTTCATGCCTTCTCAGAGATCATTCGCCTCGAGGGTTTTCCTTCTCTTTTTCGAGGAGTCACTGCCAATATGCTTGCTGGTATTGCAGGGGCTGGTGTTCTTGCTGGTTATGATCAACTGCACGAAGTTGCGTGTAGACACGGTTACTCCTTTGGGGAACCTCAAATAGCCTCAAAATGATCGAAAATGGTACACACAACTTTTATTTGTTGGTTGCCAGATAATTGCAAATGGAAGTATTTTACAGGTTTGTGTTTCATTAAGTTAGTGGCCAATAAGAGTGATGTAAATAGAGATTTAGTTCAACTCCTTACCTAAGATCCAATATCATACGATTTACCTTGAATATTTGGTGAGAAAATCCCAAGTTGACCTGTAAATGCAACATGAGGACTGAACATTGTATTCCCATTGTAAGACACCAAAAGGTAATAGATTATTGGTTGTGATCCAATATCCTCCAATCTTTTTTATGATGCAGCATGAGTTCTGAATGCAATACCCCACCCTCGCTTGACCTAAGGAGTTGTTGAGTAACATTCTCGATTCTCCCACAAATTCTCACCTCCAAACTTTAAGCTCTTGAGAACATAAAAGAGATGGTGTGATGGGTCTTAACAGCATGAGAAAGTTCAAAGGGTACCCCTATGGAAAATGACATGAAAATGGCCCTACAATCAAAGTATTTATAGTTGTGTTTTTACCAAACCTACGTGTCAGATTCAGCAAATTTGAACGTTATTTACAATTTCGTTGAAAAATATTGGTAGTAACTTAATTTTTTCACATAATGATTAAAGTGTCTCCATTAGAGTCTTCTCGAGAGGGTTTGGATTGTGTGGTCTTATACACGAGACCACATGTTTTTGTTTTCCCTACATTATTTTACTCTTAGTCCATCTTAAGCGAATTTAGTAAGAGACTAAAACGAGAAAACCTCGAGAAAACAACTTTTCTGAACGACCCCATAACCCTCGTTTCAAAAAGTAAAAAAAGTGCCAATGATATACCTAGGTAAAATTACTCGAAAATGGCATGAAAATGAAAGTATTTGAGGTAGGTTTGTTTACTAAACATGTGTAAATTTCATAATATTTGAACGTTACTTACAATTTCGTTCAAAAATATTGAAAGTAACTTTGTTTTTTCACATTATGGTCTTTTCGAGAGGGTTTAAATTGTGAGATTTTATACATATGACTACATATTTTTTTCTTCCTTAGTTTACGCTTAATACATATTTAGTGAATTTAGTTAGAGACTAAAACGAGAAAACAAATTTTCGTTAACCATGACTCCTTTCAAAAAAGGAAAAAAAGTGTTAATAGTACACCTATGAAAAATGACTCGAAAAAGGCCCGAAAATGAAAGTATTTAAGGGTTGTTTGTTTACTAAACATACGTGGCAATTTCATAAAATTTTAACATTACTTGGAGTTTTGTTGAAAACTATTGAAAGTAACTTGGGTTTTTTTTACATAATGATTTAAGAGTTTTCACTCGAGTCTCTTCTTAGGAGGGTTCAAATTGCGGTCTTATATACATGACTACATTTTTTTTTCATTATTTTACGCTTAGAACAATCTCTAGTGGATTTAGTATGATACTAAAACGAGAAAACAACTTTTCTGAGCGAGTTAATGACTCTTGTCTCAAACAGGAAAAAAGTTGTCAATGCTAACACCCATGGAAAATGAAAATTTTAAGTTTGATTTTTTTATTAATTATGTGTCAAATTTATCAATTTTGAATGTTTCTTAGAGTTACGTTGAAAAATATTGAAAGAAACTTCGTTTTTTCACATAATGATTTCAGTGTCTCCATTAAGGTCTTTTCGAAAGGGTTCAGGTTGTGAGGTCTTTGAGATACAGAGTACATGTTTTTTTCTTCCTCATTTACACTTACGGCAATCTTTAGTGGATTTGGTATGATACTAAAACGAGAAAACAAATTTTCTGAACGAGTTAATGGCCCTCGTCACAAAGAGGACAAAAAGTGTCAATGCTAACACCTATGGAAATTGACTCGAAATGACCCGAAAACAAGAAAACAACTTTTTTGAATGACCCTATGACCCATAGTAGGAAAAAAGTGCTAATGGCACACCTATGGAAAATGACTCTAAAATGACCCGAAAATGAAAGTAGTTAAGGTTTCTTTTTTTACTAAACATATGTGTTAAATGCATCAAATTTGAACGTTCCAACCAATAAAGTAACTTAGTGTGTTCACAAAAAGACTTAGGTGTCTCCGTTAGGGTTTTCTTCCGATTGTACTAAGAATATAATTATAAAAAGAAAAACAAGAATTATATTCTTAGTACAATGTTTAGTGAATTTATTAAGAGACTAATACTAGAAAAAACTGTTTCAAATAGGAAAGAAGGTGTCAATGGTATGAAAAATGATTCGAAAATGGCCCGTAAATGTAAGTATTGAAGGTTGTTTATTTAGTAAACATATGGAGAAGGAGAAATGCAATAAGCTTGTTTTTTGTTTATTATACTAAAACTGGCAGAGTTACAGATGTATATACAGTCATAATGTCTCATTTTGGAGCCAAAAAGCCTGCATGCTTCTTTCCCATTGTACTCTTTTTCTTAATTATGGCTTACTAAAACCTACAACTTTCAAAGGATCCAATCCAAAGGCTTCATACACCCGAACAATTAGGTTCTACTGCTACCATATCATATCTTACATGCAGGGCTTTACAATTATACGTCTTTTATCATATCATATGTGTGTGTATCATGTTAGTCACCAAGGTGGTGCCCGAGCATCCACGGCAGCAGGAGGGCTGCCGATCTATCGTAGTTGGCAGCCACGTCTTTGTCTCTCGTGCTGTGGGATGGGTAAGGGCAACTGCATCATATCGATAAAATCAACTAAAAATCATTTTTTAAGCACTTAGAACGTCATTCTATAATTAAGATACCAACGTCGTGGTCATGGCAAGAGATGGGAATGGCTGAGGGAGGAGAAGCGGGGAAACGCCATGGCTATACTGCTGCTCCTGCTCCGATGGTGGATTTTGAGCTTGTGCTTTTTCCTTCTCTTTTATCTATTTATATATATATATTTTTTTAAACCAAATGATTAGAGAAGTAGATCATTGTGTTGTCTAACTCTACAGTTGTATGCATATACGAAGGTAAAAAAAACATTACCTTCTTGGCTAACATGTTGTTTTGCTCCTGTAGGGCCTTGTCCTGATCAAACAACGCAAATTAATTTAACCCATACAAATCTTTTTCACTTACTCTCTCATGTTGGCTTCATAATTTTAACTACAAGTTTATGCACATTCAAGCTTGGATTGAAGTGATATATAGGACACAAAACTGAGAAAAGCTCAAACTTGTTCCTTGTTGTTGATCCAAATTCATGTTGGTTTGAATTCATGGTGCCAAGTAGGCCTAAAATTCTACAACGTTCATCGCAAATTGGCTCCATACTCATTAAGGCTAGTAAAAAAAAAAAAAAAAAAAAAATGTACTTATAAGAAATGAGTTCAATCTCTATGGTCCCACCAATAAAGGATTAAAATTTGATCAAATATTATCATTGGCAAAATACTTGCAAGTTGCTCAAAATACGTTCATAATAAGTGAGATGGAGCATGAATATGAAAAATCATATAAGTCTCCAAGAGTTGCGTTCGGCTTGTAAGGTTTATACAAAGTTGAAGTTGAGAAGGAGAGACACTTCTAGTTTGAGTAGAGCATTTGTATTCGATACAACACATCGAATATCTTTGACACTTATTGGACACATATCAAACATTTATTAAACACACATTAATGAATGTCTTAATAAACCTGTTTTTTTTTTAAAAAAAATTGTGATTGGCCAAAAAATTGGAAAAAAAAATAGAAAAACAGCTGAGAAGAAAGCAAGTATAAGATTACCTTTTTCTGAAGCTCTGAAATGGATTCATGCATGAGTTGGTTCTGTGGGAGAGAAGGTTTTGGGATGCAGTCAGCAAAACCTACTCCAATAATGTTGGACAAAATAATGGAATTCAAAATATCGCAATTAAAATACTTGAAAATACCTTCCTAGCTCTTATTTGTTTGAGTGCAGAATCAAGTTGTTGTTCAGTATTTTGAAGCTCTTTTAGAGTCAAGGAGTCAAGATCTTCCCCCATGAAATGCCTGCAAATTCAACCAAGTTCTGGATTAAGCCTTGGCTACTTCCAATTACAAAAAAAAAAAAAAAAAAAAAAATCATCCAAAGAGGAGAAAGAGATTGAGAACCTGTGGTTTTTCTGTAGAACCTCTACTCTGGCTTTCAGCTTTGCATGTTCAAGACTCCAATTTCCCTATAAACAAAGCGCAATTTCATAATTGATTGAAGTTTAGAATGAAATTGCGTAATGGGATCATGGGTTTTGTTCGTACATTTGATTGGTTATCATTTGCAATAAGTCTCCTTTCTGCATAGGAGTACCTTTCATAGCGCTCCAGGATTTTCTCCATGCTGCTCATAAAGGTACATTCATTAACACTCTCATTTAGAGTCTTAAAAAGTTGTAATTTGAATAGACTTCAAAGCAAGAAAATTCAAGACAATTCATACCTTCCTTGCTTTCTGTAAAGATTAAATATTTTTCCCAAGTAAGATTGAAATATTTGTTGAACCAAGAAAACCTAAATTTGGTTGCTTCTTAAAAGCTTTAGTTAATCGTGTTCGTGATTTGAAATCATAAAAAAGCAAAACATTCTGTTCTAGAACCCAAAAGTGACGCTGTAGCTACATTGGCATGCGTCATTATTCACAGCATATTACATTAAACCCACACTTCAATTGTTAAAAATAAAAAAAACATAAGACCCACACAATACAATAGTATATATTAAAGTTCGGTGATAGTTCTTCAGGTTCATCCAATGATACAACAAGTGCATCAAGAGGGACAGGGAGCTAAGTTGCACAGAAAAACACATCCAGACAAGGATTGAAAAACAAAGTTTAAGACTCATCCTGCCTGTTTCCTTACTGGGTTATGATTGTAAGCAACGAAGCAACATGGGTATTCAGAGTTGAAGGCAAAAATAAGCATAAAAGAAGATAAAGTGAGGGGAAATTGAGAGAAAGAAAAGGGAAAATACCAAGAATCAGTGGAGTATTCAAAGAGCTTGCCCTTGGTGGAGAAGACAATAAGAGCAACTTCGGCATCACAAAGAACTGAAATCTCATGGGCTTTCTTCAGCAAACCGGACCTTCTTTTAGAGAAAGTAACTTGGCGGTTGATCTTGTTCTCAATCCTCTTCAACTGCACTCGCCCCCGACCCATTTCCACCAACAAAACCAAGATCACTTCATTCCCTTCCTTCAAAAATGGAATCAACACATCTTGTTCTCAAACCTCAATAACGTTGGACTTTGTTTGTGGAGAAAAAGGAAAGGGAGAATAAAAGTAGGCTCAGATTTTTTAGATGGGTGGGTTTGCAAAACCAGAGTGGTTTCGTCTAAAACGTTGTCGAGCTCTCATTGGCCGAGGTCCTTCCAATGACGTATCGTTTTGGTCGTCACCATCCGGGATTTTCAGCCACACCCTTCTTTTTCTTTTTCTTTTTCTTTTTCTTTTTCGCGTAAATTAATTACTTTTTGGGTATTATTTGCTTGGTTGGGCCATAGTAAGGTTAAACAGCTGAATTGGCGACAGGTAAATTTATGAATGAATCAACTTGGTATGATCCATCTCTTCTGCTAACCCTAACCCTAACCTAATTCTTGAATCGAACACAACGTTTGTTCTTATTTTGATAAAAAAAAAAAAAAAGCGGAGTATGAATTCATCAAGAACAACGTGTGTTCTTATTTTGATATATATAATATTTTCATATGTATATGAGCTAAAATGAAAATGTTTGCAACAAGAGAAAAAAGAAAAAAGAAAAAGGGTATGGTTCCATTATTTGACATAAAGCATACACTACCATCTATACTCTAATTCTTCCCCCACTTATCTTATACCTTTCTTATTCTCTCGGATTCAAACATTTCTATTTTACTCTTCTTTACAAAAAAAGAAAAAAAAAAAAACAAATATCAATTAATTAAATAAGCCAATGCTTTTTGGTAGAATAATAAAAGGAAAAAATGGGAACCATATGCCCATATTCATTAATCTTGGGCCTCAAGTTTGACCAAATTTTAGAATATGGGCTGACCTCAAGTCCTATTCCTTTCACAACTTTTTTTTTTCTTTTTTCTCTTTTATTTTAGAAAAATAGTTTTTATTAAATTGTTAGTATCTTTATAAGATTATATTTTACCAGAGGATAAATAGATTGGACTATCAAATTTGAGTGAATACAAAATACCACGACACAGATGACATAAAAAGAACACATCATGCTTTCTTAGTCCCCATTCCTCACGATACTTTGATAATCTTGAGGAAGAATGCAAAAGAAAAACCATTTTTTTTGTAATGGAAAAACAATATAATGAAGCATACGTAACAATATAATTAACCATATGTATGATTTGACAAGTCATAAGCTTGTTTTGTTGAATATGTTTGGAATTGGAGAGTCGTAATTACAAGTTGCATAGATCAATACAATACTGGACACAGGTAGGAGAAGAGTCTAAGCATGCCCCAAATTCATATACATTACTGGGAATAAGCCTCTGAGTTTAGTCTTAAAGCATCCATCCAACCTGAAATCCATTGCCATTTTGGGGTGGAGCTCCAACGTTCCTATTATTGTTATTATTATTATTACTCAATCCAACTGAGCCAACAGAATTGTACCTGAAACCCAGAAGAGAAAATGGAAGTTTCACAAACAAATAATGGGTTTGCAACTCTTTCACCAAAAAAGAAGGGATTTTTTTAATACCCCATTTGTAAAGTGGGTATGGGTTGGGTTATGGGGTAGAAAAAGGCGTCTGATTGTGAAGCAATGCGGCTGGAATAGTCCATGCTGTGTCCTCCCGCGCCGCCTTCCCAGCCCCACGCCGCGGAGGCTGCCGCTACTTGCGCGCTGCTTTCTTCCAGCTGCACGGGTGCAATCACAATTCCAACACACTTAATTATTTCTAAAAATGTTAATGTACTCATTTTACCTTCTTTCTTAAACTTCGGTTGTCTTCAACAAGCATATGCTCCTGCATGCATCAATATATTCTTTCAACACAACCTAATTAAGATACAAATAAATAAGAAATAAAATATGTACCTTGCGTTGAAGTTCTGCAAGCTGGTCCATTAGGGTTTGTGTCTGTTTAAGGAATAATGATTGGATTTTAAGGAAAGAGAGCTCAAAATGCAAGGTTTATTCTACTAAGTATGTGCAATTCTGAAGTACCTTTGTGGATCTAATGCGCTCCAAGGATGTCTCCAATTGATGCTCAAGTTGCTCAAGTTCCTTGGCATTCAGCGGTCCTAAATCTTCCCCCAAAAGGTTTCTATATGTAACATTCACATTCAACAATTTTAACAACCACCTAATCTCGGTGACGCACACTCAAATGCTACAAGTTTGCAATATACCTCTGAGATTGCTGCATGAATTCAACTGTGGCTTTTAGGTTCAAGTAATCATCAAAGCTCTGTGGCTGCTGATGAGAGCCATAACAATTAATACAAAAATCTCTCAATAATACACTAATATATATATATATATATTAATTATCATTCTTTGGTTTTTTTTCTTCTGTTTTTATGGCTAATTAAAGTATTTATTATATGTTACATAACATTTAATATGAAACATCATAGTCAGCACATATTGCTTGTCCTATGATGTTTGAACGACACTGAGAGTTGAAGTGTTTAGGGTTTGGATATATCTCCAAACCAATAATCCTATATTTATAATTTAACCTATAGTTGGAGAAACTATAACATTAAATCTACTTACCCCATTGTTATTTAGGTGGCGGGCACCATCCCGTATGTCATAACTACACCTTCGATACTTCTCGAGCGTCTTAGTCATGCTTATCATAAATAAACAAAAAAAAAAAAAAAAAA
>NW_019272031.1:4982992-4989658 GCF_002738345.1 Cucurbita maxima | reverse complement strand
GTAAAAAAAAAAAAAAAAAAAAAAAAAAAAAAAAAAAAGGATTTAGAATATAAATTATTGAATGCGAAAATTAAATGGCTGGCCATATGTAGATATAATAAACCGCCTTTTTATCCAACTTTGAAAATGCTCCAAATAAGAAAACTGAATATAAACAAATTGCACAACAGGCAAAATGATACTCTTCAAAGGTAAGTAATAATAGAAGGACTATCACTTTAAAGTCGAAATATGAACGAACACAATATTAGGAAATATTATCTACTTGAGCATGAGCCCTCATGGCTTTGCTTTGGACTTTTCTCAAAATGCTTCGTGCGAATAGAATAGTATTCCTTGATCTTTCGTAAATTTGACCATTTGCAATACTCATCACACAATTAGATAAAGAAAGAGAGAGAAAAATGAAGTGAAAAAGAATTAAAAGAAAAATGGTTAGAACAACAACAGCAATTCATTTTTATTTTCAAAGAGGATAATTCTCTGTCACTGCAGCGAATCAGGTGTGATTAAACACCAAACATCATGTCTCTGCCACGAAAATCACAACAGTAAACAATCCAGTACTGTGGTTGTTACTGCCTAACAATCTTGATACACAAAACCCCAATACTTGTAACACTGCTTAATAACCTATCTCCCCCATTAAGAAACACCTTTGATTTCATGTCTTCACTTCCAGGTACCAAACCCATGAACTAAAAACTTCATAATTAACTATATCATATTTGGATTATTTAACCCTAGATTTGGCTGACCTGAACAACAAGAAATTATGTTTTTTTTTTTTCCTTTTAAGATGTCTCAGATCTGTAGAGAGAGAGAGAGAGAGAGAGATTGAGGAAAGTGAGATGAAAGGCGCAGTAATTACATAAAAATAGATAGTGAGAGGGAGTGAAAAGTATACCTAGAGCCACCAGAAAACTCAAAGAGCTTGCCACGATTAGAGAAGATGATGAGAGCAACTTCAGCATCGCAAAGAACTGAGAGTTCATAAGCTTTCTTGAGCAACCCATTTCTCCTCTTGGCAAAAGTAACCTGCCTGTTAATTTTGTTCTCAATTCTCTTCAACTCAACTCTCCCTCTCCCCATTACGCTATCGTGTTTGCCTTTTCCTTTTCCCTTTCTAGTCTAGGTAAAGAACCTGACCAACCCCTCCCCAAAGAGGTCCTAAAAAGATGAAAGAAAACGATGAGACGAGAAAACAAGAGAGCAAGGGAAACCCTCAACTCCAAACATTAAATTTGCGTACCTGTATAATACAGTGTAGGCCTTGTTTCAGGTTTCGGCCCAGGTTTTCAACTTTATCATCCTTTTATGTATACCACACCAAGCTAAAACTCCCACTCTTTCCTTCCAAACACGGGTAAAAAAGGGGACTGCCTCCTCTTCTTTTTTTTTTTTTTTTTTGAAAATAAATAAAACAAATTTTGCTTACATCTGTTCTACTAAATTCCAGGGTATTGCTGTGTTGTGAAATCATGGTACTTTGTCTAGGTTACATTTTAATGTCTGTTGGTCGTTAATACTAATCACCCTTACCTTTACATTTTACACGTGTCGATCTCTCCATCCGCGCGCGCACACACACATTATATATATATATATACATTCCTTTGGGTTAAAGGGTCTGGATTTGATTCCCCATCGTACTTTTCATCTCTCTTAGGCTTGTTTTTCTTTCTTTCTTTCTTCCCACTACAAACAGCCCCCCTATAACAATTAATTTATATCCTAAAGTTTTCATTTTTATTGAATTACACCTCAAATTTAGATAGCAAAATCTTATACATGTGGAATACTATGTACTAATGGTTTTAAAGCATAACCCTAATAGACTCTCTTCACTAACTTATATAGGAAAGCTTAGAGTTTTAAGGAGCACAATCATTAGTTTGAGATTTTTAGTGGAGTGGTACTATAAGATTAAATTTTACTTTTTCTTTTTTACTTTTTCAAACAAAAAAAAAAATCCATTTCCATAAAAAATGAATCAAATTTATTTGACAAATTCGTCACGGCTTCCATTATTAGTTGCACCAAATTTACATCACTTTTGACTTGTAAGCCAACTTTGTGCCAACTTTGTGTAAAACAATGGTGAGAATCATACCATCCATCCATATCAACCCAATTTATTTTTTTAAAAAAATATCAATATATATATATATAATTTAGACAAAATACGGGTTTACTAATCAATTTGTTAATGAATGAGTCGGTTTCGAATGGCGGGATATGTAGTAGTACCTATACGTTTATGAGTTGGTACAACTGGGATTTAACCTTCAAATGCATGAATTTTATAGGTACTATTTGAGCACTTTGTGGGTGCAGTTAGGGGGTCTCCAATCATTCCCTAATCGTGATCTTACTCAGACGAGAGCAAGAGGCCACATTGGTAGATGAGTGTTGGCAGGCTTGAGGGTCGACTAGGGAAGATATCAACTAAACCTTATTAGACAATCTCATAACAATGTCCATAAGGATATGATTAGAATAATGGGTTAGAATCGATACTACCTTGAGTACTTAGGATATATAGGTTGATGATAACGACAATGATAAAAAAAGAACTTGAGAGAACATGAGTTCATAAGAGTTGAACCTTGAGAACCGACAGCCTAGATAGGGCCAAGAAAAGAGAACTTGATTGCTTCCATCATTTTCTCCTAGGTTGAGCTTAGATGAACCAAGTTTACCAAGGAGATAGCGTAAGAAAGTCTACAACTTAGGAACAAGATTTCTAAATACAAAAAAGACACCGAACAAATGAACGAACAAACAAACTATTGACATAAGGCTCAAGAACGAAACTAAGAAACTACTAACCAGCTACTTCTTTGAGTATTTTTAGAAGAAGGATAGATCTTGGTGTCTTATATATTATCAGATGTTATGTTTTACATTAAACCTAGTTATCTTATACTTTGTTAGTTAGTTTGTAATTGTGCCCTAATTAACTTGGTCGAACTTTCCTCCATGTGAAGGTTAAAGCCTCCATGTGAAGGTAAGGAGCCCAACAAGTGCGATCAAAATTCAATCAATCAATCAATGAAGATTAAAGCCTATCCAGAAACTGAAAGCAAGATTAATCTTCCTTAATTAACCAAGGTAGTAGTCCAACAATTTTCGAACACATTTTTGATCGTCCATTTAGTCAGCAAAAGCTGCTAATTTTGAGTGGTGAGTAAAGAAACCAAACACTAATCTGAAAGCCATTAGTATAAAAACAAGGAGATTAGGGTTGTTGATGTAAAATTTAGAGGATGAAGCAGATGCCCATAAAAGCTTACCTAAATAGACTGGAGAAAGGGCAAGAGTCGGTTTAAGTTGTAGCAGCATTTGCAAAACAAAGAAATAAATAGTACAATCCTGGGGATGCATTTTGATCGTTGGGTCTTCTCATTGATTTGATTTGATTTGACTGTCCTCTTATCAGTTTTCTACCACATGGGGATCCCACAGCACGTGTTCACAGAGTAACCTTTCAAAACTTTCATTATTTTTTTTTTTTTTTTTGTTTCTCTCTGTCATCTCTCTCTATGTATTGATTACATGCAGATGCCATCCAGTCATGAGAAAGGTAATTGGGAGGTGAGAAGCAGCTTATGTGATGGTGCCAACAGATTGTACTGTTTCTTTAAGGCCAGGCATTTTAGACACCCCAACTTTTGTCAATACGTATTCTAACTTCAATTTCTCTGTCCACCCTATTCATTTATGACCGTGCCCACTTGGTGCCCTTTCTTATATGCTCATCTTCTAAAACATTAATCACAATCTATGTCTGACCGCCATCTTCATTTCCTATTACACTTGAGGCATACCTTCAAATTCATTTCCTATTACACTTGAGGCATACCTTCAAATTCATTTCCTATTACACTTGGAGGCATACCTTCAAATTCATTTCCTATTACACTTGAGGCATACCTTCAAATTATACGCTTCTCTATCATTTTCATCGCTACCATCCGTGTCAAATTTCACCTCCATTCGTTGGAGAGGAGAACAAAATGTTCCTTCTAAAAGTGTGGAAATATCTTCCTAACCTACGCATTTTAAAACCATGATACTGATGACGATACGTAACGAGCATAAACATACAATATCCGTTAGTGGTGAGCTTGAGATATTACAAATGGTATTAGAGTCAGACACTAAGCCCTGAAAGGGGTGGACATGAGGCGATGTGCCAGCATCGAAGTAAGTGAATTGTAAAATCTCACATCGATTGGGAAGGATGATGTAGCATTCTTTTCTTTGTAGGGGCGTGAGAACCTCTCTCTACCACACGCATTTTAAAACTGCGAGGCAGACAACGATAAGTAATGAGCAAAAACGAACTTGTTAGTAGTGAGCTTGAACTGTTACAACCAGACATTAAAGCGGACCATATCTATTAGACTCGGGTGCTAAATATGTTTTAAGCCCAACACAAATATTATCCCAAGTTGATTACTGATAAATATTTATTGGATGGGTGAAGTCTACTTCAGTTATGGAACGCGGACGCACCTGTTCTGGGCCGTTTAGCTTAACGAACCGTTTTTTTAAAAGCTAACGAAATTGGAAGGAAGTTTGTGGGCCGTTAATGGGCTGGCTGAGAGAAAGCCCATTTGAGGATTGGATGGGTGAAGTCTAAAAGCTACAAAATGCGTAACTCAATTGTTAACAAGCATACTTAAATTGGCATCTTTAATTTCTTGTTCCAAAAAAAAAAAAAAAAAAAAAAGAAAAAACGAAAACCCAATAATTATGGCATTTAGAGCAAGTTAAATGCATTTTTCAATACAATAAAAGTAAGGGTTGGGTTAGTTAGGTAAGGTGTCTTTTTCTATTTTCCGATTCTCATTTTTTGTTTCTCTTGCTTACAATTTTTTATAAATAGAAATATATTATTTTGTCGAAATTGGATCAACAATATTATTTATTTACCTATTTGGTATTGGGAAAGGTGGAAAGCATTTGAGTTGGAGAGCATGAGGGTTTGTTCGTGACGTGGATATCTATTATTACACACCATACCCCCAACCCCCCCAACTCCAACCACAAAATGCTTTCTCCACGTGCTTATCTAAGCCACTCTTATTTATTTATTCATCATCACACCCCTCCCCCAATCATCAAATATTTGTAAAATATTTGAGTTGGGTTGGTTCACATTGTTCCAGTCCTTTTGTAACCAGTTTGGTCCATCGCTAGCGGATATCGTCCACTTTGACCCGTTATATTATCATCCTTAATCTCACGGCTTTAAAATACATTTTCCCAATAAAAGTAAAAGAGAAAGAGCAAAACAATGTTGGGAAGTGCCATTTTGGATATCAAACCACAGATGCGGATTCTATTGGTTTGGTATTAATTATGATTCACGTTACATTAGAATAGAATGTGTGGCCTATGTCTTTCCATTATTCTCCAAATTATGGCTTGTAGTGAATGAATGAATGCAATTGCACGTTTGGTCAAACTCTTCCCTTTATATTGTATATTTTGTATGGTGATGTGTTGCCCGTGAATGGTGTCTTCTCTCTACCACCTTGCATTTTCTAAGAATTTCAAATAGAATTGTTATAGCATAAGCATGTTGTAATTAATTTTATGGGTAGAAAAATTGAATCTTAGAAAAAGAAAAACGTCCCTATCATCAAAGCCAAGACAATAAAGTAAATACAAGACACATGCACAAAACAGTGTTGTGACAAATGATTAGGATGTTGAAATATTATTTATAATCTAATCCCATTCGGGTTTGGGGTTAATTAGTAAATTCCCATTTGCAAAGCAGACAAATTTATGGTATGAAAAGGTTGAACCCTAAAAGTTTTAGGAAATCAACTTGACACACTTTTTGGGCATGGCATTGGGGCTTAAGACGCAAAAGCTACTTTATTTAGAGGTACTGAATTTTTGTAAGAAATAAGAAATTGATATTGTTATTGGGATTTTCTAGGGACAAAAAAGTACAAATAGGAGTAAGAAAAAAGGGATTGAAAACTTCAAATCAACTAGATGTTACGTAGACAATATGATCCACACAAAGAATTAGCTGGAGACCTCTTTTTCTTCTACCTATGGACCAAGCAACCTCACAAAACACTTTCATTTAATGCTTAGGGATTTTAGATTCATAAAACAAACAAACAAACAAACAAAAATATCTTCAAATTAGTAAAAAAGAAACCAACTTCCAAGTGGAAATCCAGGGTTTTTATACTAACCCTTCCCACAGTGCAGCGCGCATCCAAGGAGTTGTGCATGTGCCTGCATATTATTGCCCTTGTTTAAAGACCTCTGCAACCCCACAACCACCCTATTTCTCTTCCTTTCTCACATCATTTCCCATTTTGGGGCAATTTAAACTCCATTTTTCTTATTGCTTTTTGTTTGTTTTTCTTTGAACCATGCTCTCATTTTCCGTCTCCTACTGTTTTTGCTCTAACTTCCTTCTTTCACTCAGCTGAGCATCCCTGCTTGTCTCTCCACCTCTTCCATTCACGTGAAATTCAGACATTCGTTTGTCGTATTGTGCACTTCACTTGTCTGTATTTGGATTCACTAAGAGGGGTTTCCAATCGAACCGACGGTTGCTTGGGGAGGATAATTTGGTGGCTTTATTTATTTATGCTGCAGAGAGGGGGGGAGGGGGGGGGGGGGGGG
>NW_019272031.1:4968972-4982520 GCF_002738345.1 Cucurbita maxima | reverse complement strand
GGGGGGGGGGGGGGGGGGGGGGGGGGGGGGGGGGGGGGGGGGGGGGGGGGGGGGGGGGGGGGGGGGGGGGGGGGGGGGGGGGGGGGGGGGGGGGTGAGCTTCTGGGGATTATGCCTTTTGATGCCTCTGAATGTAACCTAGATTTTGTTTGTTAATGATGATTTGAAAACATTGAAACGAGTTGGGTGTGTTGGGTTCGAAACGTTTAAAAGAAAGAAAATGCTGTTTTGCCTGATTGTTCAGGTGGGTTTGTTTTGAAGGCTCTCATAAGCTCTGATCTTGCTGCACAATGGAGTCGTGGAACTATGGTTCTCAAGGGAAGGGATTTTTGTCTGATGAGATGAATTCATCTACTAATTCACTCCTGAAAAGTAAATATTCTTTGTTGGGTTGGGAATTCAAGATCCCATGTAGTTTTGGGGACAACATACTTCTTTCAGGTGGTGCTCAGCATGTGGAGAACCAGAGCTTTGGGGAACTAGAATTTCCCTTAATGGTTGGGAAACAATTACCTGATGATTCTTTCAGTGATGTCCTGAATACCAAAATTGATGGAGGGAGAAGCTTGAATCTTGTTTTGCCCACCTCTCATCCACTTCCTGGAGAAGAGGAGTCCACTTCAAAGCTTTCTGGTTCCATTGTTGACTCTAACAATCGAGATTCATCTCTTATTGATTTGAAGTTGGGCAGATTTATTGATACAGGGGATGCTCACACTTTCAAGTACTCCAAGAGAGCTGCAATTTCATCTTCCACTGAGTCATCAACTTCTTATAAGAAAATGAGATCTCAAGGGGTGAATTTCCTGA
Source organism: Cucurbita maxima (assembly GCF_002738345.1). Taxonomy (NCBI): domain Eukaryota; kingdom Viridiplantae; phylum Streptophyta; class Magnoliopsida; order Cucurbitales; family Cucurbitaceae; genus Cucurbita; species Cucurbita maxima. The sequence continues at coordinate 4,981,711 of NW_019272031.1, read as the reverse complement.
CTCCGTTTTGCCAAGTTTATGGGTGTAACAAGGATCTCAGCTCCTCTAAAGACTACCACAAGAGGCATAAGGTTTGTGAGGTTCATTCAAAGACTTCCAAAGTTATTGTGAATGGCATAGAACAGAGGTTTTGTCAGCAATGTAGCAGGTTGGTTATGTTTTCACTCATTTTCTCACCTCAAATCATGATTCTGTTCTTCAACAGCCTTTTTGGTCTTTCTTGTGAAATCGTGAGAAGGGAGTGAGCACTTTGCTTATCTTTATTTCAACTGTGACTCTAGAAATTGCTCTTTTTCATTATGATGAGCTTATCATCAATCCGGACATGTATTACCCTGTTTGAACCTGACTTGGGTACTTTGATTAAGGACTTGTTCTTACTTTCAGGTTTCATTTGCTTTCTGAATTTGATGATGGTAAACGCAGCTGTCGTAAACGGCTTGCAGGCCACAATGAACGCAGAAGAAAGCCTCAAGTCAGTTTTCACTCAGGAAGGGCACAGAGGTTGCTTCAGCCATATAATGGTATTATAGCATATCTCATTTCATTTCTCTATATCCTTCAACTCTCCATCTTTCCATCTCACTATCTCTGACTCTCTCTCAAGATTTTTTTTTTTCTTGTTTTATTTAATCTTGAAAGGGTTGGTTTGATCATTATTAGGTCATTCAATATTTTCATCTTCTTTTTTACACAATTTGTACTATGAAGCTCTCCAATATTGTTTCCATCTTTAGAGAATGATTAAACGTCAATGTTAGGCCGAGTTGAAATGGTAGAATTATGAAGCTTTTAAGCTTTGATCCCTTCCTTCCAACCCTTCAAGTGAACCCTTTTTTGGGAAATGAGGAAGTGAATTAAATTGTGATAGTTCTGTTCTAACTGTCATTGCTTGTTTATTGCTTCATTTGGATCGTACAAGCCAACAACCACATCTAAAAAGTGAAAGTGTTGCAGCTGTTTATTGCTTCATTTGGATCCTTTATTTAGACGAGTGTGAACTTAATTACATCTGATACTGCCTCTTACCAAGTTTTAATCAAGCTTTCATTTCATTTTATTTTGGGTACTCATCTTGAAGCATATCTGTGATGGTGAAAAATAGAATACATGGAATGTTACTTACTGGGTTTGTCAAGATCAAACTCAGAAAAAGATGGACAAGTCTCTAAGATTGTTTTTCTTAGAAATCATGCGTCCATTTGGTGAATACTAAACTCGGGTTCGATTTCAATGCAACCGTTAAAAACTGACAAACTAACCATTTTGCTACTCTTCCTTCAGGCTTAATTGGCTGCCACTAGCATTTTAGTTGTTTTAAAGGTCCAAAAGTTTTACAGTATTTGAGAACCATATTAACTGTGTGGCAATATCTTAAATATTTCAAGTTGTTTGACACGAAAGTTCAAAGTCAAAGATTCCTGACAGCCATCCATCCTCAAAGTGTGCTTGCTTGATTGCTTGGCTGTTTTAATGTATTTAACATCTAGTTGAGCAGTTTCATTTGTTTGTTTTGGGTATTCTGCATGTATCTTTGAATCTGATTATGCTGTTTTTAGTATCTTTTAAAATCTTCATCAATATCACGGCTTTATCTTATATGCACTAAGCATACCAAATTCCTTTATATTTTCAATATAATGTGTTGTCTTTCGGCCCATGTTGTTATCTAGCCACTTCAACATTGTTAATGTTCACACCCACTGATTGAAAATTTCAGGTAATGGAGACGGAAGATTTCAGGAGAAAGCATTGGCTGCAACTTCATTTATCTGCAAAGATATACTGTCTAGTGGTGTTTATTATCCAGAGAAGCTTGGAAAAAATGATTGGTGTAAGCGTATAAAAGTGGAGGGCAAGAATGATTACAATTCTATGTGTGCAACTTCAGTGGGGGACAGGCTTCTGAATATGAAATCTCCCTTGCTTCCCTATGATGTTGAAGTACAGATACCTTGTTTTCAAGGAAATGGAAGTAATGCAGCAGCTACAGAAAACATGTCATGCGACACAAGTTGCCAATATTCTCATAACGTGGGAGGCCTCCATATGGACACACACCCATTGTTCCACCACACTAACCTATCAAGCGAAAACTTTGGAGTTTATGATGCAGCATCAACCATCCAAGGAGTTTCTGGAAATCCGGATTATGGGTGTGCTCTCTCTCTTCTGTCATCACATTCACAAAATGCATCGACTCATCCATCCATAGTTCACGTGCCTCGTGCTTTCACCATGTCCGAGAGTAGATCGAATTACAGCATGAGTGAACTCTCTGAAAAGCTCATGGGAGTGAGCTCACAGGCTTCTTCAACTGGGATTTCAAGCAAGTTTGCCTCCGGCATGAGTGAAGCTCAAATGTTTCCCATAATGACAGGTGAAAGCAGTGATCGTAGTGTCACCTTTCAGATCACTGATGGGGTTCTTCATAGATCAGGTTTGGGTAATGCCAAGGCTAATGTTGCCTATGAACACACTCCAACTATGGACTTGCTACAACTTTCATCACAGCTCCATCGAGTGGAACATCAAAGGCACTCCATGCAGGTAAATAAATAAGAACATATTTTTAGCATCTATATATCGACTCGAAAACAAAGCTAAGCACATCAAAAGGGTAGACTAGCAACCCTTTAGGTTTTCCCTATAATGGCTTACATAGAAAAGCAGTTCCATCAATGCAACTGGGAGAATGCTACAAGAAATCTGCTAAGATCAAAATTGCTAATTCTATGTTGTCGCGATTGTTTTGCCTGTAGCATGACACTGCTTCTTTATGACCAACTCATGTCCATGGAGGACTTTGTAAGTGATCCGATGTTGTCTAGGAATTGTCTTTAGGTTCATTATCATGATCCTTATTTATCAACTAAATAGAGAGAATGTCTACCCCCACCCTTCTCTTCATGAAAATGAATTATGCAAGATTCCTAATTGAAGAAAAGAAATCTAAGCACTCGTTTTACTTTTCGCGTCATTATACTTTATATTACGTCTAATTGTTTATAGTTTCGACTGAAACCGAACCCGTTTCTAAAACAGGACTCTGTGTAGGAGACTTCATGAAGGCTGTGGAGGAGTAGAACCCATCAATCCTATGTCAATGGTACATTTTGTTAGTCGAGGAGAGAACAAACTGTCGTATAATCTTCCTGTCTCGTACCTCTAACCTTGTTTTCTTTCCTAGTTCGATTGTTTCTATAATACCAATGCTTTCATCTTGGGACTAACTACTCGAATCCCAAAAAAATCGTCGTAAAATTAGTTCGTACATGAGATGCTACATTTGTGCTATTTAGATGTCTCATTGCATGCATATTCTGTTGCTTTCATCCTATCCATTTGGGAAAGAATCAATATTCTTGTCAAGAAGCAAATCAATATATTACAACACACAAACAAACCAAGTTCACAAAATGAAGGCCATCATAAAGTCAGCAATGCTTCAAAAGGCAAAGGTGAAGAAAACTTGATCTAAAAATGTGAAGAAAACCAAACAAAAGAGACCAATCTCTAAGAAAATTAAATAATCATTTGAATTCTCCCTGCAACAATCTCAGTTTCAAATAGCTAAATGCTCAAAAATCACAGAAATACATGAAATAATCTCCTTTTACTACTATGGCTAAGCTCATAATGATAAGTGAATAATAATAATGCTACATTCTCTACCATGCTGCAAAACCAATCCTCTGAGATTCCAAGCGAATGCTAAGCCGGTAACATTGGAAGGTAACATCAGTAAAAAGCCCAAGAAGTATCGATTATCCAAATCCAATGCCTATTTCGAAGCACCATTTGGCAGATCGGCAGCTTTACTGCCTGATGGGTTCAGCTCATCCCATGCTTCAATCCAAGTGACCATGGCATCTGCAAGCTTGTCGAAGTATTCGTCGACGCCAGCAAGTTTTGCTTTAACTTGCTTGGAGAGTTCAATGTAGCATTCCTGCACCGTGGTGCATTCTTTTGGAAGTTTAACAGCTTGGAAAAAGGGTATCAGTTCCTCTTGCCAATAGATTCCCTTGTATTCCTTCTTCAGGTTTACAAATGGGTTGCTCGCTTTGCTGTGCCAAATGTAGGGCAGTCCCGTCTTCACTCCAAATCCAAGATGGTCGCAAATTACCTAATACACAAGATCCAACGCTCCAAATATGTCAGCTTTGATTGAGGTATTGCAAAACATGGGAAACAAGAATGAAAATGAAAGAGAATCAGCTGGTTATGGGGGGATGTCAACGTACCTTCATGCACCAACCAGCCCACATATCGTCGTAGCGTCCAATTGGCTGACCATCACCCATGAGACCGAAATACATTGCTGGGCCGATGAGCTTACGGTCAAATGCCAGATTCATGCCACACATGGGGAAGAGGGTTGACTTTGGAATAGTCAAGACTGCATCAACATACCTAAGGGATAGCTAAAACAATCAGCTTATGATTAAAAAAACAACTCTAGTGTAATTCAATCAGTTTATACCTTGTATTTCTCTCAAGGGGCTTCACAAGCTGTGTGGGTGCATCGTAATCCGGGATGTTGAGCCACAGGCCATGAGACACTGCGGTAGCGACACCCTCCCGGAGACTAAATGGATATCCACGCACGAAGTCAGCACCCTCACGGTAAGGGTCGTACAAGGTATTGAAGAAGTTCGGTGTAGACGGGGTCAGAAGGTTCTTGATGTGCTGTTCAAGTGCATTGATGTTCTTGCCTGATGGATCCTTTGCAACCTGCAAGACGAAAACCAAGAACACATCCTCAGATCCATAAGGAACGATCCAGCCACTGACAGAGTCTTAGCTCTAGCTATATGAGATCACTTGCTTGCCTAAATATGTAGCAGATCCATGAGTTTAGTCAACTACATTCGAAAATTCTAAAAGGATTTCTAGTCTCGGGTGAGTTTCCGGACAGATCTACAACCGACGAGTGGAAAGCTTAGCTTTTAAAAGCATGCAAATCTGTAAACACGCCGCTAACATCATGCCCGAAGATGTTATAGCTAAACAAAGAGTTCAAAAATCCAATCATCTAAAATTCAACCAATCCCACTAAAACAGGGTAAGGCAAAACCAACATTCCAGGACGAACAATCTCTACACAGAGAACATTCAAAAACACCCCCAAATTCCACAATGCATATCCCAAATCAGATCAGATCCAAAATCCCGAAACATGGCACAGAAATCCCAATTCAAGAGTGGGGGAAAAACTCACAAAGCAGTCATCATCTATGGTGTAGATATACTTCTTCTTGGAGACCATGTATCCAAAGCACCGGCAAGCAGAATCCTTAAAGGAAATGCAAGAAGCTTTAGGACCCAGAATCCGATTGATATCGTTGCGATTGTAGAGCTCGTAGTCAAAGCCCTCAGGGACCTTGATGACCTTGGAGGGGTCGCCGTCCTGAACAATGATTAGATGGTAAGGCTGGAAAAAGGGCCTCCACATCTCAAGAAAATCAAGGTTTCGGATAGTGGGTATGACGATATCGAGCTCATCTTTGAGCAGGGGAGTCGGAGAAACATTGGAATTGGCCATTTGGGTCGGAATGTGGTACAGAGAGATGGAATGAAACGGGGAGATTAGAGGGTTTGAGCTCGAATTCGATGAGGGGTTGGGGGAGGGTTTTACACTGGACGGGAAAAGGGGAGAGAATCCAATTTATTGACCATCTGTTCTAGATTGTTAAAGTAAACGCATGTTCCTTTGGCATCCGTTCTGTATACGTTCAAAAATTGATTAAATTGCAAATTTAATCTCGCAGTTTAAGAACACTCCCAATAAAAGTATAGAACCTCCAATCACGTTCTCCCTCGTTATATCTTATGCGTTTCCCATTTTCATAACATTCCACAGCCTTGTTGACATTAAACTCTAATTGTTCTTTCAAAATTAGATAATAATAATAATAATAATAATGGAACTACCATATCCTTGCATCATCATATTAAAAAAGTATCTAACTCTGTCGGTCACATGAAGCAACACTCAACAATTGGATCACCAAACCTTGTGCTAAACCCTAAAATTATTGTGTGCTATTAGCATTATAAACTAAATATCACTTTTCATATTGGAGGCTAATACGTAATTTGGTAAGTTAGTGCTTTAAACATTGCAATTAGGGGTGTACATCCGACCCGCTAACCCGAGAACCCAACCCAAATTATTGGTTTAGGTTCAAAATTCAAATTATTGGGTCGACCTGACCCAACCAGAAATCCTTAAAAATAAATAAATAAAATAGGCGCAAGCCCACATAGCCCAAGTCCATGAGTCTACCCCTGCCAATGGCACGTCAGCACTTTGCAGGCTGTCTCTCCGACTCTCTCTTCTCTTTGACCGTGAGTCCAAGACTTTGTCTCCTAGCCTCACACAGTGTTCGTCTTCAACCTCGAGGATAATTAGGTAATTAAAATGAAGTCTCACACACTCACATCACAGCGTTTGTCTTCGTTGTTCGTCATTCAACTCCTCTTTGCTTTCTTTGTGCGCCGTAGTTTGACATCTCAGTTCTCATCTCACTCTTTTCTTGTCTCTATGTGTCGTCGAACGTCGACGTCACTCACCCTTTTATTTCTCCGTTGGACCCTCTTCGTAGTTCACTTTTCTCCGCTTGACACTCGGGTTGTTTCACAACCCGAACCCAACCGAAAAATAGAGGGTTAGGTTGAGTTAGGTTGGGTTGTGAAAAATTTTGGGTTGAGTTTGATTACGGATCTAAGGACCAAACTTTTAAGTTGGTCTAAAAAAAACCTCTCGACCTAATCCAACCGAGAATATACACACTCTACTTGTTGTACTCTCTTGTTTGGGAGGAAAGAAGAAATGGATGGATGTAAACTTGTGGAAGAGGAGGGTTGGTACAGTGAAATCACAGCAGATGGAGGGTGGAGATAGCAAAATGAAAGGGATTAGAATGAGTGAGTGAGATTGCAAAAGAAAAAAAAAAAGAAGGTCACCCTCCCTCTCCATATATCCAAGAGATGGAAGGCAAAGAGGGTTGAGCAGTTTGGTTGGAGTTTGGGAGTGTACACAAAGGGATGATGGGGAATTTGTGGTGGAAAGCTGTGGTACACAAAGGCTTTTTATCCCAATCTCCAGATCAACTCAACTCCTCCTAATGCTAAATCTAGGTAACTTAAAACGTATATACCCATTATGGTCTCTTCAACTCCGGAAGAACGCAATGTTGGGTTGGGTGTTAGGGAACATGGGATAGCTCTTCACAGCCCTACCCCATTACACACAATAAAGGGTCTGGGGTTATTGGAAGAGAGACGAGATGGGGGAAGTTGGTGAGCGGGTTGTATTGTTCTTCTTCACTTTCTGTTCCAAATCAATGTAAAAAAAAAAAACAAAAAGAAAACATACAATTATTCCTCATCACTTTCTCTTCATTCTTTCTTACCATGATCTTTGAGAGTCAGAGAAGCCCTAACAACATGGAAGCACAAGGAATATGGTTCAAATCTGGAGATGGTCTTTCAAAATCTGAAATTTGGGCTAACCAAATACCAACAAAAGAGGCAAAATGTAGAGATGAAAAGGTGTTGCCACCAAATTCAACCCATTTCCACTTGAGAAAAAACAAAGATGAAAAGGAAACGGAAATCGAAGATGGCAAAACCCGATACAGATATTATACTCAAATTTCAAATTAATTACAACCCGCTATTACTTCTTTGATCATCATTGATGCCTGCCTGTATAGATCAACAATCTAGTAAACGCACAAGCCAAATGTATAGTTTCAATCGTGAAAACACAAAAATAAGAAACATCTATTTTATGTGCAATCGTGAAAGCAAATAAGTAAATAAATAAATAATTATAAATGGAAGTATTGATTATATATTTATTTAAAAAAATCAAATAGTTATTAAAGAAAAATATCTGGAGAAGATGAAAAGAGGAGAGTTTTTTATGCAAGCACCATAAGATTCGTATCATAACATAAAGGAAAGAGGTCCTCTACCTTCCGATTGCATTGGGGCCGTAGTTTGACCCACATTACTCTGTTATCAATGTGCACTCTCTCGTGTGTGGTTATCTTTTCGTGTATTGCTTATCCACGAAATCCCCTACGCCGCCCCCGAAAGGCTTACAAAGGCTGAAACAATTGAAGCACTGAGATCACCCAACCAAACCCAGGAAAGAATACTCCCAATCTCAGGACATGTTGCGAATCCCCAAATTTCATCATCCCCCGAATAAGCTTCAACACCCTTCCACTCCTCCTCCTCCTCGAACTCAAAACTTCCCCACTTCCCCAAATCTTCCGTTCCTCAAGCAATGTTGCACAATCTCCCGCCGTAAGCTCACCGTTGGAAGCAATTCCCTCTTGCTTCTTCTCTTTGGCTCTCAGATTCTAGACCCATTTTACAACTCCTCCAAAGCAGAGGCTGAAGAAATCTTGGGTGAAAATGAGCAAGAATTACAGAGATCAGAGAGTTCCAACGACGTCCCTCCTCCTTGCACAGAAAAGAGCCCCACCAAGCGTGCATTTCTTGATATCTCCATTGATGGAGAGCCTGCTGGTCGCATTATCATTGGCCTTTATGGCAATGACGCTCCTGCAGGAGTTGCTAGATTCAGTAACCTTGTGAGCGGAGCTGCAGGGGTTTCTTACAGAAGAAAAGACTTTGTGAAGATCACATCAAACTATGTTCAAAACAGTGGAGTGAGATCTTATGGCGTGGATGTTGAGCTTGCAAAGAGGACAGGGGGGAATGAGTTAGCATCAGAAACTCTTAAAGATGAATGGGCGAGTGTCAACGAGAAGTGCCCTGGTATTAAGAACTTGGCTGGAACTGTGGGAATCATTGTGAGAGACCCTTTGAAACCACCACCCAAGTTGAAGTTGGTAGCCCGAAAAGGGAAACTGGAGGTGGATCAGGAAGAGGTCGGAACTGAACCGAATGGGACCGAGTTCACGATTTCTGTCAAGGATTCGCCAGAGCTGGACAATTCAACCCTGGTGATTGGAACAGTTTTGGAAGGGATGCAGGTTGCGGAAAGGATTGCTCAAGTGAAGACAGTGAAAGACAACACTACTTCTCCTTACTTCAGGTAAACTTCATATTTGCTAACATAAATTTATGGGTTTGGTATGAAATGAAGTAGGACTTGATAGTGTGAGGTCTGGTTTGATGAACAGGGTGGCAAAGCTAATAGGAGATAAGAGAGCTGTTGTTGCAGAAAGAGGCTTCAACCGCCCTTATTCAAAAGTGGTCGTCACAAACTGTGGGTTGCTAGAGCTAGAGCAATGACATGGTCGTGCTCCCAGTTTTGCCCTTTTCTAAGTTCAACTATGCCCTTTACGAATGAAAGAGGTATTTTATGTCATACCAAAAATTCGAAATATATTATCTCATATGCTCATAAGGTTGATTCATCGTATAATTTACGAGAGACCATGTTTCAAATTAATAGCCCTTCACTTTGCCACTCTTAACTTCAATAGAAGCAACCTCAAAAAATTACTTTACACCATTAGAAAATCCCATAACTAGTTATAGAGATAATGATATGACAGCAGAGATATCATTGTAGAAGGAACTCAATTGGGGAAGGCATGACATGAAAAACCCATCTCCAAAGGGTGCATGTATTCCATACCTTAGAAGAGGCAGCAATTTAATCCCGGAAGCTCTGTCAAGTTTACATGTGACGAAGGCTAGCGCTTGGCGGTGTTCTCATTAGAAAGACCACTTTTCAATTTCTTTGCAGAAGATGTGAATAGATTTGGAACCGATCTAATGGGGTCATCAACCTGGAAAAGGAAACAGAGTTTTGCAATGATTTCCTCGAGATGAGATGAAAGTCACAGAAAATCTCTAATATTGATAGAGTCAACATCTGCATTGCTCCAAAATATAACCAGAAGTTCTTTACGTACCTTAATAAGAGAACCCGATGGAGAGCTCTTAGGTGAATGTGGCGAAGAGCTTTTTTCACGCTGTAAAGCAGTTAGGGTTTGTTTCCATCCAGGTGCCGCATTTAGTGTGGCAATCCAGGAGCAAAAATGCCTGTGCCGCCTGATTGGATCGAACTCCATTATAACACCCATTGGTGCACCCTTGGGATAATCCTCTAATATGATAAAAGTAATGAATCTGGTTTAATCTTATGACTCCGGAATGACAACAGAAAGAATCTAGCATTTGATACGTTAAGCTAATGTTCAGCTCCTGCTTTCATCTTCTCAACAATTAACAAACTAACAGAAGAAAAGAAGAGAAAAGAACAGCGGCAAAAAACCTGGCGGAGGACGGGGATGATGCGGAATTTGAGTTAGGAAGGACCTTCTGCATTCTGAAACAGCTTGTCCACCATGGTATCGAACCTCTTCTCTGAATCTTGCGTCATAGATTGATTCCAGGAGCGTTAAACTTAGTATCAATCGGTCTGCTCTCCGACTCCGCCCTCCTCACCCAAACTAGAGTAATTGATCAGAGCTACAGTACAAAATTTAATTTTAAAATCTTTTTAATAATAGAACCCCGCCAAATCTCTCAATATTTTGAATCACACAAAAATATCATTTTAATTAAAAAAAAATGGTAAACCCATTTAAGAAAACAGTTATACGAATTCAAAGGGTATACCATTGTTGTGGCTGACCACCAAAGCCTCTCACTTTCTCCCACGTCTCTCTCCACTTCCAACTACGCTTCACTTCCTCTATTTAACCCTTTTTCAAATCCTTTCATTAATTCTGTAACCTCCATAATACAAGACTACAATGGCTTCCCTCCTCTCTTCTGCTTTCTTCCTCCTCTTTCTGTTCTTCCACTTCTTCTCTGCAACTTGCACTGAATTCCTCGTCGGTGATGAACATGGGTGGGCTGTCCCTCAGCATAAACACGCTGATAGATACAATAAATGGGCCTCCCATAACAGATTCAACGTTGATGACACCCTCCGTAAGTGCATCTTTTTCTTTTTTTGGTGTTGTTGTTTTGAGAGAATGCTAATGCAGTTCTTGAGGATGTCAGATTTCAAGTTCGAGAAAGATTCAGTGATGGAGGTGACAGAGGAAGAGTACAAGCAATGCCTTTCTTCGAAGCCTCTGTTGTACAACAACAATGGCGACGCAGTGGTGAGAGTTGAGAGAGCAGGGCTGTTCTATTTCATAAGTGGAGTTTCAGGGCACTGTGAGAAAGGGCAGAGGATGATAATCAAAGTGTTGGAACCGCTCAGCCCTCCGCAGCCACCCACTGCTCCGCCCCAAAACAACAACACCCCACTCTCTGTATCATCTCCAATGCTTGCACTTTTCTTCATGTTCTTTGTTTCCTTTCTGTTCATTTGAATCGTTTGTGATGAATTCCGTGTTGGGTCTCTTTTAGAATCAACTCTTTGTTTTATCTTTTTCTTTGGATCAGACCGTGTCATTGATTTATATTTGCATAACTTTTTTCGTCGTTATGAATGGATTGCTGACTTCTGGTTTGGTTTGTTTGCTGCATTCAGTATGTCAACAACATTAATGTGTGAAGCTTCAGAGAGTTATGATCCTTTCCGTGGATATCCATGCAATCAACCTTAACATCTCTAAGACCATCCGCACCCAATAGAAAATATTTTATACTTTTGTAAAGGTTTACAGTTTAAATGGATAACAACGATAAAGGTTTTTACTCATACATGGTTAAAAGTATAAACTGATCCTTCCCTTTATAATAAACAAATTCGTGACATTGAGAAATTTTTTTTGTAGGACTTTTAATTTATCATGTTTAGCAATAACATGTATAGGACTTTTATAGGAATTAGTGTCTATTTGATGACCAAAATTTCAAAACATTATATTTTATTTCTTATATTTGAAAAATGATTCTAAATGGCCCAATTCACCATTAGACTAATTTTTTTTTTTTTTTTTTTTAAGTGGTTTTCTAAGAGAAAATAAATTTTTGGAACCAAAAATTAAATTCAAAACTTGATAAGAAACTAAACTGGATGCTTCTAAGACCAAAAAGCATCTTGTTTTTTTGTTTTTTTTCCCAAACATTTGCTTCAATGATTTTACACCATAAAATGAGTAGCCACTAAGTTACAATTCTAATTGGATGCTAATTTTACACCAAACATACAAATGATTAAATCCGAACAATTAAAATTAAAAAAAGACATAACTAAGTAAAGATCCGTTGTTGGTGTAAAAACTCATATAAAATAACAACAGTAACAATAAAAACAAAATGCTGTGGATTAGGCATGTGGGCTGCAACACTTGTATCATCACATGTAAAAGCAAGCAGGGCCTAAGGCTACAGCATGTCTGAGCAAATTGGGAGACATCAGGCCGAAGTAGATGCAAGTCTTCATCAGAATGTAACACTTTAGACAGACAAATGGTAAGCATATATCACCTCACCATCCAAACTCACACAATGCCTCTTATTTTACTTCTCTTTCTCGCCTATACATACTCACACACACTTTGTAACATCAATTATCATCTAAAAAATTTATTACTATTTCAAAAGCTGATAATTTATGCCAACTCTAAAATGGTTAAACCCCAAAAAGAACAGAATTCGACAATAATGAATAAGCCTAAAGGGCCATCAGCATTAGCAGGGAATTTTCTTTTCTTTTGGGTGGGGGTACAGAACATGGTGAAAAGTCTATATTAATTGGCGCAATGATGGTATAATGAAGCAGGGCTTGCCACCATCTTTTGAAGAATGATTGATTAGATCCAAAAAAAAAAAAAAAAAA
>NW_019272031.1:4903586-4968839 GCF_002738345.1 Cucurbita maxima | reverse complement strand
TTCTTTCTTTTTGTTATTTTTTTTTTTTTTTTTTCCCCGAGCTGTAACCCACACTTCCCAAAAATGCCCCATTCTCCCCCTCTTTCTCTGGGGTATGGACAGAGAGAGAGCTTATGAAGGCCATGAAACCAGGAAGAGAAAGAAAGGCCACTAACCATGGTGGCTACATCCTCCGAGCCCACTTGCCAAATCGTCCATGTGGAATTGGGTCCTTTTCTTCCAACTAGAGCCATCTTTGACGATTTATGTTGCTATTCCTCACCCTTTGTCTATGATAGATACAAAATTTTCCCCGTAACAATTCATTAGATTCTTGAGGCCTTCAAAATCTGTCACATTTGATTAATCTTGGCTGAAAATATAGAATCCCAAAACTATCAGAAAAGAATCGAGTCAGAAACTTAAGAGATGTGAAAGTAGAGAATCGGTACTTTGAAGAAGGGTGAAAGCAGTCAACAAAAGGAGGAAAGCTCAATGTGCTGTTGGGGATGCTAGTTGCCATTCCTTTGATTATTTTTGTTGCCTTTTGATGACTTCTATGATCTGGCTTTATTTCAAAAACATATTGGGATGAATTTTCCCACATAGATATGTAAAACAAAAAGTAATTATTGGTTCATCTTGATCATTGTCCAATACATAAAACGCTAAAATTTTGTGGGAAGGTTATGTGACCCTAAGTCGCTAGACGATCGAAACCTCACAGGGAAAGATGAAGGAAGAAGACACTGAAATAATGATCGTTGGTGAATTTATTGAAGAAGGGTAGGGGGGGCATCCTTACCCAAGAGCACCCACCATCTGAAAAAGAAGGCAACAGCAAGAATAATCTCCTTTCCTTCTTTAGCCTTCTTTCAACTTTACTCCCTAAATTCAAAGTATGACCCAGTTTACAAGCTTTTGTACAATGCATCTCTATCCAAATTAAACAATGAATCTCTTTATCTCCATCTATTTACCAAAAGAGAGAATGAAAATATGTCTGATTCCACTTAAAGTACAGATCAGACTTCAAATCTCAACATAGAAGAGACTTCGACTAATAAAACATGTAAATAAAAAATCATTTGGTTCAGCGGTCCGATGGTTCAAACGGAAGGAGTTGTAATTTAACAGACTAAAGAGAAAAGAGAAAGATTGATCCTCCTCACCCCCTCAATAGCTCGTTACCACGTATAAATAGGACAAGATCCAGAGACCAAACTGGAGCATAAAGCATCCTCGTTAAGGATAGTTAAGAAACCAACAAGCCACGATTAAGAAGATGATGCAAATCTGGATAGATTATGGATGTCATTTTTGAAAAGAAACAAAGAGTGGAGACAAATAGCAAAAGCACTTGCCTGCAATAAGTAATAGCATGGATTAAATCTCTCTTTCTTTCGCTCCTGTAACATGTTGTCGATTGGGGAGTCTCTGCTATTGGCAAACAAGAAGAATTTAACCAAAATGCAAAGACAATCATTTGATTGCAACGCCCACCTTGTCTTATCAAATATAAAGGACTGAACAAAAACCTATACATATACACCTTCATGGCCCCCTCCTCCCAACATGTTATAATGTATTGCCCCCCCACCTACTCTAACAAAATACAATAACCCACTAACCATTTTCCCAAGAGATCAGAAAGGAAAGGAAATTAAAACAAAAGTAAGGTTATGGAGAAATCTAGCTGGGCTCCATCAAGGCTTGACTAAATTCTTTTGAAATGAGCAAGACCCAGAGATTTCATGGCTGCAGCTTAATTAGACTCTAAGCAGATAGATACTGAGTTCGGGAGTTCCATTGCTATCTGGGTTCATCATGTAGAAAGCTTCAGAATCTCTAGAACCCACAATTCTCTCAAATTTGGCTCTCATGTACATGATCTCATTATCAGAACCGGTTTCAGATCCAGGCGACTCAGCTCCAGCCGATTCGGTTTCAGCTTCATAGTTTCCTGGCAGAACACCAGCACCCATCGAAATTGGCTCCACAGCCTTGAGGATTTTCATCTCTTTAGCCCCACAATCCTTCCTTGTAGCAAAACCGCTCTTCTTCCCATTGCAAAATGTCCTCCAGAGCGGCTCTTCTAGAAGTCTCACAGCTTTTTTCCCCCCTTCTTTCTCTTTATCACATTCCAATGCAATTCGGACTAATCCAGACGCCATTTCTTTTACCAAGCCACTAATAGGCGTCGCAAGCTCTACCAAAAAGGCAGGTTCGGAGCTGGGGTCTCTTTGGAATGCAAAATGCACATGGCCACGCCGAGATCCGAAAAGGGTTCCAACGACCCGAGAACCCAGACCCGGTGAAAGGCTAGACCGATTTTTGGCAAAAACTGTGAGAACCGAACGCAACCGAGCAACTGCAATGGTCGGCATCTTCCTTCTTTGTACTTGGGCTGCGGGATGCGGTGGCTGCGGCTCTGGAGAGACGACTCTGTTTTTCTTCTTCATCTCTTCCAGCTCGGCGGCCACGGAGGTAGGTTTGAGGGTTGGAAGTGGGTATTGGTCATCTTCTTCTTCACTTCCCACCTTCTGGGTCCAGTGGAAGTGTCTTCTGGAGGAGGAGGAATCCATAAGCGTCTTCATATGAAAGCAAAGGAAGAGAGCAGGACAGTTCCTTAAAATATTTCAGAAGAGACTGAGTGAGAATATAAAAGAATGAGAGAGATTCTGGGCTCTTCTCTTTAATTTGGTATGTGGGGGCAGTACTCAAAATTCTTTATTTTCTAGGCAGCGCAAGAGAATCCTGACAAAAGAAACACACACTGACCCACCAGCTGATATATGAAATATGAAGAGAGAGGCATAGAGGGACATGAAAAATGGAAAAGAAGGGAATCTGAGGAGACAAAGTGAGCGTTCTTTCACTTTCTTGTAGGGAGAGAGAGAGAGTGAGAGAGTGAGAGAGTGGGGATTGGGAGGGATTTTGATTGACCGACCCTTTTTACATTTTGACCCAAATCTCAGACGAGTAAAACTTATGGGAGCCGAGGATGGAGACCCTACAAAAGAGTGGAGACAACACTGTTCACAATGAACATTGGTCGGAAAATGCAACCACTGAAAAATTCTGAGCTGTCTTAAGGAGATGCAAAGTATCATAGGAGATGACGTAAGGCTTATCTCTGGAGTTACTGAAATCGCATGGCCTTTGCTGGTTGTGGAGTAGACATTCTACCAACTTCTAGTTTAATGAGCCATAACGATGAATGAGGAGGGAAACTCTACATTTCCTGGGGAAAAAAACATTACCGTATTTCATATGGCCTACTAAACATAAATTAATCTTAGTCGCCAATCGCCTTGAGCTGGCATTACGCCATAGCTCGACCACAGCATCTATGGATCAAAATCTCGTTTTGGTACCGCTGGCTATAGGTATCTATAAGAAGTTGGTGATTTGTTGGAGTAACTGTTAGAATGCAGGTCGTGAAGTTATTCTACTGTAATTACTTACACTCATGTCTTGATAAAGCTGGGAAGCTAAAAAGGAAAATGCACTCAACGGAAAGAGACAAAAGCAAGAAAGTAAAAACTTGAGCAAAAATGTACGCCAATGAGTTGTAAACTCCCATACCCTGTTTTATTTCAACTTTGACCCACCGATGATGAATGAGAACTCGTTGTAATGATGTAGTTGGATCTCAACCAGAGGGTGTAACTCGAGCCCAATCAGCGGAAGATCAGAGAAATGCACAAATCAAGAGCAGATTGACTGTTAAGCGAAAAACAAACGAGTCAGGCAGTTTAAAAGGCAAAAGAATAAGCCTAAAAAAGACTACTGAATATAAGTTGATCCAAAATAATGATTGTATACAAAACATTTCAGGAGGAAAACGTACAAGTTCAGAAACTGGAAACTGATATTGTTCAGATATTAGTCTTTGCACTCTGTTAAACACCTTTAGTTAATTCTTTTAAACTTTGATCAAGCTCTGGCTCTCTAGTACTAGAAGCAGGGGCTCCACCGATTACAGTTGCATGTGCCTCTGCAAACATTCTCTGCAGCTCAGGCAATGCTTCTTCCTCGGTCCACACAACTGCAATACTGCATTGCTCCACTTCCCTCTCAAAGAACCCTGTTGGAGAAAATTCAAAATTCAAAATCAATAATTGAATGATTTGTAAAAATTATGGAGGTAGTTTCATTAGATAACTCGAAAATTGTCGAAAAATAGTTTCATATATATTTCGGAAAGCATTATTCAAAAACTGGGATGGATGAGTGGTGACTAATGTAATCAAAACACTATTCACGTGCGTGTAATTGTGATAATAGTAGAGAATAATTTAATTGTGAGAATTAATAGTAGAAAATTTTACTTCTATACAACTTTTATTCTGAAACACAGAAAACAATTTTGAAAATAGTTTCCAAACAATCCCTATGGAATTCCATATTGAAAATAGTTCCCAATCCCTATGCAGTTTTTGTATAAGATATGTTCAGTATTAAAAACATGACTTCCTTTTCTAACGTTTGGCGGTATTGGCATGAATAGATGAGGATCCTAAGAGGGGAGCAGAACGTCTGTCAACATTGAATAGATGGGTCAGCACGGTCAGCAGAGGCAGATATTGACAAAATAGTTGGAACAATAAAAAAAAAAATATTACCATAGGTTTGAAATTGTACCCAGACGCAGCAACCTTCCTGAACGTAGCAGCTAAAGCCAACCATTTAATCATAGAGCAAGTCGCACATTTAGGAGAAAATGTTCGCGTGATGGCCATTACTAGTTCCCCTCCAAGTGATCAGATTCAAACCTGATGCTGATAAGTTTGAAAGAGCACAATGAGATGAGGCAAAAATGAAAAAGGCCATTATAAAAAAAGAAAGAAAAAGGGTCAACTTAAAGGTTGTCGATATTGAATTTAAGACGAGAGAACAACGTATTCAAAATTCACACTCTCAGTCCCACCTTTTCTTTACCACTCACTCTGACAATTTCTCTCCACGTATTTTCTCTTCCCAGTTAACATTACAAATTTTCTCGTACTAATCTCTCCCATACGACTTCTCTCATCGTCCCTCTGTTTGTCCGTTCACACTAAGTCCCATTTTATTTTATTTTTTATTAAATTTTGTCTATCGTCTGCTTTCTCAACCAAACAAATCTTAATAGAACGAGTTCATCTCCAAGAGTTTTTCTAACAATTCTAGAACATGAGACTGAAATGTTTTCCAGAAATCGTAATCAAACTACAATACAGGACAGAGAAAGCATCTACAATAACTACACAACAGTTAATTCGCTGATCAACCGTCGACAATGCATTAACACCTCAAATACCCAGTTCTCTACAACCCACACACGTAAAGCGACTTATATCCTTCATATTGTCGACTTCAAGGAAAACAAAACCTAAGTAGTCAACTTAAAAACTCCAAAAAGAAAACCTAAAATCAGAAATATATATCGTAGGCTGCTTACTGTACCTTTGAGCCTCCTCTCTGAACTTTCCCACAGTCTTCAGCGTCCATCGTCTCCATAACGATTGTTCATCAACAAACTGCAACTGATGAATCGTAGAGAAAAGAAAACATTCATATTAATTTGGTTTATGAATGATTGATTTGTCTCAGTGATCAAAGCATGAGGAATGAAACCCTAATTAATTCTTTAAAACTTAACATAGTCCTATTTTTTTCTTTTCCTTCTAATTAATTTACAAGTGAAAGAACAATTAAATACTTTTAATTCTTTTAATTCTTTAAATTATAGATTAAAGAATTAATTGCTTTTGAGATATTAGATCTTGATCCAAATCTTACTCCTATTGCAGTGATTTCCAAATCATTTGGCATCAGACCTTTACCTATGACGGATTTCCTTAACAAAATATTAGGATGAAATCCGATTGGTTACCAAGTTTTGCCATATTTTTTATAGCTTGAATGCTTAAAAGTCTAGTATACATAATTTCGAAGACAGTTTACGTCCCTTCAAAAAATTATTAGGAATAGAGGGAATGTGAATGTTTGATTAATCCACCACACCTAAATGGTGTGAAAGTTGTCTTATTTATAATCAAATAAATGTGAATGTTTGATTAATCCACCACACCTAAATGGTGTGAAAGTTGTCTTATTTATAATCAAATAAATTATAAGGATATGAAAATAACAATAAATGAAAGATACCTATAATAATAAGGCAAATATTAGATATTTGCCTTATAATAAAATATCAAATATAATATATATGGTAAACTATAATTTATTACTAAATATCCTTAACACCCCACCGCAAGCTAAGCGTCGGATTTAAACGAACGTGAAGCTTGAATCTGAAAAATTCAAAGAGGTTGAGAAACACTTTTCATGAAGATGCTAACAACCCGGTTCTTGGCCATAAAAAATTGCAGAGGGATCGCCGCTCAGTGGCGATGCTGCCTTGGCTTCGGCGAGAATATGTCTAACCTATGAAGAGGGATTGTCGCTTAGCGACGATGCTGCCTTGGCTCTGGTGAGAATATTTCTAACCCCAAGAAGTAGAAGGGGAAACCTAGAGCAAGGGACAAAGACAATGTTGAAGCCGAAAGAGTCACCACATTGGGCGAAGGAGCCAATTTTGGCGAGAAGGGCAGTCGGAAGAGTCGCCTCATCGGGCGAAGAAGCCAATTTTGGCAGGAAGGGCGGCGGCAACTTGGTTGGCGAATAGGCCAGTGCGGCACCCAGATTCCGAAGGTAAATCTCTGCAAAAGATTGATAGGTTTAGGTTAGGGTTTATGTGAAGGATGAAGGTTGATTGGAAAGAAAATGAGAGAGACTATATTGGCCAAAGGGAAAACCGATTTGGTTGGAAAAGGTGAGGTTGTATGTACAGAGTATGACGAAAGATGATTTGGAGGTCAATAGGGTGGAGCCGAAGAGTAATCAATCGGCTCCGACTACGGCAGCCATGAAGACTGCCCCTGCGGCGTCAAAACCAGCAGGGGTGGTGGAAAAGAAGATTAGAGGATTCAAAAGCCATTGAAAAGAAAGGATCACGGTTGTTAAACCGAAAGGGCTCTGATACTATGTGAATGTTTGATTAATCCACCACACCTAAATGGTGTGAAAGTTGTCTTATTTATAATCAAATAAATTATAAGGATATGAAAATAACAATAAATGAAAGATACCTATAATAATAAGGCAAATATTAGATATTTGCCTTATAATAAAATATCAAATATAATATATATGGTAAACTATAATTTATTACTAAATATCCTTAACAGGGAAGTATATTAGTGATACAAAATTCTATCTCGTTCGTACTAAAATGAAAAGGGTACACAAATGATTACAAGATGAGCTAGAAGTACATTAATTTCGAAGACAGTTTACGTCCCTTCAAAAAATTATTAGGAATAAAGGGAAGTATATTAGTGATACAAAATTCTATCTGGTTCGTACTAAAATGAAAAGGGTACATGAATGATTACAAGATGAGCTAGAAGTACATTAATTTCGAAGACAGTTTACGTCCCTTCAAAAAATTATTAGGAATAGAGCGAAGTATATTAGTGATACAAAATTCTATCGGTTCATACTAAAATGAAAAGGGCACATGAATGATTACAAAATGAGCTCAAAAAATTATTAGGAATAGAGCCAAGTATATTTGTGATACAAAATTCTATCGGTTCATACTAAAATGAAAAGGGTACATGAATGATTACAAAATGAGCTAGAAGTACATTAATTTCGAAGACAGTTTACGTCCCTTCAAAAAATTATTAGGAATAGAGAAAAGTATATTAGTGATACAAAATTCATACTAAAATGAAAAGGGTACATGAATGATTACAAGATGAGCTAGAAGTCCTCCATTTTCTCTCTAGGATCAACCACATAAAGATTATAATCGTCCATCGGTGTCAAATGACTCAAATCTTTGAGTATTTCGTGGTTTGTGGGATCGAACCAGAGATCGAGACTCTAGATAGGAACAAGGGATTCCATCTCTCTCTTTTGGATTAGTGTTCTCCTTCGAACCATTCCCTTTATCCTCCTCCACCACCTTAGCTCCCAACGACGAGTTCCAATATGTCAAACTTTTCGTTATTTTATTTTAAGGTTTTGAATGTGAACGCTTAAGTCCATGACATCATTTTATGAATGATTTTAAATGCATGTTTTCGCATAGAAAGGTCACATCATGCATGTGATCTATGTGAATAGAAAATTAGTTTGTCTGCTTGTTCAAAATTTCTTACATATCATATTGGAAATTAGCATAAGTTTGTTAGCGCGACTGGAAAGGTGCAATTGAAGGAATACAATATCCATAAATATTCTTAACATTATTTGATTCAAACAAGTCAACTTTTCTATATATATACCCGAGAAACAAGCTCCTATATAATACACACCTTATTAGTTATGGTACGTACAATTCCATTGTATATATTTAGATAAATAAAATTAGAAAATTAAGATGGTACAACTTGTGGATCTAACCGTATACTAATCCTATTGTGCTATATAAATCAGACAAAACCAAACCAAATCAGGCAAAACCAAATTGGGTTGTAAAAAGAAAAGCGAGCAAGCAAAATGAAGTCTCAAACCATCTTTTGTTTCATCATTTTGCTTGCTTTTGAATCAAACATGATTATTAACCCAGGTTTTGCCCAATCTGATTCCAAACGCATGGACCCATTTTCTTCGTGGGAAGTGGATATTTTGAATGACATGAAGGACTCCACTCTGGTGGCTCATTGCAAGTCGAAAGACGACGATTTAGGCGAGCATGTGATCAATCCTGGAGGCAAATATTTTTGGACGTTCCATGAAAACGTGGGGCAAACGACACTATTTTGGTGCAATTTTAGCAGCAAACGCGGGAATGCTTCTGGTCAAGTGTTTTGGCCAGAGAGAAGCCGCTGGCTTAGTGATCGATGTTATCATAATACCTGCATTTGGGCTGCAAAAGACGATGGCATTTCTCTACGTAGTGGTGCTTTCGATTTATATGAATTAATGTACCCTTGGAAGTGATGGATGCGTTTGGTTTATCAATAAAAAGTATTAATTGCTCAACCTTTTTTTACTCTATTTTAATTCAATGATGGAGGGATGTATGGGTATTAGAGGCAAAGAGGAAGATAAATTAGGTTAAATTAATTTCGGTTCCTCCCGCCAATCCTCAATCAATCCAATCTCTCTATCAAACCAAAATCACAGCCTCTTGTCTTGCCATTGTTGTATCTTCTTCACTTCACTCCTTTTCAAATCATTCAAGAAACGCCCCACCAGATATGAATATTGCTGCTTCTCTATCTTCACTCGCCGCCCTGCGCCTTCCTATTTGTCTCCATTGTTTCCCAACCTTCAGAACACCCATTTCCTTCCCTTCTCTATCCTTAAATCCCCCAAGTTTGCATATCTTTTCGTCGATGACTTCTTCCATTACTGCGTCGATGTCCACTTCCTCACCTCTGGCCCCCGATCAGCTTGCTGTGGAGGAGAAGAAGCCCGCGCCGCCGCCGAAGCCATGGCTGATCGTTGGCCTTGGGAACCCCGGGAAGAAGTATGAACGCACTCGCCATAATGTCCGTATGGCCCTATCTTTTCGTTTACGAATTGAACTTGCTCTTTTTTGTACCATTTATTCTTTGCGGAAGGATTATTCATTTATAGTATTTATGTAGGAAATTAAATTCTGTTTCATTGAGAACGATGTTGATCGAGACGATTATGCCTTATTTTCTGTTGGATTAACTGGGTATGCCGTTTTTCGCGTGGGAATCCCCTTAGGATAGGTTTTTCGAGCATGAAGTTTGGTTATCTCGAGGAAATTATGATTTATGTCGATTTACAAAGCTGGAGAAGCATGTCTTATCTAGTGCTGTTTTTGTTATTAGCCATAATTGAGTGTTGTCTGGATGTCCTTTATTAAGACGAATTGAAGCATGGCAGTCCCTGATGCTATGATTAATATGATTAATTTTCCAGGTAGGTTTTGAGATGCTGGATGCTGTTGCCGAGGTTGAAGGGATATCCATGAGTAGTGCTTCCTTCAAAGCTCTGATCGGGAAAGGTGTGCAGATTCTAACGATCCCGTTGTTCTTACCTACTGCTTTTTGACAATTCTCGACCGTTGATGAAATTAAAATATCTGGTTAGAACTTAGAAGTACATCTAGCTGCTAGTTTGCTTGCCTTGAACGGGCTTGCTGGTACATTACTGACACCTTTCTTTCCTGTTTGTGTTGAAGGGACACTAGTAGATACATGATGTGTTGAATGGTCCCTAGTACATACATTTACATACATGATGTGTTGAAGGGTCACTTGTACATGCATAAATACATGTATAAGTACGTGTATGAATAGATGTGACGAGCCATGGATGTGACGAATGAAACCCTAATTAATTCTTTAAATGTCAATCCATGGATGTGACGAGCCTATCGAAAATAATCAAAATAAAACTTAACATAGTCGTATTTTTTTTCTTTTTCCTTCTAATTAATTTACAAGTGAAACAACAATAAATACTTTTAATTTTTTTTTTTTTTTTGTTAAATTATAAATTAAGTCTTTAAATTATAGATTAAAGAATTAATTGCTCCTGAGATATTAGATCAACGAGTTGATCCAAATCTTACTCCTATTGCAGTGATTTCCAAATCATTTGGCATCAGACCTTTACCTATGACGGATTTCCTTAACAAAATATTAGGATGAAATCCGATTGGTTACCAATTTTTGCCATATTTTTTATAGCTTGAATGCTTAAAAGTCTAGTATACATAATTCCGAAGACAGTTTATGTCCCTTCAAAAAATTATTAGGAATAGAGCGAAGTATATTAGTGATACAAAATTCTATAAAGACAATCTACTTTCATTAAGTGATTTATTCGATAATCGAAAACAGAGGATCTTGAAAACAATTCAAAATTAAGAAGAACTCCGCGGGGGGCCATTGAACAGCTGGAAAAAGCCCGGGCCCGCTTACGAAAAGTCGAAATGGAAGCGGATCAGTTTCGAGTGAATGGATACTCTGAGATAGAACGAGAAAAATTGAATTTGATTAATTCAACTTCTAAAAGTTTGGAACACATACTAAAATGAAAAGGGTACATGTATGATTACAAGATGAGCTAAGAAGTACATTAATTTCGAAGACAGTTTACGTCCCTTCAAAAAATTATTAGGAATAGAGGGAAGTATATTAGTGATACAAAATTCTATCTCGTTCGTACTAAAATGAAAAGGGTACATGAATGATTACAAGATGAGCTAGAAGTACATTAATTTCGAAGACAGTTTACGTCCCTTCAAAAAATTATTAGGAATAGAGCGAAGTATATTAGTGATACAAAATTCTATCTGTTCGTACTAAAATGAAAAGGGTACATGAATGATTACAAAATGAGCTCAAAAAATTATTAGGAATAGAGCCAAGTATATTTGTGATACAAAATTCTATCGGTTCATACTAAAATGAAAAGGGTACATGAATGATTACAAAATGAGCTCAAAAAATTATTAGGAATAGAGCCAAGTATATTTGTGATACAAAATTCTATCGGTTCATACTAAAATGAAAAGGGTACATGAATGATTACAAAATGAGCTAGAAGTACATTAATTTCGAAGACAGTTTACGTCCCTTCAAAAAATTATTAGGAATAGAGAAAAGTATATTAGTGATACAAAATTCATACTAAAATGAAAAGGGTACATGAATGATTACAAGATGAGCTAGAAGTCCTCCATTTTCTCTCTAGGATCAACCACATAAAGATTATAATCGTCCATCGGTGTCAAATGACTCAAATCTTTGAGTATTTCGTGGTTTGTGGGATCGAACCAGAGATCGAGACTCTAGATAGGAACAAGGGATTCCATCTCTCTCTTTTGGATTAGTGTTCTCCTTCGAACCATTCCCTTTATCCTCCTCCACCACCTTAGCTCCCAACGACGAGTTCCAATATGTCAAACTTTTCGTTATTTTATTTTAAGGTTTTGAATGTGAACGCTTAAGTCCATGACATCATTTTATGAATGATTTTAAATGCATGTTTTCGCATAGAAAGGTCACATCATGCATGTGATCTATGTGAATAGAAAATTAGTTTGTCTGCTTGTTCAAAATTTCTTACATATCATATTGGAAATTAGCATAAGTTTGTTAGCGCGACTGGAAAGGTGCAATTGAAGGAATACAATATCCATAAATATTCTTAACATTATTTGATTCAAACAAGTCAACTTTTCTATATATATACCCGAGAAACAAGCTCCTATATAATACACACCTTATTAGTTATGGTACGTACAATTCCATTGTATATATTTAGATAAATAAAATTAGAAAATTAAGATGGTACAACTTGTGGATCTAACCGTATACTAATCCTATTGTGCTATATAAATCAGACAAAACCAAACCAAATCAGGCAAAACCAAATTGGGTTGTAAAAAGAAAAGCGAGCAAGCAAAATGAAGTCTCAAACCATCTTTTGTTTCATCATTTTGCTTGCTTTTGAATCAAACATGATTATTAACCCAGGTTTTGCCCAATCTGATTCCAAACGCATGGACCCATTTTCTTCGTGGGAAGTGGATATTTTGAATGACATGAAGGACTCCACTCTGGTGGCTCATTGCAAGTCGAAAGACGACGATTTAGGCGAGCATGTGATCAATCCTGGAGGCAAATATTTTTGGACGTTCCATGAAAACGTGGGGCAAACGACACTATTTTGGTGCAATTTTAGCAGCAAACGCGGGAATGCTTCTGGTCAAGTGTTTTGGCCAGAGAGAAGCCGCTGGCTTAGTGATCGATGTTATCATAATACCTGCATTTGGGCTGCAAAAGACGATGGCATTTCTCTACGTAGTGGTGCTTTCGATTTATATGAATTAATGTACCCTTGGAAGTGATGGATGCGTAACGTGGTTTGGTTTATCAATAAAAAGTATTAATTGCTCAACCTTTTTTTACTCTATTTTAATTCAATGATGGAGGGATGTATGGGTATTAGAGGCAAAGAGGAAGATAAATTAGGTTAAATTAATTTCGGTTCCTCCCGCCAATCCTCAATCAATCCAATCTCTCTATCAAACCAAAATCACAGCCTCTTGTCTTGCCATTGTTGTATCTTCTTCACTTCACTCCTTTTCAAATCATTCAAGAAACGCCCCACCAGATATGAATATTGCTGCTTCTCTATCTTCACTCGCCGCCCTGCGCCTTCCTATTTGTCTCCATTGTTTCCCAACTTTCATTGCACGCCAATCAGACGCGTCGAAACAAAGTAACTGATCGTTAGAGATCTTGCAACGCTTGGGCTTGGAATTCAATTTGGGTGTGGGTCGTGGGTCGTGGGCTCGGGCTGAAGCTTTTTCTCGTGTGCTTACAGAAACCTGAAGATTTAATTATTATAGTATAGTCATTTTACTTCTTCTTTAAATCATTTAAATAAACGTAACATTCATATCCCCACATGTTTAAAATATGGGTATATATATATATCTAATGGAAAAGAGTTGGAACATGCAATTTCAAATAGTTTGATTGGAAGCCATAAGAATTTGGACATTTGTCAGTGATTTTTATAGGTTTTATTGTTATTATTATTTTCGACGTGGAAGGTAAGAATGCGTTCAAGATTGTCCCATCCATTAATGTGAAAGCATATAATAAGGTGTGTGTTATTAGAGTGGGGGCATGAAGTCGAATGAAGCTCAACCTCATCCATTCAATCCCCACCCAACCCCTTCAAATTCTACCATCTTCCTACTCCCCCTCTTATATATCTTAATTAATTGCCATATATTTCAACTAATTTTAATATCTGAAATTGTGTGTGTGTGTTTTTTTATTTATTGAATATCAATCCATATAAAAAAAAAAAAAAAAAATTATCATGATTTTCATAACTATTAAATAAATATGTAAATTCATAGCTAAATTATTATTTGGTTAATTTTAAAAATATAACTTCAATATTAAAAATAGCATTTGTAACTAATTTTAGAATATCAAGTAGACTAAAACATAATAAAAAAAAATAAATAAAAAAAAAAGTCATTTTAAACATCATTAAACACGTGAATAAATAAAAAAAGAAAACAAAGTTCGCCCATCATTCAATTCAATGCCATCTTATAATATTCCAAACCCAAGAAAAAAGATTGATATTTTATACATATATATATTTTCTTTAATAATATATGGTGTAGAATTCATTTTTTAAGAATGAATTCAACCAAATAATTAAAACTTAATTAAATACCTACGTAATTGTGCTTTATTATATGATTGCATAGGGATTAATTTATTAATATCATATCTATATATATATATATATATATATAGACACGCACACACACATATATATAGTTTAATTTAAATTTATAATTAAACTGAAAAAAAGGTTATGTATAGGTCCATTTTCCAACATACCTTAAATTTGGTCTCGATTCCATTCCATAAATGCTATAAAAATTGATATCGAAATTATACATTAATTAGTGGAATTTATTTTAGAATAATGATGTAGTTAATTAATTTTAATGTTTTCTTTAAATAGTAAGGAGGAAATGGAAGAGGGTGATTAATTGATTAAATAAGAGTTTGAAAAACGAGCAATGTGTAACGAATATTGTTAGGTAATTTACATTCAATTTTCCATTCAAAGTACAACAATATATAAATATTTGAACAGCCAATGGGAGACTCGTTCTGTTGCCAACTACCCATAATAATTGATTGCGATGTAAACGACGGCGTTTCATGAACAAACTGCGCGGGACCTTTTCTTTCATTATTATTTTTATTTGATGAGTGAATTTTGTAAATTTATTTACGAATTAGAAAGAATACAATGTGGGGGCTCCACGTGTACACCGGCAAAAATTGAGTCAATCCGAAACGTTTGACTAAGATCTGTAGGAATGATTGGGGTGGTTTTGAAAGGAACTACTTTTTGCGGAGAAAATAAAATAATTCTTTTTTTGAGAGGGCGAGATGGGCAACGCACATATGCGTACGTGGTATCAAGTTTCTGTCTCGTTCATCAATTCCATTTTTTAAATATTCAAAAGCATAAATGAATATTCTAAATGGAAGATATTGAAAAGGAAATATAACTTTAAGTAATTAAAGAATAATTCAAAATTGAAAGTATTAATTTTGGTTGACATCATAACTACATTAAAACTTTTGCGCATGCTAATTAATATGTCACATTACACTAAAGCAAATGGGTTTATTTTTTCACTTCAAAATTTTTAAAATTCAAGCTAAAGATGGGTGAGCATAAAGAAAGGAACCAAGTTTAGTCGGTTGAAAAAAAGAAACACGGAGGTAGCATTTAGATTCTTTTAAATAAAATTTTGTAAATGTATTTTATTTTATTTGGTTTTTACGCAAACAAATGAGCTCTTCCAATTTCTTAAAAAATAGGTTGGTGGATTATTATTTGGTAATCCTAATGAAAAAGTAAAAAATAGACCAAAGAGGGCCAAATTCGTAATTTCTTTTCTTGACTGGCATCAAGAGTCATATTTCTTAATAATGCATCCAATAATTTATTTTTTTTTTACAAAAATTCACAGATGAATATTGGAGAAGATGTAATTAAAAACATAATTGAATTATTTAAAGTATAAACAAAATCCGACATGCTATAAAGTTGGATTTTAAAGAAAAGAAGAAAAATTATTGATGGGACATGAGAGAAGATATTATAGTAATTTAGGTAAACAGAAAGATATTACGGAAATTTCGGAAAAATAAAAAATGGTAAGACCAAGCGGGATAATGGAGTGACGTGCCTCAAAAGAATATGGCGC
This sequence comes from Cucurbita maxima, assembly GCF_002738345.1. Taxonomy (NCBI): domain Eukaryota; kingdom Viridiplantae; phylum Streptophyta; class Magnoliopsida; order Cucurbitales; family Cucurbitaceae; genus Cucurbita; species Cucurbita maxima. The sequence goes on along the minus strand of NW_019272031.1, from coordinate 4,953,043 downwards.
TTTTTGAGACGGGTCATCGTCACCGGCTGGAAATATGGTGGAAAAAAAGGTCCCATTTGCCTTTTTTGGAAAAGGAAATTAAAAAAAAAAAAAACAAATTACGAATTTTAAATAATTTGTAAGATGTTATAATTTTCTTTAATTATAAAAATAAATGTTTTGGAAAATAAATACTAGATTTTGGAAATATTTTATCAAAAAAAACATTATTGGTTTTTTAATAATAATTATTTCCAAGTAATGATTTTAGTGACGGGAGACGTGGAAAAGTCGTCGTTGGGCACTTTCTCATCCGTAAGCGAGAAGTTAGATAATTGCCTCGGAAGACAACAAAATTAATTAATAAATAAATAAAAAAGTGCCTCACCTTCCAGAGGTAATTTCGGAAATGCAACAAGGGTAATTTGGGAAACGAGCTCGTTCGATAACATATTTGAAGCATGTGAATGGTCCAGTTTGACCCTAACCCAACGCAGCCTCATCCGCCATCACCGTCATCGTCAACTCAAGTTTTTAACTAAATATTCCCTCCTCTTCTTTCCTCTCTCGCTTTCACTCTCCATTAACCTTCATTTAAAACTGTTTTCGTCTCCATTTCTGACACCAATCACCTCACAATCCCCTTTTTTTAGCCAATAAACTATTTTTCTTCTTTTAATTTAATAACCCATCCCTCGTTTTTTCTACAAAATTCCCATCTGTGTTTCGTATTTACTCACTGAATCTGTGACAACCCACTTTTACTCCCGAGGGAACTTCATTTATTCACTTTCTCGAAGATTGTTTCCATTTTCAGTCTCAGTTTCAGCCCATTTCTTGTTGTTGAGTGAACAAAATATTGAAACAGAGTATAACTGTTTGTTCTTCGCTGCTAACTCTTTACCTTTTTGAGCTGAGATCAAAATTTATTGACTTGCAGAAGGGGAAAAGGGGCTTGGTCAACGTTTTCTGAAAAAGTCTCCGCCATCTCTGGTCTTTGATTTGGCCGTTGACATCAGATTCCAGCTCTGTTCTCATATTGTTTAAGCAGCAGCCGTGGGAAGGAGGAAAAAAATAAAAATGGTGGAGTTTTCGATATCCCATCGGGGTTGGGTTTGTTTCTACCTTTTAGGCTTTCATTTAAGATTCAAAATCTACCCTTTGTTGTAGTTTTATCGTAGTAGTTGAGATGAGTCTTTGGTCGAGTTGGTAAAAAACCCATCTCTTATTTGCCGTCTTGTCTTCAAAGGTGTTGGTCAAATCCGAGGGCTTAGGATTTGGTATATCCTCCCTAAACAAAACACACAAGTTTTCAACAGTACAAATCTCGTCTGCTTCATAGAATCTGCCTTCTCTGTCCTGTCCTGCCCGCCCATTTGGGGCTTTCAGATTTAAGCCTCTAGATTTCCTTTAATCCTCCACTTTTCATTCTACATCCAATCTCTGTCAGTTTTTCCATTTCTTTTCAGCTACCTCTTCTTCCTCCCTCTGAAGTGACCATTTTTGAGAAATCAGCGAGGTGTCAGAAGGGTTTGGATTAGAAGCTTTAGTTGGGGTTTAAAATGGGTGGTGGCAGAAGAAAAAGGAGGCAGCATTTCAGAAGGATTCATGCCTTTACTTGTGGAAGAGCTTCATTCAAAGACGAGCATTCTTTAATTGGAGGGCCTGGTTTCTCGAGGGTAGTTTACTGTAACGATCCAGATAACTCTGAGGCAAGTCTTCTCAACTATGGAGACAATTATGTCAAAACTTCCAAATATACCGTTGCTTCATTCTTCCCCAAATCCTTGTTTGAGCAATTCAGAAGGGTCGCCAACTTGTATTTCCTCCTTTGTGCTTTCCTTTCCTTTACCCCTCTTTCGCCCTATTCCCCCGTCAGTAATGTTCTTCCTCTTGTTGTTGTTATTGGAGCCACCATGGCCAAAGAGGCCCATGAAGATTGGAAGAGAACCAAACAGGTAAATCCTTTTTGAAATTACAACTGCTGCTCTAATCTGAAAGCATGTCCTTTTTTCTGATTTGAACCATTACTGTAACGTTCAGAATGTGATTGTGGGAATTGTATTCAGGATATGGAGATGAATAACAGGAAGGTGAAAGTTCATATTCGAGATGGCGAGTTTGTTGAGACTAAATGGATGGAGTTGAAGGTGGGAGACGTAGTTAAAGTGGAGAAGGATGAATTCTTCCCTGCTGATCTTATTCTGCTTTCGTCGAGTTATGAGGAAGCGATTTGCTACGTCGAGACGATGAATCTCGACGGGGAAACTAATTTGAAACTGAAGAACGCATTAGAAGCAAGCTCGAACTTGCATGAAGATTCCAGCTTCCAGAATTTCAAGGCTATAATAAAATGTGAAGATCCGAATGCAAACTTGTATGCCTTTGTGGGGAGTATGGAGCTGGAAGAGCAGCAATACCCCCTCAGCCCTCAACAGCTTCTCCTTCGGGACTCGAAGCTGCGAAACACTGATTTTATATACGGCGTGGTGATCTTCACAGGCCGTGATACAAAGGTTATGCAGAACTCAACTGCTCCTCCTTCCAAGAGAAGCAAGATTGAAAAGAGGATGGACAAGGTTGTGTTCTTCCTGTTTGCTGTCTTGGTTTTGATATCAATTGCGGGGTCGATTTTCTTCGGAGTTTCAACTAGAGATGATATCGATAATGGAAGAAATTCGAGATGGTACCTTAGGCCAGACGATACCACAATGTATTACAACCCGAAAAATGCTCCAGCTGCAGCAGTATTGCAATTTTTCACATCTCTTATGCTTTTTAGCTATTTAATTCCAATATCATTGTATGTGTCCATAGAAATTGTCAAAGTTCTGCAGAGTGCCTTCATCAACCAAGATACACATATGTACTATGAGGAAACTGATACGCCAGCACATGCCCGTACCTCAAATTTGAATGAAGAGCTTGGCCAAGTCGACACCATACTCTCGGATAAAACGGGGACATTGACCTGCAATTCGATGGAGTTTATCAAGTGTTCGGTGGGCGGGACTGCTTACGGGCGAGGAATCACAGAAGTAGAGAGAGCTCTTGCAAGAAGAAAGGAGTCAAGTTTACCTGAAAATTTAGGGGCCAACAATGCACGTCTTAGCAGTGAAAAACCACTCATTAAGGGGTTTAACTTCAAGGATGATAGAATAATGGAAGGTAATTGGGTGAAGGAGCCTCGAGCGGATGTAATCCAAAAGTTCCTGCAGGTACTGGCCATCTGTCACACTGCATTGCCAGAAATTGATGAGGAAACTGGAAAAATTTCATATGAAGCTGAATCACCAGATGAGGCAGCTTTTGTGATTGCAGCCAGAGAATTCGGTTTTGAATTCTATGAAAGGACTCAGACAAGCATTTTGCTGCACGAGTTTGACCCGACCTCGGCCAAAAAAGTTGAAAGGTTCGATCACCGGTCTTACGAATTAATATTTGGATGGTCATTTTATGAATCATTCACCCAATCATATAATCACCACTTGGTTTCATGGCTGGTTTTGCAGATCATATCAACTACTGGATGTTTTGGAATTTAATAGCACAAGAAAGAGGATGTCTGTGATTGTAAGAAATGCAAAGGGACAGTTGCTACTACTTTGTAAAGGAGCTGACAGGTTCATAAACTAACATTTCTTTTTTTCTTTTTGCCTATGCATCAAAGAGTGAATCTTCTCATATTAATTTTTCCGTCGAAATGCAGTGTTATGTTTGAAAGACTTGCAAAGAATGGAAGTGAGTTTGAAGAACAAACTAAGGTGCACATCAATGAGTATGCCGATGCTGGTTTAAGAACTTTGGTGCTTGCATATCGTGAGCTGAAGGAGGAGGAGTTCAATACATTTCATCAAGAATTCATCAAAGCCAAGAACACAGTGAGCGAGGATCGTGATGGCATAATCGATCAGTTAACCGAAAGCGTTGAGAAAGATTTGATTCTTCTTGGTGCTACAGCAGTTGAAGATAAACTTCAAAATGGGGTATGAATTAAGCCATGGAAAGCTAAACGAAACGACTCTTATAATTAGCTTGCCTGACTCAAACAGGGAATTAATGAACTGACAAGTTATTGATTATTTTGTGTTGCTAGGTCCCTGAATGCATTGACAAACTTGCTCAAGCTGGAATCAAAATATGGGTTCTGACTGGAGATAAAATGGAAACAGCCATCAATATTGGGTAATAAGCATAATAATATATACAATTTTTTGAGCATCAGTTCATGTTGTTCAGTACGCTAACGGCTTATCGTTCCCGAATCCGAATGTCCTCTCTTCAGCTTTGCTTGTAGCTTACTTAGACAAGGAATGAGGCAAATAATTATCAGTTCAGAGACTCCGGAAGGGAAAGCTTTAGACAAAGTGGAAGATGCTAAAAAATCTGCAGCTATGAAGGTAACATAAATCAAATTCACAAAGCTGCTTAACTTTAATTTTCAGCTCAACCAACTGATGGGATGTTACTGATTCTCAGGCGTTTAAGGAAAGTGTGATGCAGCAACTAACTGATGCAAAGGCATTACTTTCGAGTTCGACCAAAACCCAGGAAGCATTGGCTTTGATAATTGATGGAAAGTCCCTCACCTTCGCTTTGGAGGATGATGTGAAGAATCTATTTCTGGAGCTTGCCATTGGTTGTGCTTCAGTTATATGCTGCAGATCATCTCCTAAACAGAAAGCTCAAGTAACCATACTTATTCAACTATCTAAACCCGAGTCGCGTTTATTCAGCTGGAGAAATCAAGAAATATAACACGATACCTTCTGATATAAATGCAGGTTACCCAATTGGTTAAGGTTAAAACAGGAGGCACCACTCTAGCAGTTGGTGATGGTGCAAACGATGTCGGAATGCTCCAAGAAGCGGATATCGGGATCGGTATTAGCGGTGTAGAAGGAATGCAGGTAAATATGAAACAGATCCCCACTGTATCTTCCAAGTGATCAAAACAAGTTTCATTGATCTCAGTTTCATACTTCTTGTTCTTTCTGAATTTCAGGCAGTCATGTCAAGTGATATTGCAATAGCGCAGTTTCGATATTTAGAGAGGCTTCTCCTTGTGCATGGACATTGGTGTTACAGAAGGATCTCTTCCATGGTAAACACTTGATCCATAAATATTTCTTTATGTTGTTAGCTTCTTGTTAAACAGAGAAAAAGTTTTGAAATATGTCGAACCGACTGCGTTTTTGTTGCGGCAGATATGCTATTTCTTCTACAAGAACATCGTTTTTGGGTTCACTCTCTTCTTCTTTGAGTTGTATGCATCATTCTCCGGCCAAGCTGTATACAATGACTGGTTCCTTTCGCTGTACAACGTCTTCTTTACGTCTCTCCCTGTGATCGCATTGGGAGTATTCGATCAAGACGTCTCATCCCGGTACTGTCTTAAGGTAAGTCCAACGTCGCCATTTCTATTAGATGCAATCTTTTATCTACCTCAAGTACAATGACAAATGGCTCATTGCCCTGTGTTTTGACATTTCAGTTCCCACTTTTGTACCAAGAAGGAGTCCAAAATGTGTTGTTTAGTTGGGTTCGAGTTATCGGGTGGTTGTTCAATGGACTACTAAGTTCTGTGATCATCTTCTTCTTCTGTGTTGTGGCAATGGAACATCAAGCTTTCCGCAACAGTGGAGAGGTGGTTGGGTTGGAAATTCTGGGTGCCACTATGTGCACTTGTGTTGTTTGGGCTGTGAACTGTCAAATGGCATTGTCAATCAGTTACTTCACATACATTCAACATGTCTTCATCTGGGGCAGCATCATTCTCTGGTACTTATTCCTTGTGGCATATGGAGCTATGAACCCAACCATATCAACCACTGCATTTCAGGTCTTCATCGAGGCATGCGCCCCGGCACCGTCGTTTTGGATCCTCACACTATTAGCTCTGGGAGCTTCCCTTCTCCCATACTTCATCTACGCATCCATCCAAATGCGGTTCTTCCCAATGTACCATCAAATGATTCAATGGATGAAAGAAGACGGGCAATCAAACGATCCAGAATACTGTCAAGTAGTGAGGCAGAGATCGCTACGACACACGACCGTTGGTTACACAGCTCGGTTTGAAGCATCGAAGCGGTTTGAAGACATCCAAGAATTCAAGAACCATTAGTTTGCTGATGAGATTCATTACCATAGAAAGATTTGACATTTCTCCATGGGAAGTTTCTTCTCGGTGTATATATGTTTACCCAACAGGTGTACATAAGGATTCTTTTGTTCTGCTGCTCCTTGTCAATTCAACCAAAGCAAAGCACCGCTCGGGTTCGAAGCTTTTGTAGCTGAAACGACCATATCTAACTCGTATGGTTTAAAAAAAAAAAAAGTATTTTTTTCCTTCATGAATTCGTAGGAAATATGTTAATTGTTGTATTCATTTCAAATAATCATATCAAATGTGCTAAAGTTTCTTTACAAGTTCTTGTCCCAATTTTTCATTTAGTTCTCGGTTCGCATTTTGGACGTAATGGTTCATTTCCAAACCCTCTTGGCGAACCAGGAGGAAAATTTATAGGAAAATAAAAATAAAAATAAAAACACATATGTATCTGTAAATTTAATTAATTCGGGCAGTGAAAAAACAACGGGGATGTAGCTCAAACGGTAGAGCGCTCGCTTTGCATGCGAGAGGTACGGGGTTCGATACCCCGCATCTCCATCTCTTTTTAATTTGAGCAATTATTTTAAATGGGAATCTGGAACCACGAAATGAAATATGTTGTGTTGTACCCCGAGATGAGAGAACGGCCAAAAATGGCCGAAGAACCAACCACGGCACTTTTATTCGTCAAGGATTTGGCGCTTTTCTACCTCCAACACTAACCACTAAATCATCACCTCAATCCCTCTCTTCTTCTCCTTCTTCTTCTTCATCCTCATTCGCCTCTTGGTGTCATACTCTTTGTTCCAGTCATCCAGAGCTAGCGACGATGGCGATGAAGATGGCCGCCATCAGAGCTTCCGCCATTCACAGACATCACCCTCCTCCTTCTTCCCCATCACTTCATTCTTCCTCTCACAGATCCGATTCCAAATCCCAATTCCGTCCCATCTCCGTCGCCTTACCGGCCTCCACTACCCTCTCTCTGTTAGCCCTTTTTTCTCCTCAGTACGAAGCTAGGGCTCTCAGCAAAGACCAAATCATCTCGTCTCTCGACAATGTAAGTATGCTTCGTCTGTTCATGATTTAGAGCAATTTGTTAATTATTCATTTATCTGGATTGCTTTGTTGTTTTTGTGGAATGGTAGGTGGAGAAGACGTTTGATCAGGTTCAAGAAATGGGTTCGAATTTCTTTGATATTGCACAACAAGTCATTGACTCTGCTACAAATATTTTGAAGCCAGGCGTCGATGCGGCGCTGCCGATCGTGAAGCAGGCTGGAGAAGAGGCGTTGAAGGTTGCATCTCCAACAATTTCCGAAGCTTCGAAGAAAGCTCTAGAAGCACTTGAGGGCTCTGGCATTGACACCGAACCTGTTCTAAGTGCTGCTAAGGTTTGTGCTTCTTAATTGAACTGCCAAGTTCTACTTTTGGCTGATTTTTCCATATGACTTATTAGGAAGTAGCATGTTTCATCTTATGTTAACATTTGCAAGAAGATTATGGCTCAGAATCAAGGTCCAGAAAGTATTCTTTTTCCCTTCAAATCATGTAATATTTCAGAGCCCCTGAATTTCAGTAGACTTTTCAAAGGATGAAGTTAGAGGTTTTGTTGTTTCTAGCTCATCTTGGACTGCCAATTGGAGAATCTTTCTATCGTTACTGTTTTATTTGATCAAACCCAGATTCGCCCACCAAACATTTTCCTTGGTTGCAGACAGTTGTAGGTGCCGCTCAACAAACCGGTAAGGTCATTGAAGGTGCCACGCCTTTAGCCTCATCGACTGTCGAGAAGTTCTCTGCAGCCGACCCTCTCCTAGTTGCAGAAGTTGCCGGAGTCTTAGCCTTGGCATACCTGCTTTTTCCTCCAATATGGTCTGCCATCTCTTTCAGCTTTCGTGGTTACAAAGGTGCATCTAATCTCTTTTATGAAAAAATGCATTACAAGAAAAAGCCAGTGGCTTTAGACTTTGCATTTGATATTTCCCGTTTAGAGTGATTTAGTCTGACTAATGCTGCACTGTGTTTTGATTGACTAGGTGAACTCTCTCCTGCTCAAACACTTGATCTAATTTCGTCGAGTAATTACTTTCTAATCGACATACGATCCGAGAAGGAGAAGGACAAGTCTGGCATTCCTCGCCTTCCTTCTAGTGTTAAGAACCAGTCAATTGCCATTCCGTAAGTTTTTGTTTCTGTACCACTCAATCAATTACAACCAAATATGTGGGCAGTTCTTGAGCATTTGCACCAAAATGTTTCAGTTTGGAAGAATTACCAAGCAAGTTGCGGGGCATTGTCCGAAATGTAAAGAAACTAGAAGCTGAACTTTCAGCCATCAAAATTTCATATCTCAAGAAACTCAACAAAGGCTCCAATATAGTGATCTTGGGATCGTGAGTCATCTTGCCTATCTAGGATCTTCTTTATTTGTGAATCGTTTCTATATATCATCCACCCCTATCTTTACTGATCATTCCCACATTAAATTTCTTGGAAACTTAGATACTCAGACTCAGCAAAAGCGGTTGCAAAAGCACTCACTGCCCTTGGCTTCAAGAACTCCTGGATTGTAACCGATGGGTTTTTAGGTAGCAAAGGTTGGTTAAAGAGCCAGTTAGGAACAGATACATATAAGTTTTCATTGGCAGAGATCCTTTCGCCATCCCGAGTCATCCCAGCAGGTACCAAACGTTTCACCTCACTGACATCGGCATCTAGTAAAAAATTGCTTCCTGGTGCCGATTAAAAATTCATCCAGTCCTGCTGGCCGTCAACAGGTTCCCTTCCCACGCTCCATAGGATCTGTAAATTAGTAATCCTGGACTTGCTTTTATCTTCATATTTGGCCCCACTTACTGCTTGCAGTATTGTATAATGGTGAAAAGGTAGAAATAGTATCATCATCTTAATATCCATTAATCCACTAGCCAGGCTCATAAACAATTCAAGAATTCAGGCCTATTTACTCTCGACAAAAAGAGAAGACAAGAAAGACTTCGGTAGCTGCACCGCTTTTGTTTGTAGCTTTTCATTACAAACGATCAAAAAATCCTGAACAACAGGCCACACATACATGTGGTGCAAGTAGAAGGAACTAAAAGAACATACATTACCACATGGAAGCATGGAAAGAATGCATTACGCTCGAGTCAGCCAGACCCGAACGTTATGGGAAAAAATGCATCTATACATAACTATGATTTGAGGACTTGCATCAATGTTATCATATAAATCTACAGAGGGAACAGTAATGAAGGAAGCATGGAAGCAAAGCATTTAAGAAGAACCATTTAATAATACTTGTAGCTGGAGCTGTTGCTTCTAACGGCGCAGCAGCCAATGCAATAGATGATAGTGATGACTGTGATGGCACAGGAGTTGAAAAGGGCGAAATTCCTCCATTCCTTGCGGATGTTAGCCAGAATTCCACCCTTGCACGACTTGCAGTCGTAGCATAGGATGTTCTGTTGGTTGCTCCAGGTGGTGCAGTCGCTGTCCTGCACTGCCGGCCCTGTTTTTGGGGCTATCCAGAACGTCGCGTTCTTGAACTCGAACCCGCAGTACGACGGTGGCTTGCAACACCCAGACTGCAAATAATTCAAGTTGGTTTAGAGAAGATTGGTTATGGAAGCTCATTGCATCATTTTCAAATTCGATGGAATAAGAACAAGAGGCGAAGCGAAGGCTCGGATTTTAAAAAACGATGAAAAAACTTGTCCTGTCCTCGTGAAAGTTGGAAAGATTATAGATTAAAAAGGCACCTGTATGGGGGAGAGATTCTGCTTAATGAACTCAGCCTCTTGTTCATGATAATCCTCAGCAAGACTTGGGCAAATAGGCGAATCAACCAAACAGCTCCGAATTTGAATCCAATTCTCATCATTGACGACGTGATTCTGAAGCCAATGCGAGTAATCCCCAAGCTTGTATTCCTTGAACCCCGTTCCAGACACGACCCGTCCGATTCCTCTATTGGTGACCAACAACGTGAAGATCGTAAACGCCATTAGCCCTAAAATCAGCAAGAACATCACGATCAGGTATAGAAACAGGATCGAATTGAGGCGGCAGCAGGATCCAATCAGGCCGAACAACGAAACGATGATGAAGAAGATTCCTACGATAAGAGCAGGGTCCTGAAGAACCTTCTGGCAATCGGTGCCGCCGTGGTCGCGGATGTGGACGGCGCCGAGAACGGCGATGAGGCCGATGATCAGCGTGCAACTATTTAGGAGACTTATAAGTATGTTGCTTAAACGACACATTGTTAATGTCGTTGAAGATTGTGTAGCTGCGAAATGTGATTTGATTGGAGGAGGAGGGAAATTTGTTCAGCCCTGATTCGGATTTGCAGAGAGGGAGAGAAATTAGAAGAAGACGAAGGAGAAGGAGAGGGAGAGAACTTCGCGTAAGGGTGGCCTATAATCACTACCATTCCTATGCATTTTCTTTCATTCATCCGCCATTGCAGAATTGGAATCCAAACCTCTCACCTATGGATCCAGAATTAGAAGAATGCATGGATGGATCTACCATTAGAAGAACGCATCAAAATCAAATATGATTTTAGTCCAATTTTACGAAAAGAAAATATAGTACGAGTATTTTTTAAAACAGAGGGGTCTAAAAGTAAATGGAAAACAAAAGGTGAAACGGCGTCGTAAAAGGATGAATGGCTGAGACGCCAGGTTCATTATCCCCTTGAAAAGATCGCGGGAGGGTGGGCTCGTTTAGCGAAGAGGAAACCCACGCGTCAGTAACTAAACCACTCAGTCGAAGCTCGTTTACATTTTTCTGTAAATCTGCGCCTCCAAATCACTCTTCATCCTGCAACAGTTCTTCAAGCAGAGCGACAGAGATTGAGAGAGGGAGAGTGGCCATGGAAGCTGCGATTTGCGGTCGACTGCCTCTTTCACCCTACCATTTCTTCAATTCCACCAGGCCAGGTATTCACACTCCTAGGAATTTTCTCCTCTTAAGTTGTCTGTGTCGTTAATCCAAATCTAGATGAAATGTTTTTTAAGAAATTTTTGTTCGTTCTTCAATATTTACCTCATTTCTGGCTTTGTGGAGACAGAATCCGCTTATCATGCGCATGTAAGAATGATAATTTTCCAGTTCGTTTGAATTTTATTTTTCTCGAAGAGGAAAACCAAGAGTTTGATTATGGGGGGGAAAACTACAAATGGAAGCAAATCGTGCAGAGAAGAACTGAATCTTCTTGTTTGCGTGTCTGTGTGCATCTATGGTGCAATAGTATAATGCTACTCTTGATTGTTCAGTAAAATCTTGTATATGTGACAACCGCATTCACACAACTCTTATGTCATGGTGAATTAAAATTTCTAAATATAGGGATCAACATGAGATTAGCAAGAAAGCTCAATGACTAAGTAGAACTTTTAGAAGTCGAATGATCAAAATGAATAGGAAATGTTATTGTTTAGCTACCAAAATAATAGTTTAATCTTCTAGTTTCTCTTTCTTTTACTTCAATCTATATTATTGCTGAAAGTCCATAGACAAAGTATATGAATTCCAGAATTCCAGAAATTTTAGAACTTGAACTTGCATGAGATGTTTATTGAGTATTAGCCATTTATAATTGGTATTTGTGTGATAGGGGATAAATACTATTTTCATAAACAATGTAGAAACCGGAGCATCTTAACGATGCTATCAGTTGCTGAGCTCGGAAAAGGAGGAGGGTTGTTAGAAAAGCCAACCACAGAGAAGACAACGCCTGGCCGCGAATCTGAGTTTAATGTTAGGTATAAAACAATTCTCCTCCTCTGAATGTCTGTCGCGTATGAGCAAGTAAAGATCTGTATGTATTTCAGAACTCTGAGCTGAGCTTCCAATACAATTTTGATGTTCAGGAAATCAAGGAAAATTGCTCCACCTTACCGAGTGTTGCTACACAACGACAATCACAATAAGCGGGAATATGTTGTGCAAGTTCTGATGAAGGTGATCCCTGGAATGACAGTTGACAATGCAGTCAACATAATGCAGGAGGCGCATTACAATGGGATGGCAGTGGTAATTATCTGCGCCCAAGTGGATGCAGAAGATCACTGCATGCAGCTGAGAGGCAATGGTCTTCTTAGTTCAATTGAGCCTGCAAGCGATGGTTGTTGAATAGGGAGAATAGATTATGCAATGTACTCTCTTCTGCCCATATTAAAATATTGAATGTCATCAACTGCTACAAAATTATGTACATAAATAGAGATACTTCATAAAGAAATAAACTTCAATTTACGAATGCATGCTTCACTATTCTCTGGTTTCAATGTGCTGTTTTCCTCCTCACCCACCCCATATTCCATACATACGTCAAGGAGAATTCTAAGAATGGGGGAGGTTTTGCAGGCCTCTTTGTTCTCTCTGTCACTTAGATTGGGATAACACCAATAAGTTCAAGAATTATATTTCATATAGATTGAGCCTTCAAGATCTGAAACTCTGCCTTCCCACGAAGTTTCCAGCTCCACTCCTAGTTATGGAAATGGCTTAGAACGGTTGGGATCTATCGATCTATCTATTTATCTGGATAGAGGGTAAAGAAAGTCAACATTCATGAATGAATGTTTAGGAAGAATTTATGTATGTTTACCAACTTGGGCGGTTAGAAAGGTGAGAATTCGGATCAAAGGGAGAAAAAACAGGGGTGAAGGGAAGCATTATTTACCATTTTGTTGAGACCAACACATTGAGGAAGATGAAGAGGAAGAGGAAGATGAAGATGAAGATGAAGATGAAGATGAAGGTGAAGATGCTACTCGGGTGTGTTGCAGGAGGACTCAACTTGATCTGCTCTTCATTTACTCAACTTGAACTGCTCCAACCTATCCATACTGCTATTATTTTATTGATTACAGCATGACATATGTACATTTCCAATGTTGAAAAAAATGATGGACTTTTACGCCATATAATAGAGAAGAAAGAGAAAGAAGGCATAATGGTTACTTTACTAGGGAGTAGCAGAGACTAGAGAGGGTTTGCCACCAACCCCAAACCAAACTCAACCATCTTCCCAATTAAAATCCTCTCTTCCTTTTTAAACCCAAACCCTCCAACTCTATCTTTCACTGCAATTTACCCCGCCTTAACAATGGCGTCTGCAAAGCCAAATCAGCTACCTTTCTGTCCTTTCGCCATCTTCCTCTTCCTCTTCCTCTTCCTCTCTCTCTTCCCCTTCACTCTCTCCTCCTCCGCTTCACTCGATGTTTCTACTTCTCTGAAACAAGCCCACCAGGTCCTTAAATTCGACCCTGAGATTTTGACCTCTTTCCACCAGCAGGAACTGCTTCTTCCGGCGAACTCTTCTTCTTCCTCCTCCTTCTCTCTGCAGCTGCACCCTCGTGATGCTCTTCGCAATGCCGGACATACGGACTACAGGAGCTTGGTCCTCTCCCGGCTCGACCGTGACTCGTCTAGAGTTAAATCGCTTAATGATAGGCTTGAATTTGGCTTAAGCGACTTGACTAGGTCGGATCTTCAGCCGTTGAACGCGGACATTCTGCCGGAGGATCTGAGCACTCCCATTGTCTCTGGCTCCAGTCAGGGGAGTGGCGAGTACTTCTCCCGCGTTGGCGTTGGTCAACCGGCCAAGCCATTCTATATGGTTCTGGATACCGGCAGTGATATCAATTGGCTTCAATGTCAGCCTTGTACGGATTGTTACCAGCAAACCGACCCCATTTTTGACCCTACCACTTCGTCTTCTTTTACTTCCCTTCCCTGCGAATCTCCGCACTGTCAAGCTCTTGAAATGTCTGGTTGTCGTTCTGCGAAGTGTCTTTACCAGGTCTCGTACGGCGATGGCTCCTTCACCGTCGGCCAGTTCGTCACTGAAACGCTGTCGTTTGGTAACTCCGGAGCGATTAACAACGTCGCTCTCGGCTGTGGCCACGACAACGAAGGACTGTTCATCGGATCCGCCGGATTGCTTGGTCTCGGCGGCGGATCACTTTCCCTAACTTCTCAGATGAAAGCTTCGTCGTTTTCGTACTGTCTTGTCGACCGCGACTCTGGTTCAGCATCAACTCTCGAGTTCAATTCCGCTGCACCGAATGACTCGGTGAATGCTCAATTACTCAGAAGCGGAAGAGTCAATACATTCTACTACGTTGCACTCACCGGCTTGAGCGTCGGCGGCCATCCACTCTCTATTCCGCCTTCTCTGTTTCAATTGGACGATTCCGGCCACGGCGGCATCATCGTAGATTCAGGAACCGCCATAACTAGACTGCAGACTCAGGCCTACAACTCCCTTCGCGACGCCTTCGTGAGGCTCACACCGTACTTGAAGAAGGCGAACAGCTTCGCATTATTCGACACATGTTACGATCTGTCGTCGCAATCGAGAGTGACGATTCCGACAGTATCTTTTCATTTCTCGGGCGGAAAGTCGCTGCAGCTGGCGCCGAAGAACTACCTCATTCCGGTGGATTCAGCCGGAACTTTCTGTTTTGCGTTCGCCCCAACGACGTCGTCGCTGTCCATCATAGGGAACGTTCAGCAGCAAGGGACACGTGTCAACTTCGACTTGGCTAATTCGGTGGTAGCATTTTCACCCAATAAATGTTAGAAGGGAAATTATAAATTATAAATTAGGGTTTTTTAATTGCCATTTTCTTTTTCTTTTTGATTTTCATTTTCACCCGAGATTCTGTTGAGTGTTGAGTGGCAATTATAGTAAAAAAAAAAAAAAAAAAAAAACAATATTATTGTATTTTAATTTTGACAAGTTTTGGACATTCTTATACATTTTTCTTCTTTTAATTTAAACTTTTGGTCGATTCATATAAATTAAAATTTTGAATTTCAGGTAAAGAAAAGAAAACAAAAAAAAAAAAAACTGATACGCTGAATAGGGAGGGGAAGACACAGCATAATAAACGAATAATTAAATGCTAGAATTGAGGGACGCCTCAAGAAATGATACGCTGCAACAAGGACCACGATAGCCCTCCATTTCAAACGGATGTGGGGGCCACGGGGCGCGATTGTCGGTGAGTCCTCCCCCCAACCAACAAACCTTTTCTGCTGCCAATAATGGCGGACTCTATTGGTATGACTTTCATTTTCTTCAATCAAAGGTTAAAAATGTAAATTCACATTAATGGAGAAAACCCAAAAACCTTTTCAACTTTTATTTTGATGGAAAATCAGAAAAGGGCTTTCGAGCTTAGGATTAAAACATTATAATATTTTAATTCAAGCTCCATAGACCAATAATTGAAGTAGTGGATCACCGGTGGGAAAAAGTTGGGATGAATTCGAATGTGAATAAAGATGATGCTTTATGATAAATTAGGAATCTTATAAAATTAATTAAAATGTAAAAAAGTCTTCAAATTTACAACTAAAAGAAGGAATTCTTGGAGTAGATTGATTTGATTAAAGAGAGCACATGGGAAATGTCATTGTGCATAGGAATATATATACAAAGGACAACAATGGAGGTGGTGGGTTCAGGTGACGGTTCCATAATGCTAAAAATTGAGAAAATGCGTAAAAAAAAATACAATTTCTACCTCTAAACGTCTTTCATAAAAAAAAAATATTAATACATAACTCTAATATGCATGTAACACTTCTTTAAATGTAAGAATTAATGTAATACTAAAGTAAAATACTGAAATATCCATCAACATCATCATAATATCAATATTTTCATCAACATTTTAAATCTTCAAGCCAACATGGTCTAACCAGACATTTAACCATAAATACTAAATAAAAACTTCTAAAATAGTAGGAATCAATTTAAAAATAAATAAATAAACACAAATACCATGAAATAATTAGTTTTTGAAGCATATCACGTACATTCAAAATTATGTGGGGTCCACCTGCATGAAATCATCCACGTACGAGGCAATTCCGTAGAGAAGGCATTCACCAGAAACCTGAAAACACAGGCAAGACAAACATGAAGAATAGGTAGAGCCGAATAGCCTCCCTACAGAGAAAATGCGTAGAGGAGAAGAAGATGACAAGACAGGCAAAGAATAGCCTCCCTCGGTGATGTCTAGATGAGATAATTAAAGCATTCAAAGTTAGGTAGAGCCGTAGAGGCAGCTTGCTCCCTTCTATCAATTCCTGTCCTTGGTTTCTTTGCTGCATGGTGGGGGAGGTTATTGGCTTCATTGATCTCTTCAAAGATCACTACTTTATGCCTTAACATATTTCAATTCCAAGAGACAGAGAGAGATGCTTCAATAAGAAAGACAATGTGCTTACATTGATGGGGTTCAATAATTACCGTAGAGTTGAAACCGGTAGCGAATGCCGCCTGTGTATAAAGCAGTTTCTAAAGCAGTTTGATACAGTAAACAAAATGGCTGGAGCCCTATTAGAGTCCATAAAAAGGTTTAAAGTTAAACGCTGAATGTTTTCAGCCTATTTGTTCCAGAGGTTTGTTGGTGTTGACAAATGTTGCACTTTTGTTAAACCCCTCCAGCAAAAGTATCCGTATAGCGTCTACTCCGACTTGCATTGTAAAATCCAACTGAAAAGAGATTCCACTTGGATGGTTAAAACTGAGTTCCATTATCAACAAACTTTATTTTGTGGAAATGGGATGCCATTTTACACACCTCTTCTCTTTCTTGTTTGTTGAAGGGGCGCATAACAAAGTTCGCAGCATCCATTTTCCCGGGAGGGCGCCCAATGCCTGGAATGTTTTCATTCATTTAACAGCTGATATTATATAAAAGCAGTGTGGAGGTGTTAACAGAGCCTCAAGAGACGTACCTATTCTTAACCGAGGGAAATCACGACTGCCTTTCAAGTGATCAATAATACTCCTCATCCTGCCACACATACCAAATAAACAAATTAAAAGTTACACTTCTATGTCTTTTGCTCCTCTTAATGTTTATTCTATTACATCTTAATCATTCAATAAAAACTCGTATTCCCAGATGCTTGTACTGAGCTTACGTTATTTGATCTAATGAACTTTTACATTTACTATTACTTGGTCAACTCAAAATTTTTCCTCTTAAAAAGCTACAAAACTCGAGTAAAAATCTATATTCATATGTGAAGAAAGCATGCTTTTCTATAGGGAGGAAAACTTTTGCGGTCAAAACTTTTCAAGTAAAAGACCGTACTTAGAGAAAGTATACTTTTCCTTGAGGGATAAAATTTTGCAAAATCACAATCTTTCAACCAGAAATCCTTTAAAATGGAATATGCTTCTCTTTCTTCTGATGGACAACACATGCAGGATTGCCTAACAGAATAAAGAAAATAGGTAAATAAAAAATGGCATTGTTCGGATACAAAGGCTAGAAATAGATTGGCCAAAACGCCCACAGAAACCTTTCATCATGTATTAAATAAAAAGTTCCTCACTCCATCACACTTTTGTGTTTGTTGTTGTTGTTTTTTTTTTGGGGTAAGAAGCTCACTCTATACAACTTCTGTTAATAAAAATAAAAAGGCAGGGGATATTCTGCAGCATGACCCTGAAGAAAGCATATGAAAACCTACCACTAATACCTCCTAGTATTAAGGATATTAGAAAATGAATGTCACAAAACTCAGCAGAAGACTGAGACACCCAAAATGAAGCGTTAAGCTGAATTATAATCCATAAAAGACAATTACCCATTATGTCCTCCATGGCCACCCTTTGGCAGCATCCGCAATTTGGCAAAAGGCAAATCTAAGTCATCGAATATCTGTTGAAGGACCCCAATTCAAGGCTTATATGTAGGGGAAAAAGAAAGTGAATAACATAGATACCCACCCCATAGCCCAGCCTCCTCTCTTGTCAAGAAAACTGATAGTCTTACATGGGGAATAAAATATTTACCACAAGGACTTGCTTCAATGGAATTTTATAGTAGGAAACAATAGCACCAACCTGCAATCAAAGGTTAAATGCATAACAAATCAATCATTGAGACCAAAGGGTAAACCTAATAATTAAAATGGATGGAGGTCCTTGAGATAGCTTACTTACAGACTCACCACTTGCATTCATGAAAGTTTGTGGCTTGGCAAGCATTACAGGAACATCCCCGATGAAACCTGAAATACGAAGTAAACATTGATAGAATATCTTCACTATTGTAGCAATCTCCAGCTGGAAATAATCATATCCTCAATAATTTTTCCTAGACAATAACTCCTTTTTGGGGGAAAGAAAAATTGGTTTTTCTTGATATTTTATCTTCATAAAAGAATTCAAAAATAAATAAAAACCACGTACTAACCAAGAGAGAATGAGTTCAATAATATCCTAGGAGTTTCCTTGGCATCCAAATTAATATGAATGCAATTAGGACAGAAATGGAAATATAAGGGAGTATTAGTAATTAGGTAAGAAGTTGTCCGTGGACATGGTTATAAATAGAGTTAGAGGGGAGATATGAAGGCATGCAATTGTTTAGTGGCTTCAAGCTTGAGTGGTATCACAAGAGTGGTGGAAGTACCTCAAATACTTGAGAAGTATATAGTAAGTCCATTACCTTTTACATTTCAATATATTTGGGCTCCATCACAAACATAAAAAATAGTAGGCTTACACGGTTGATACATAAAAATAGTTGAGGTGCATGCAAACTAAGAGATAAAACAATAATTACTATCCTGAGGTCTATGGTCAATTCCTCCATCCTCCAATTGTTGAACTAAAGAAAAAAAGTATCTTGTCAAACAAACTAAAACCAGCAAAATTTGCTTATTATGGTTTGAGAATGCACAAATAGAATTTGAAAGTCAATATGAGTCTGAAAACAGATAATCTAATTGTTATTTTACCAAGTTGTAGTTCATGGCGAAACCATCTCATCACAGAGATAAGGAAGAAGATTTTACACATCTTTGGAAAGAAAGGAGACAGTAATGTACCAGCAAGCCCGTTCAAGGCAAGCAAACTAGCAGCTAGATGTACTTCTAAGTTCTAACCAGATATTTTAATTTCATCAACGGTCGAGAATTGTCAAAAAGCAGTAGGTAAGAACAACGGGATCGTTAGAATCTGCACACCTTTCCCGATCAGAGCTTTGAAGGAAGCACTACTCATGGATATCCCTTCAACCTCGGCAACAGCATCCAGCATCTCAAAACCTACCTGGAAAATTAATCATATTAATCATAGCATCAGGGACTGCCATGCTTCAATTCGTCTTAATAAAGGACATCCAGACAACACTCAATTATGGCTAATAACAAAAACAGCACTAGATAAGACATGCTTCTCCAGCTTTGTAAATCGACATAAATCATAATTTCCTCGAGATAACCAAACTTCATGCTCGAAAAACCTATCCTAAGGGGATTCCCACGCGAAAAACGGCATACCCAGTTAATCCAACAGAAAATAAGGCATAATCGTCTCGATCAACATCGTTCTCAATGAAACAGAATTTAATTTCCTACATAAATACTATAAATGAATAATCCTTCCGCAAAGAATAAATGGTACAAAAAAGAGCAAGTTCAATTCGTAAACGAAAAGATAGGGCCATACGGACATTATGGCGAGTGCGTTCATACTTCTTCCCGGGGTTCCCAAGGCCAACGATCAGCCATGGCTTCGGCGGCGGCGCGGGCTTCTTCTCCTCCACAGCAAGCTGATCGGGGGCCAGAGGTGAGGAAGTGGACATCGACGCAGTAATGGAAGAAGTCATCGACGAAAAGATATGCAAACTTGGGGGATTTAAGGATAGAGAAGGGAAGGAAATGGGTGTTCTGAAGGTTGGGAAACAATGGAGACAAATAGGAAGGCGCAGGGCGGCGAGTGAAGATAGAGAAGCAGCAATATGTTGGGAAACAATGGAGACAAATAGGAAGGCGCAGGGCGGCGAGTGAAGATAGAGAAGCAGCAATATTCATATCTGGTGGGGCGTTTCTTGAATGATTTGAAAAGGAGTGAAGTGAAGAAGATACAACAATGGCAAGACAAGAGGCTGTGATTTTGGTTTGATAGAGAGATTGGATTGATTGAGGATTGGCGGGAGGAACCGAAATTAATTTAACCTAATTTATCTTCCTCTTTGCCTCTAATACCCATACATCCCTCCATCATTGAATTAAAATAGAGTAAAAAAAGGTTGAGCAATTAATACTTTTTATTGATAAACCAAACGCATCCATCACTTCCAAGGGTACATTAATTCATATAAATCGAAAGCACCACTACGTAGAGAAATGCCATCGTCTTTTGCAGCCCAAATGCAGGTATTATGATAACATCGATCACTAAGCCAGCGGCTTCTCTCTGGCCAAAACACTTGACCAGAAGCATTCCCGCGTTTGCTGCTAAAATTGCACCAAAATAGTGTCGTTTGCCCCACGTTTTCATGGAACGTCCAAAAATATTTGCCTCCAGGATTGATCACATGCTCGCCTAAATCGTCGTCTTTCGACTTGCAATGAGCCACCAGAGTGGAGTCCTTCATGTCATTCAAAATATCCACTTCCCACGAAGAAAATGGGTCCATGCGTTTGGAATCAGATTGGGCAAAACCTGGGTTAATAATCATGTTTGATTCAAAAGCAAGCAAAATGATGAAACAAAAGATGGTTTGAGACTTCATTTTGCTTGCTCGCTTTTCTTTTTACAACCCAATTTGGTTTTGCCTGATTTGGTTTGGTTTTGTCTGATTTATATAGCACAATAGGATTAGTATACGGTTAGATCCACAAGTTGTACCATCTTAATTTTCTAATTTTATTTATCTAAATATATACAATGGAATTGTACGTACCATAACTAATAAGGTGTGTATTATATAGGAGCTTGTTTCTCGGGTATATATATAGAAAAGTTGACTTGTTTGAATCAAATAATGTTAAGAATATTTATGGATATTGTATTCCTTCAATTGCACCTTTCCAGTCGCGCTAACAAACTTATGCTAATTTCCAATATGATATGTAAGAAATTTTGAACAAGCAGACAAACTAATTTTCTATTCACATAGATCACATGCATGATGTGACCTTTCTATGCGAAAACATGCATTTAAAATCATTCATAAAATGATGTCATGGACTTAAGCGTTCACATTCAAAACCTTAAAATAAAATAACGAAAAGTTTGACATATTGGAACTCGTCGTTGGGAGCTAAGGTGGTGGAGGAGGATAAAGGGAATGGTTCGAAGGAGAACACTAATCCAAAAGAGAGAGATGGAATCCCTTGTTCCTATCTAGAGTCTCGATCTCTGGTTCGATCCCACAAACCACGAAATACTCAAAGATTTGAGTCATTTGACACCGATGGACGATTATAATCTTTATGTGGTTGATCCTAGAGAGAAAATGGAGGACTTCTAGCTCATCTTGTAATCATTCATGTACCCTTTTCATTTTAGTATGAATTTTGTATCACTAATATACTTTTCTCTATTCCTAATAATTTTTTGAAGGGACGTAAACTGTCTTCGAAATTAATGTACTTCTAGCTCATTTTGTAATCATTCATGTACCCTTTTCATTTTAGTATGAACCGATAGAATTTTGTATCACAAATATACTTGGCTCTATTCCTAATAATTTTTTGAGCTCATTTTGTAATCATTCATGTGCCCTTTTCATTTTAGTATGAACCGATAGAATTTTGTATCACTAATATACTTCGCTCTATTCCTAATAATTTTTTGAAGGGACGTAAACTGTCTTCGAAATTAATGTACTTCTAGCTCATCTTGTAATCATTCATGTACCCTTTTCATTTTAGTACGAACGAGATAGAATTTTGTATCACTAATATACTTCCCTCTATTCCTAATAATTTTTTGAAGGGACGTAAACTGTCTTCGAAATTAATGTATAGTGAATTTTAAGCATTCAAGCTATAAAAAATATGTCAAAAATTGGTAACCAATCAGATTTCGTTATCAATTTAGTTCTTACCCTCCTTATATTTCGTTGAGGAAATTAGTCATAGGTAAAGGTCTGATGCCAAATGATATGGAAATCACTGCATAGGAGTAAGATTTGGATCAACTCGTTGATCTAATATCTCATAGGTAGAGGTCTGATGCCAAATGATATGGAAATCACTGCAATAGGAGTAAGATTTGGATCAACCAATCTAATATCTCAAAAGCAATTAATTCTTTAATCTATAATTTAAAGACTTAATTTATAATTTAACCAAAAAAATATATATATATTTAATGTTGTTTCACTTGTAAATTAATTAGAAGAAAAAGAAAAAAATGACTATGTTAAGTTTTATTTTGAATATTATTGATATGTTTGTCACATCCATGGATTGACATTTAAAGAATTAATTAGGGTTTTAACTCAAGTATTATGCTTTGATCGATAGGAGTTGAAGTCAACAGGATAATTGATCAATATGAATGGAGGGAACCAAGACGTAAGGAAATGCCATCGTCTCTCACAACCCCAGTGCAGGTATTACGATCACATCGATCACTAAGCCAGTTTTTTTCTCGGACTAAAACACTTCACCACAAGCATGCTCATATTTATTGCTAAAACTGCACCAAAATAATGTTGTTTGCCATAAATTTCGAACTTAAGCTTATAAATATTTTTTTTATATCAATGTGATCTGGTCTAAATATTTAAATTTTAGTAAAAAATTCAATATAAATTTTAAAATTTTAAAATTATTTTAAAAAAATTTGTACTGCCAAAATGATAGCGTTATAAATATAATTTTTATAATTTGAAAATTAAATTGCTAGCACATTGTATAAATATTTTTTATTTAAAAAACTTAATTTGTTCCACCAAAATTCTACCCCTCCAGATAATAAATAACAATATCATGGGGACCACAAAAGAGAGAAAAAAAAAAAAAAATATATATATATATATATATATAATATATATATATTTTTTTTTTAATTCTACATTTCTATTGAAAGATTTCTGTTTGTTCTTTGAGATTTACAACCTACAAACTTGAAACGACGTCGTGTCCTATCAACACGTCGAAGCCAAGCGCACCTGCCCCATTCGAAATTATCTCTACAAAGCCGACAACGACTCCGGTCGAAACGGCACGTCCGAGTAATCAAACAAACCGCCCAATGCAACAAACTCCCCACCCAAACCGTTCTCCTCCGCCGCGCCGGAACCAATGCCGATTCCAATCTCAAACGAGTCATAACACGGTATCTCATCTTCAAACCCTACATTCCCATCCATCTCGAACACACCAGGCCAAGAACAAGCCGGCGTAAAATCAATCGCCTCGATCGTCCCCTCATTACTCGAACCTACAGTCGGCGGCAGGCCGAGTTCATCATCCGACGCCTCGAAAAGATATCCGAGTTCCGCCTGAGGAGTCTCATTCTGATTCGACGACGTTTCCGCTGGGGGTAGGGCATGAATCTCCTCCTCGAAGCTTCGGATAAATGAATCGAGTTCAAAACCTTGAATACACTCATCTCGCTCCGCAACAACGTCGGAATCTTCAAGGATGTTCAGCAACTTATCGTGAATCTCATCCGAATCTGCCAAATCGATTCTCAAATCATCTCCATCGGAACCTACCTGCTCCGACTTGGAGCATGGCTTTACAAATCTCGATTCCGTTGGGTTGAGTCGTCTGAGCTTCGACTCGGCCGAATCGGCAAGCGAGACGTCTAACTTGTCGCGATCTCGCTTTCTGTTGTCGGTGCAATTTTCCATGGAAGAAGAAGGAAATAGATAAAAGAAAAAGAAGAAGAAGAAGAATTAGGGCTTTAAAGGTTAAACCGCCATTAGAGAGAACAGAATGAAGGAAAGGTTGCAGAAGTGGTGTGAGAGACTAGAAATGGGAGGGGGCGACGTTTAAAAAGAGGGGAAACAGGGATATAAAAGAGGAGGACACGTGGCGAATAAAGAGAGGGTTTAGAAAATCCATTCTCCTTTCTTCCAATTTTATCCTCTGTGTTTGTTTTCAATGATTCTGCTCCTCTTTTTCAATTTCCTTTTTTAAATAAATATATATATATTTGGTAATGGTTATTTATTCATTTATTCATTTAACTAAATTTAAATGTAAGATTTGAAGTCCGTTGCGGGTCCCACTGACTGGGCATTGAATTTCGCCTTCTTGACCTTTTCGGTTCATTTACGTTTTTTTCTTTTTCTTTTTCTTTTTCTTTTTTTGGGATAATTTCTTAATAATTGCATCGTTGGGGTCGGCGTTGAATCGGACTACGCATTGCCCCCTCGAATCACCTGTGTTTTGCATTACGGTCCTCTTCTTTTTATTTTATTTTATTTGTACTTTGAGTTTCAATAATTATTTTAAGTTTAAATATTCCTGCAATAACTTCACGAATTTTCTTTCCTAACACTTCCAAATTTAATAATAAAATAATAATAATAATAATAATAATAAAGGGTGAAAACAACGGATGAAGAAAAGGTTGAAAAAATCTGAATAAATATTAAAGAGAATTAAAGTAAATAATAAATTACAGACGACGCAAACGGCGACCTAACCATTTACGCCGCCTGAAAAATAAATAAAAAAATCGTAACGATCGTTATCTCCCGTTTGTCTGCCGTGCCGCACTTCCCCAGCCGTAAACGGCAATCTTGTCTGCAACTTTCAAGTAATAGCTTGTGGGTCCCTGGTCGATTTTAATGTTTTCTTTTTTTTCAAATTTACAATCCAACGGTTCACATTTATTATCAAGTCAACTCGAAAATTTTTGACTTTTTCCTTCAAATTTTAAAATGTTGAACCAACCTTGGATCTAATTTTCTTTTTTTCTTTTTTTATTAGATCTTTTTTAATTAGAAAGACTAAAATATTGTAATTTTAAATGTAAAATAATCAAATGGTTGAAATTTAATATTTTTAATGGTAATGGATAAAGAAGAATAATTTTATCTAAAAATATAAGATGATTATGTATGACCCATGATAATTCAAAGCTACACAACTAACCTATATTTTGGGAGTTAATAAGTTCTTAGAAATAATAATAATAATAATAATAAATTAAACGTAGACTCTAATCACGTGTGGGTATGACACTAATAATTCATTATTTAAAACGTGTTATTAAATATTTAGAGTTAAATAATTTGTGTTTACGAAACTACCCCTAAGTACCGCTATTTAAGTCGTATAGTATTTAGTGAAGTTAGATAATTTGAATTAGATGTAATTAGCTTACTTTGGATGAGACCTCACAATATTTTAAACCGTTTAAAAAAAAAAAGTTAATTTTTCTATGCCGAAAATTATAGGAAGCTGGAGACGAAAAATTCCACCTAGAGAATAGTCAAGAATGCTCGAGTGGAAAAGAGACTAATAATAATAATAATACATAAATAAATCTCAAATATCGTGTTTTTTTTTTTCTTTTTTTTACGACCTTTTTGAGGACTATTTGTATTTTTTTTTTTTATATCACTCATATTTTCATTTTTAAAACTTATTTATGTTTGTTAAATTTGAATAAAATTGAGTAATAATTCATATATTTATTTGGGAAAAAGGTAAATAAAAGTAAAGAATTATGAAATGAGAGCATAATTATAAATAATTTGTTGACACCTTGGCTGTGAAGTTGATGTGGAAGCTGAGTTTTTGGTTTTATTTTTGGTGGCGTATTGAAAGGCATTTGGAAGATTTGTGAGCAAACTAAATAATATGAATTGACCCACCACCCAACAACACAAACTCCCTTTCAATGCATATTATTTCTTCATCCTTCATTCAACCCCCTGAATAAACAAAATATCATTCAATCAATTACCTACAAAAAAAAAATAAAAAATTCAAAAACTTTTAACATAATACCTGTTTAGTCCTAAACCAATCCTATGTTCGAATGAAAGTGATTACGAGAATAGAAAAGGCACTGCTATTACTAACAAACTCTACCTTTCTTTTCGATGACTCAACCATAAAAGCTTCCTAAAATGCATGTGAGTAAAGACAAATAATGTGATCATGTGGAAGGATGCAAAAGAATGTTGGGACCTATCATGTGTCAAATTCAAATTTCAAATCTCTCTCCCAAACTCCGTTACACAGTTGGGTCAAACTTACAATTTCCAAAATGGAGCATAATTAATTGGATGGGTAGTTGATAAGTAATATAGGTAGAATGGTAGGTTAGATAAGTATCATATTTATGGAATTTAAGTAAATGATATATTTGTTTATTTTATATAGAAAGGAAAATATTAGCGTGGGGTCGAATTATTGGAGGAATTATATTACGAGCATAAAAACAAAATAAATTAATTAAGATAATGATAATAAACAAAAAAAAAAAAAAAAAGGGCAAGGTTTTCCATGGACGTCGTTCTCAAATAATTAAACAGCCCTCGCACTTACCTCGTGGATCACGCAACCTTCATAAAATGCCACATCTATCCTCTGTTTTTTTTTTAAAAAAAATTAAACATTTATAAATTAGAAAAATCTTAGCTTTTTTAACTTAAATATATTTTTAACTATATATATATATATATTCTATATTAAAAAATAAATTTGTTAATTTTAAAAATGACGTCGTAGGTTTTCTTAATTAATAAATATTATGTTTGTAACATAGTTTTTTTTTTTTAGAAAATATTCTGATTTATGAGTATTTTAATAAAAAACAAACTTTAAAATAACTCTTTTTTAAAAGAATAATAAAATATATATTTTATTATATTTTAGAGTTAGTTGGTAATTTGTGTTTAATGTAAAAGTGGTTAACCGATTCAACTTTCAATCCCACTTTTTTTTTTATTCTTTAACACATCTCTAGAGAAATGTCTGGATCATATGATATCAAATCTAGAGTATAGAGTCTTATTAATAGTATAAGTATTGAACCTCTTCTAGTAGGATGTGATTCGAGGACAAACTAAATACGGAAGCTAGCGAGCATGTACACAATTAAATGAGAGATACTTAAATAAACCAAAATTATTACGGTATTTAAATGATAGTGAGATCGTATGAATATCAGACTACGATTATTTAATCAAGAACTATAACATAATCAAATATTTTCTCGGTTGACTTTACATTAGAGTTGAAGTGCTTAACAGAAATAAATTTAAAATTAACTTTAATAACTTCATATTGGCAAAAAAAAAAAAAAAAAAACCAGGAACTAATCAGTAGAATCTGCTGGAGGCACTTCATTTAAATTGAGTTCCTTATGTTCCTCGACCTGTCTGATTCTAACCGTCGGCCTCTTCTGTACCTCTTTCAAGTACCGTAAAGCCACATCCATCCTCCTCAAAATGGCATAGAACTCCTCCACCGCCTCCGTCGTCGGCTCCTCCACCTCCACCTCCACCTCCGCCGGCGCCGTCTCTCTCTCCTCCTTTCTCGTCTTCTTCTTCGTCTCTACGACCACTCCGCCGCTCTCCCCCTCCGATATTTTCTTCCTCTTTTCTCTCTCCATTCCTAATTGCTTCTTCTCCGACAAGATCAGACCATTTTTTTTATTTCTTGCCAAATGATCAAGCTTCTTTGATCAGTAGTTATAGTTGCGGCCCTTTCGTTTTCCACCGTCGGATGGAACAATTGGAATCTACGTGACGTCATTCATTTTCATTATGCCCACGTCACTCCGTTAGACGTTTTGAGCAACTTGGGGATGAATAGGACCGGACATGAATTGGGCCGACATTCAACTGGAGTTGGGCCACAACCCATTAAGCAGTTTTGGATTTTGTTTTTTAAAACCATAAATAAATTATAATTTTCTAATACACAAATATATATTAGATGACATTATTAGCTTTAGAAAAGTGAAAGGTAATAAATAAAAAGAAGTCATTGTGGGGGAAAATTAAGACAAATAGAGAAATATCGTTTGAACCTACCACGAGTGGAGAAAAAAAAAAAAAAAAAAGTGGAAAAGCCCAAATTTGGTTTTAAAATACTATAGTAGTCAAAATAAAATGATGCAATTTTTATTTTTATTTATATATATATATATATCATCATTTGGTTTTAAAATATTAGGTTTGAGCTGGAGCTTGATGTAGCAGTTGAGACAAAGGTGCACGTGGAATGTTGTTTGCAGGGGATCACTAACTATATATATATATACACACACATACTTACATTCAAGTCTAGACTTTCTTTCATATTTGTCTTTTAGTTTCTGTATTTCGTGTATTTTAAACCGTCTAAACTTGTAATATTATTATATTTTGGTGATATTGGTTTGTCTTTTGTAAAAATTAAATTTTTATTACTATTTTAATTGAATTTTCGAGGTGCATGCACGTGTCTAAATATTTCAAATTTAAATTTATTGAAAAATGAAAATAATAATAAACTAAAATTACACGAATTAGTTGGCATAATTAATGGTAATAAATTGTTTTAAGGTGGTGCAATGTAGGCAATATGGGTGTAAATTTTGTGGGTATTCTACTTTTATTTACATGCATTTCCTTACGTTTTTTACGGTTTCATTTCATTTTCAGTTATTACGTTATAAATACAAGTGTTCCAACCGCCTCAACCTCACCGAACACTTCAATTGTTCAAACAGTTTGCCATGTGATCGTCACTGGAACGGTTTAGTTTAGTAGGTTGAACCAACTTACTAGAAGTTAAGCAATTAGGAAAAAAAACACGTTATTTTCATTGAATTCAAGTATCTAAGTGTGTAGTCTAGAGGAGCACGTTATTCTGAAACTATAGTAACCAAACATGGATGGAAACCATGCATGCCCTTCCATGGCAAGATCTCTAACACTAGGAAATTGTTTATTCAATCAACCAAAACCAAAGAACAATAAACAAAAGGAATATTAAAAAACATAAAAAGTAGCATTTTAAATTCTATGGTGGGCGAGTGAGATTTGTTGGTGATTCATTAAATCCAAGCCCAAGATCTTCAAAACAAAACATCCTAGAAAGGACTAAAATAGCATCCATATTGTGAGAATTAAGGGAGAAAAGAAAAGCTTGACTGGAGCCGGAGGTGAAGATTGGATTTGGGTGGACAGATGGCCCAAGCAGCAGCACGCGAGAGGCTTTTTAGCTCACCTTAAAACGCCTCATTTCACACTTCCATTCAGAAGAAAAAAAGCCGAGAGAGAGAGAGAGGGAGAGAGCGTGGAGAGGGATAGGCTCTGTGTCTGTGTCGTCTGTTGTGTTGGAGGGCTACGAATCCACAACAGAATCACACACCCCCTTCAAACCAAATTCAATCACAGACTCCCCTCCGCCTCCAACCAAATTCTCTCAGACGACTTCAGTGAGTCCTCTAAACCCTCCTTCTAATCGCTATTGCTTCATTTCTCGGTTGTTCATGCTCTTGGGAACTCTATCCACTCTGTTTTCGACGTTTTCTAAGCCATTGCTTATGATTTTCTTTTGTTTTATGTGGGGGTTTTGACGTTTCTGTGATTTTCCACTCCATGCTTCTCTGACCCATTTCGCGCGTTTCTTCTTTTGTAGCTTGTGTGTTCATTGTTTTCCTCTCTTTCAATCACAACCTCGTCGATAAGATACTTCACCAGGGGGGTTTTGTGGAGAGATTTATGTCTTCTGAGTTTCATCTGTCCTCTGGAGCTTTGAAGCAGCTCTGCCTTTGTTTTTTGTCTCCGTTCTTCACCCTTCACATGCAATTTCGTTCTCGTCAACAACAACCTTTTCAACCCTTTTTTCTGCAATTAACATCAAATCGGTATGTGGGTTTTTCTTATTAGTCGTTTATTTCAGGGGTTTAATACCTGAGATTCCATTCTTTTCAAGCGATGTATGGGTTTATGGCTGTTTTATTCAAAACCCCTTTTCTCCTGCAGGTCTTGTTCTGGAGTGAAGAGGTTTCAAGCTTCTACAAGATACCATAATCTCTTCTCAATTTTGGTTCATTTTTGTTTCAGGGTTTTGGGTTTTCGTTGACATTGAAGATCGCTAAAACTTCCTCTGTTCTCCTGCCTTCGTTTATTCATTCATTATATTCTGAGGTTCCGAAGGCAGTTTCCAAATCAAGATATGTATGGTAAGGAGGAGAAGAAAATGAAGCAACTAAGAGAAGGAAAGTCCATTTCTATGAGGAAAGTTCGTGTACTGTTTCACGATCCTGATGCCACCGACTACTCAAGTGAAGAAGATGAACATGTCAATCAAGATGCTAAAAACATTGTCTGGGAGATATCAGTGCCAGATATCCGCCATAAGATATCCAAGGAGAGCTCACATGGAGGCAAAATTAGAACCAAGGCTGAAGTCAAACCAAGCAGTAGCAGAACACAAAGATCGTCTTCGATGTATAAAGGCGTTCGACGAAGGAAATGGGGGAAATATGCAGCAGAGATTCGAGATCCGTTTCGTGGCCGAAGATTGTGGCTTGGTACTTATAACACCGCTGAGGAAGCTGCTGTTGCTTATCAGAGAAAGAAGCACGAGTTCGAAAGTATACAATCGATGGCGAAGGGCAGTGGTGAGCTCGGCCGAGAGCAACGGGATGGATCAGTTGCTGATTACACAGATGAATCTGAAAACATTATAGCTTTGTTTTCTCATCCTTCACCATCATCTGTACTTGATGTTTGTTGTGAAAGTTTATGCAGCAATGTGGATCAAACTATGGAACATTCAATCACTGAAGGATGTATGCCTGTGGTAGATGATGAAGACATCCTGAAATCGATCTATGAAGATGAGCAGTCCATTTTAGACATCGTGGAAGCGACCCCGACCCCGACCCCGACCTCGATAACACTACCGCGGTTAGATACTCAGGAATTGGACTTTCAAGTTCTTGAAGACAATTCATTGATCTTCAATGATTTTGATCAGTTCTTTCATGACACGAACTTCAGAGACAATTATACTCTACACAGCATCGAAAACAGTGTCGGGGCGCTCGATCTTCCTCCGATGGATATGGAATTCGACAAGGAGTTTTCATGGTTTGACGATACGATGAGTATATCATGCATGTAAGTTTTGCAGTTAGGAGATAGTAATAGTCTTAAGAGCAGTAAAAAAAGAAAAAAAACAACCATTGTGAGGATGCAATCTGTGGTAATGTTTGTAGAGAAAGAGAGAGAGAGTTCTTGGGTTTTTGTGTGTGCTTTTAGAGCCGTCCAAGACATTTTTTTGGCAACTTTCGTTTGTACTGCTAAGTTTACATAACTATTATGAATGCAAGTTCTGGTAAGGAAGCCTTTGGCGGCTGCTGCTGCTGCTCTGCACCAATGCAAATTCATTCAGAAACTGTCATTTTTTCATAGGGAGATGAACTCTGAGTTTGTTCCTATCTGTCTAGTTGATGCCTTTTCTTTTGATTCCTCCCTTGATTTCGTCTCTTCTTTCATTTTGCTGGATTTCCTTATGGCAAGTGTTTGGCAATGCCTTGTGGGCAGCAGGGAAAGTCAGAGGAGGCAAGGGTGTTGGGTAATGTAGAGTGACAAACATACACAAACACTGAAATTTTAACCATGAAACGCATGGACAACACACACACACACACTTCCCTCGAAGTTATCAAAAATGGCTCGAGACCTCGAAACGAACCAACAACCAGATGTTGTAAGAACAAAGAGATTAATTCCTGCTAAGGAGCACGAAATGACGAACGGTAATTTAGACCCTTTTACGAAACATGTTGGCTTGAGGTAAAGTGGAGCGGATGAGGTCGAGTTTAATTAGGGTTATGATGGATGTGTTTGGTGTTTTTTTTGTGACTTGTGGACCAAGGTGGTGAAGGGGATAAAGAGATGATAATGGCGGTGGCACAGAGGCAGAGGATGGCTTAAAAAAGAAGCAATATTTGCATAATTTGAGAGTGGTGGTTATCTGTACTTTTCTTTCAAATCATTCAAAATAATATTTCCTTTGCTCTTTGAAATTTACAGCCTAAAAAAAAAAAAAAAAAAAAAATTACTTTTGACTTAAACCCTATATTGAAAATAGTCAAAGATTTGTTGTCTTCTCACATGCCCCTTGAGTTTGAATTTTTCCAAACCTCTGCCATTGCTTCAGAAGACATAAGGAAAATTTTGACGAACAGTCCTTTTTAAAAAAAAATATTTACAAACATATGTTCTCTAAGCTAAAATAATAATAAAGATTTTTATTTTTTCCCCTATCTGGTCGGGTAAAAAAGGTTGTTCTACTTCATATTTTGGTGTTGATTGATAATCTCAGACGATTTAGTGGATAGTTCAATTATTTTGTATGAGAAAGGTTGAGTGTAGGAGCGATGATGAGAATGCGACATGTGAGGAAGAAATTAAGGAAATCTCTGTGTCTGTCTCTCTGTCTCTGTCTCTGTCTGTCTCTCTCTCTCTCTCTCTCTCTCTCTCTCTCCAAGGGAATGAAAGCGGGGGAGAGAGAGAGAGAGGAAGAGGAAAGCCGCCATGCCGATTCAAGATCATCTCAGCAAAAACACAGCCCAAACGTAAACAAAAAGAAAAGGAAAAAAGTGGGCCCACAAATGGGGAGGCGGCTTCAAGAGCAGAAGAAGATCGAAGCTACCAATTTTCAAACTCTGCCCGCTCTCCTCTTCATCGTTCGTCCATCCAAACTTCTCTCTCTATCTTCCCTACTCACATACTACATCAAACCCTTTCTCTTACCCGATAGTTGTCCCCCGTTTCTCACCTGAAACATATAACAAAACAGAGATTTGACCATGCTTCCTTAGCACCTATTATTGAAACGCAACGAATTTCTTCACTTACTATTAGTTCTTCTTCTCCTCATTCTTATAGCTGAGCTAAAAAACAACAACTATTTTTCTAGCATGCCTTGTACCTTCCGCTATCATGCCCACTTCGAATTGCTACCTAAGATTCAACACATAGAGAAGATTTTGATTTCAAATCTTGATCAATATAGAACTAGGGTAAGAGTCCCATCAGCCTTGGTTAAGAAAATTGATTGCAATAGATTTCATTTGAACTTTAAAATGCTTGGTAAACATAGATATTCCTTTTAGAAAGCACCATTGCTAAGAGTGATAGCATACACTCTAACAACCTTTTTTACCCGACCATATAAGATGCTGTCATAAAGGGCTATTGGGGGAAGTTGGGAGGAAAGAGAAGGAGAAAAGAAGAATCCTAAGGAAACCAGAACAGTACACATCATAAAATGAGAGGTCTATTCATTACTAATCTCCAAGAAAATTTTATGAATGATTCATCAATTTTTGAAGATTTTAAGGTTGCTGTCTTTGAATTGTCTAAATTAATGAATATGGAGTGTCCCACAAAACCCAAAGTCCAATTCGTCTACTCCTCATCTACTGGTCATAATATCGGGAGGATATTGGGAAGTTTCCCCACAATAGAAAGATATCTAAATTTAGTCCATATGATTTCCATAAATCTTAAAAGGGCTCCTTATTGTTGTTAAGGGTTTTAAGATTTATTGAAAGTATGAGAACAAACTTCAAAATTTTAAGGTACGGTAACTAAATAGGACACATCTCGAAGTAAAAGGACTAAACTAATATTTTAACCAGCAAAGTAAATACATCTACTTTATAGAATTAGCAAATCATAGTTAATATAAGCTCCAATTCAATTACAGAAAGTTGCAGGCTTCTCGAACACAATTCATGAAAATGGCTCAAACATTGAGAAAACTCGCAATTCAACCTGAAAAGATTAGCAGACCTACCTTCCGAATATGTAGGTGGATAAAATTTACTTTCTAAGAATGGGGTCAGTCAATACATTTGATATTAATTTGCTGTCATTCCGCAGCAAAAGTGCTGGTGAATAAAAAACTCAGCTATTGGAAATTGGAATTCACTTTCGTTCGAAGAGTACAAAGGCTTTCCAAATGAGATAATATTCTCACTACTTTGTCAGTTTGTTCAATTTCTAAATCACAAAATGGCATCGAAGTTCCAAAGTTTCTGAATCTTTCTAGCTCAGCAACCAGTTCTGTTCTGTAGCAGATAGATATTACACGAATTATTCCTGTTTTTCCTTCCTTTTTCCCCTTTTCCTTTTTTTGGATAGAATGCGAATCAGAAAAGGCAAACAAAAAAAGCACACACCCACATTATTCTATCTTATCTGCAGGAATGTAATCCCTTGAAAGCATGAACACTAAGATAAACAATGTCTATCTTTTAGAAATATGATCGCCAATAAACCCAGAAACCAACAGGTTATGCGTCTAATCAATAAATTTGATCGTCTAAACCAGAAATTATGCTATTGAATGGCTGAAGCTTTAGAATATGATACATTCTTATCAGGTTTTTGGATAACTTCGTAGAAGATTGAAAAAAAAAAAAAGTTACAATTTGGAATATAAAGATCCTTGACGAAAAGTTTGAGCTTTGAACAAATCTATAAAAAAAAAAGGTTTTTGACTGAGAAACAAAAATTAGCATTAGTTGACTAGCATGTACGAGTAGTGAATAAATGCAGCATAGGTTTAATGACAAGCAAGAACCACCAAAGGCATCAACTTGACTAGGAAGTAGAAGTTAGCATTCAGTTGGCCTCCTATATGTAATTCGAGGGGTCAGTATTGAGCCCTCTGGCATTTTCTTCTGCAAGACTTTGTACATAAAGGTGTTCTTTGCAAACCATCTTGTACGGCTTTGGCATTGTTCTACTAAGGCGTGGCATTGTTGTTATCAATCCAAGTACAATGAAGAAGTTATCTAGATTCTCTTTCTTAAGATACAAGCCATTTGTTATGGCAGGGCCGGCTACGTCACTATTCTATGAAATATTTGGTATGAAAGAAATAAAGAAACCATACAAGTCTTGAGAGTCTTGGGCTGTAGCCCTCTTTTGTACTTTGATTTGTCTCAACACACTTGGTTTAATTATTAACAAAAAAAATTGAATGAGAAACGGATGACTTCATTTCATTGATAGTATGAAAGGTACAAAAAAGGCAAAGGGTCGAAGAAAGAATGAGGGATGTAATACTATAATCACAAGGTATAGAGAAAATTGACACCAAGAGAAGGCAGAATAAATCAAAGGGTCGAAGAAAGAATTGAAGTCCTTGTGCCTTGACTACAAAGATGCGATGGTACCACTCAAGCCAAATGGACCAAAGAAAAGGTTCGATGATATAAACCCACATGGCAGCTTTCCTTTAGTGAAACGATGACCTAAGATCAAAGATTCAAGCATAATGATCATATTGCCCGGAAGGGTGAGATGTAGATGGAAAGCCGTGCACATTGACAGGTAGTTGATAAATGCAGCATAGATTGATACCTATTTCGACAAAGGACACACCAACTAGGAGAGGAGACTATTCAAGGAGCCTTTTTTAGCGAGCCTTTTTGAGCAATGCATCCGCTGTATTATGCATTCATGGCTTAATTCCTAAAGGAAATTTAAGAATTGGACCCCCCCTCAACATATGCTTGTTGGGTGCTTGTGTGGGAGTTGGTGGAGAAGGCTCCTTTAACATCCCAAGTCCATTTCCAATAATCATCTATAGTTGATCTTGGAAGGGGAAGAAGAATGGAGGAAAGATCAGCCCATTCCAAAATTTTATCCGTTGAACTACGGCATTAACTTAAATCCCATGAAGAGTCATCAGAGTTCCATATTTCAGCAATCAAACCACGCTTACGACGGGGAAGGGCATAAAAGCCAAATTTAGAGGAGTTGTACCAACCCAGTTGTCATTCCAAAATGAGGTGGATTTCCCATTGCCAAAAATATTCACAATATAGTCATAAATCAAAAGTAATTATCCATAATAAACTTCCAAGGACATCGGTGATATTTGAGCTTTTTGTACACCAGATGCATATGAAAGTGGGTCAAGCCATATTTAGAGACTATGAATCT
Organism: Cucurbita maxima; assembly: GCF_002738345.1. NCBI lineage: Eukaryota > Viridiplantae > Streptophyta > Magnoliopsida > Cucurbitales > Cucurbitaceae > Cucurbita > Cucurbita maxima. The sequence continues at coordinate 4,917,217 of NW_019272031.1, read as the reverse complement.
CCTCCAAAGGGCAAATTTTTCAGGATTAGCACATCTGATATCCGCTTGTGTGGCGAGTAAATCTCCAGGGCCATTTTGGCAGGAGGCTAGTTCTTGATCTTCATAACAAATAACCCTAAGCCCCCTAGGGCACTGTACAAGAATTGGTGTGAGGCTTACCATTCAGGGGGAGGCCCAAGAAGACCGATGGCCATGAAGCCACTTTACAACCGAAATCATGGGCAAGGGATGCAATGGTATCCAAGGCCAGATGAATGCCTAAGAATGCTGATTTTTGGCGGTTGATACATAACTTGATGCTTCTTCAAAGTGTGTATGGTATGGAAACTAGTGAGAGCATTTCCTTTGTCTAGAATGGTGTCGTTTGCAAATTGTAGGTGCTCAGACTACACCCTCCCACCGCAAAGCCTCTGATATTACCTTTACGTGCCTCTTGAGAAATATACGACTTAAACAATCTATCACAAGGATAAAAAGAAATGGGGTAGGGGATCACCTTGTTGAACAGCGATGATTTGACCACTAGACTTGTCATTAATGATGATGGAGTAATTAGCCGAGAAATACAGCCCTAAAATCACTTTTGCAACTTCGTTCCAGAACCTTTAGCCGGCCAGAATATTGTTAAAAAAATTCTCAACCAACCATACAAAGGCTTTTTCTGTATCCAATTTGATTACAACCCCCTCAAGGACAAAACATATTCCTCTATGGGATTATTTGCAATTAAGGATGCATCACTAATCTGCTGGTCAACCATGAATGCAAGTTGAAACTAAAAGAGTGAAGGGAAGGAACTTCTTAAGACGCTCTGAAGGACCTGCCCACGATCTTATACAGGCATGAGGTAAGGCTGATGGGCATATAATCTCCCACAGATTCAACATCACTCTTCATGGGGATGAGGCAAATATAAATTTTGTAAAGGCTTGCATTGATGATGGCATTCTGAATGAAGTTTTGGAAGACTCCCTTAATGCCATCCTTAAGAATGTTCCAATGCTTTTTAAAGAATTCAGTGGTATAACCATCTGGTCCAGATGATTTGGATCTTAGGTCCTTCATTGCATTCCCAATCTCCTCTTCTGTTAAAGAGGCTTCAATGTCGAAGGATTGAGATGCTGATATTGGAGCCCAATTTCAATGATTGGAGGAAGTCTACTAACTTGACCTTTGCTGTATAACGTCATGTAAAAATCAATGAATTCGACCTCCATATCAGTGTTCAAGACCAAACTAATGCCATCTCTGGATAAAATCACAACAATGGTGTTCTGTCTCCTTCTTGTGGACATGAATGAATCTAGGGAATAAGTTGTTGTCTTTGTCCCCCTCTAGTGTCCATCTCAATTTGCATTCTTGTTTCCAAGATGCTTCTTCGTTGGAGGAAATATCCAAAAGCTCTGCTTTGATCTTATAATGCCTTCGACTAAGGACGAGTGACGCCTATATCTGCATCAGACTCTAAAGGGTAATGCCATAACAGCTTAGCAAAAAGAGCAAAGTTCTTATTTGCTAGATTATCAACTTCCAAACCACCCTACTCGCTCAACTTGGATACAACCTCCAGTTTCACCCCTCCCTCCCTCAACAAGTCTCACACCATTTTTTTCAAATGTCCTCAAAACTAAATGGCCAAAGACCCCTCTCGGCAACCCTGATATTGAGAAGAATAGGCCAATGGTCCACAATATTTCAACAAAAAATAATGTTAGATGACCTTGAAAATATCCAACCAACCTTTGAACAAAAACGAATTTGTCAAAGACTACGGTATATCATCAAAGCAAGAGGATTGGAACAAGAGAAATTATTGCTCACAAGAAAGGTTCCAACTAATCAAGAATTCAAATGAACCTATTAAAAGCACTACTCGAAGTAATCCTATTCACATTCAACTTCTTCATGTGGAATATAATATCACTAAAGCCTGCAACAACACACCAACAATGCCAGCATCACCCAAGAATGCCAACCCAGCTACTTCAAAGAGCATCTCTATCCCTATGCATCGTTGGACCTCGAGCACAAGTGATCTACTCAAATCAAATGGTATGATTGAAAAGGCGAATCAAATCACCTCACACCACTAAGGACAACAAATTGCGAGAATCCCATAGAATGACAGTATTCCCAACTCACACTACTTCTAAGGACAAGAAATTATGAGACAACATCAACAAAGGCATATACAGCTTCAAGGACACCCACCCCCACCCACCACACTGTTAATGTCAGGTCTTATACATACGCTTGAAAGAACTATGATTGAGTGCCTTGTGAAAAAAATAATTCAATCATTCTCAAAATCAAACCACTAGCGAGAAAAATGTTAGGAAACCTTACTGTGCATTGCTACAAAGTTCTCACACAACATAGAAATGGAAATTAAAAGGAATTATTGACCATTGATCTGAGTTCAAAATTCTTTACACCCCTCGCAGCAGTACACGAAATAAAATAAAGGGCTAATATTCATCGTTCTTTTATTCAATCTCTGAAACAAATAAGGTTTCATAATCAGTACGACCAAGTAATAACCTAACAACTTAGGAACATTTAAACTCACCGTTATTCCTCCCAGAAATTTACTCAGCTTCGACCGCCTCCACTTTAGGACCTAATCAGAGCAAGAAGTGACAACATCAGATGATTTATACTTCATTCACTCAAGTCAGTTAAGTTGCATACGGAACATGATGGAGAAAAAAGAAAGGAGAATAATGCCGCCTGCGATTACCCCGACTTCAAAAGATAGGCATGAATCACATTAATTTTTTTAAAAAAAAATATATATGTATCCACCAAGAAATATTATAGAAAACAACACTTCAAAATCAGAGCGAAGTTCCACGGTTAGTACCAGACCGAATCATAACCCACTTTCAATTACTCGAAATATCTCCACTTTCTACCCAAACGGCAAATATAAGTCCAAAAAACATCCAAACTTCTTGGAAATTAAATAGAATGCGTGACTAAAAGAGAGAACCGTGAAGAGATGGGTGGCGTCCATCCTTGCCCCAACCGATGCCGCGAGTGGAATCAAGGTATTGCTGAACAAGGTGGCGGCATTTCTGAAGATGGTTGACTCCTTCGATGCGGTAGCACCATCTTAGTTTTTCCCTCAGTATCTTCGCCTTTTCAATATCGATCCATTTCTCTCTCACAATATGTTCCCTCATCTCCAGCATCGCCACTGGATCCTTGTACGGATGCTCCGCATCGAAATCGTCCGGCGGTGATTCATCGAACTCCACTGTCTTCTTCCTCCCCATAGTTTTTCCCCTCCCTCTTCTCTGTGCCTACTCAGTCTCAGAATCGTCTTCGCGCATCTCCGTCGGAGCACAACGCGCCATTTTTCATTGCTGAGCGGTAACTAACGGGTCGGGTTCAACGGACTTTCAGTCACTGGGCCCATTTCAGTTCCTTTCAAAGCCCAATAAAATTGGGCCGAAGCAAACGCTACGCTGGGCCTTCAGAGAATCATCCCTTCGGATAAATACGAACAAAATCTGGCTACGTTCTTCGCGGGAAATTGTGAAGGAACAATCTTTCGTCTCAGTTGGCGTTGGGACGTCGAACATGGCCGGAAAGCAAGTTGCCAGCACTGGTCTACCGGAGAGCATCGCAGGAATGTCGAAGAACCAACTACATGATATTGTTAGACGAACACGACTCTACACAATGGTATGATATTGTCCACTTTGAGCATAAATGGCATACCAATGGAGTTAATATTCCTCACTTGTAAACCCATGATCATTCCCTAAATGAGCGGATGTGGGACCTTCATCATCCAACAATAATGTCTCAAATGAAGGTACTTTCAAATTGTCGCGCTATCGGAATTAACATTTGTCCGTCCCCTTTTTCGTCCCATTACTCGATTCGGGCTTTGTGTCCATGCAATGTCTGGATATTGAGGAATGATTAGTGTGTTTATTGTTATGCAGACTCTGATCGAACAGAATCAACAGCAGGCAAAGCAAATCCTAATCCAAAACCCCGCCTTGACCAAAGCTCTTTTTCAGGTTCCAGTTTTTAAGTTTTTTCGCATCTTGAACAAAATTCTTTTTATTCACTACTTGGAGCTTGCGCTGTTAATCTTGTCCTGGCAGAGTTTGAACAATTAGAGTCTCAAGTGAAATAGTTTTGAATAACTGCAAGTACCGCCTGGAAATTGAATGTGTTTAAGTAATGTACGTTTGTACGCACATTTGCACAATCTTTTACGAGGCTTAATTTTGATATTTATGGACTTAAAATTGTTGTACCATTTTCTTGAATGAATGGATTTATCCAATTCGGGTGAAACCAATCAAGTTTCAAAGTATATCTCAATTTTTCCCAATTGCATTTGCAAGGACGTGTATCTTAAAGACGAGAAAAGTAGTCTGAAGCATGAGATATTTCGTCTTACCTCGGAGACAGCAGTGACTGCTAAATGTTTGTGTGGCCTACTACAAGCAACAAGTTTGAACATTAAATTATATTTGGCTTTCGATTGTTCAGGATAATCTGTAGGAACTAGATGTGACTACAAGTATTATTTATAACACTAATTTATGCTCTAGGGTACTTTGAGTAATGGTTATTAGTGTGTACCCTTTTACTAGTTAATCTGCACATTTAGAGGCCTTACCTTTAATTTCTCATTTGGTTACTGAAGATATTATTGATTCCACTGTTATATCTACCAGGCGCAGATTATGCTTGGGATGGTGCGGCCTCCTCAGGTAGTATGCCATTGTTATTCCTCTTTTTTTCTTTGTCCTGCATTTTTCTGTCAGCTTAGAAGTGTATATCTAACTTATTCTTCTGTTTAGATTCCAAGCGTCAAGCCTTCAGCCCCACAGCATCCTCAGCCATCAACACAAACAACTCAACAGTCAAATACTCAGCCAACTCAAACATCAGCAAGTCAAATAAGTTTGCAAGAACAGACAGGTGCACCACCATTGGCCCCTCCTATAAAACAATATCAGAACTAACCATCAATGCTCATCTCATCAACTACTCTTCCTACAGGGAACATCCAGCCTCAGTCAGCACCTCTGATTCCCCTGCAAACACTGCAGCATCCCAAGGGGTTTGAGATGCCCCAAGCGAATTCCATTTCCGTCTCACAGCCATCTCAAATTCCGAGTGTACCTCCGGTACCTCCATCTGCTGCTCAGCCACCTTTACTTCATCAACCCCCGATGTCAAGTGCTTCCATGCAGCTGCAGCAGCCATTACAAACAGCTGAAATTCCCCATCTGCCTCTACAGGCCCCATTGCCCCCACATTCCAGAGATCCTACGGGTCCAACTTTTCGTCAGCACTACCCCCCTCAAACGGGGCACAATATGAATTACCAACCTGCTCAACCCATGTTTCATGTAAGTCGGAGTTTTATTTTTTAAGTCACAATTCTCCTTTGGATTTACAACAAACAAATCTCCAGATGAAAATGATCTCTCAACCTCTTTAGTCTATTTTTTAATGTTCTAGTCAGGTTCCAAATTCCCTCCTGGTATAGGAAATTCATTTCCCCAGGACGGTCGCCACTTCCTAATCAACGACCCCCTCAGTCATTGTATCAGGTACTTTTTTCTTTACATACTGGATTATGATGTGTTTATCCTGAATATACTAGATCAATTGAGTTCTTAGGTTGGTGAGTCCTGAGAGGAGCAGGGGCTTCTTTCTTTCAATTGGCTGTGAGGTGGATTCGTTGACTTCTTGACCTAGTACACTCTTGAAGTGCAGTTTCAGCTTAGTTTTAAATCATGTTCCATGATGCATGCATATCTCGAGTCCTTGACTATGCTGTTCAATATAGGTGCTGGTTTGTCCGTCATTGACTATTGTACTTGCGAACTATAATTCTTAGTGATAAACTCATCATAAAAGATAGTGCTTGTACACCTAGTTATTAAAGCCTTCACGAACAATTTATCAAATAACCACAGTATTAGCTCCTCAATGCTTAATATTGCGCTTGGTGCTCATTTGTATCAGGCTGGAGGTTCTAAAGTAGGTACAGAAGTCATGAATCAAGTTGGAACTTCAAAGCCTGTGGACAGAGGGCCTTGGATGCATGGCCCTCCAGATAATCCTACACTTCCACAGCAACTCTCAGGACCACCAGTAATACCATCAGGCACTGGCCAGATGGGCCCCGGCAATCAGCCTCGTCCTGCACCACCGGTACTTTTCTAATGACTACTGCTTGGAATGACAATTTGTCAATATTTTATTTTCATCTTTTGTGATTGATTCTTTGCCCCCCTCTCTGTTTGTGGTTCAGTTGAGTCAGGAGATGGAGAAGATGCTACTTCAACAAGTCATGAGTCTCACACCAGAACAAATTAATCTCCTGCCTCCAGAGCAAAGGAGTCAAGTGCATCAGCTACAGAAGATGCTTCGCCAATAAACAGTGATCTGGAAGGGAGGCAGTCTCATCTTGATTTATCCCTCTTCCTTTCCCCTCAACTCTTGCATCATTGGACATCCTCAAAATGGCATTTAGGCTTCTAAGGCAAGTTTTTTACTATTGTCTAACTTTTAAGTATTGACATTCAGATTGATATATTACAGTTATAAATTTTGGCTTGCTGCCTATCCGTAAGAGTATTTGTTTGCTGTTGAATTCGCCGTTATTTATCTTACATATTTTGGTGAATAACCATTTTGGTAAAGTAAATTGGTACATGAAAGTAGATTTAGTTAATAGAGCAGACATGACTTTATAACTCAAACTAAAATGCAGTTTGCTTTGATTTGAGAAGAATTTGTAATGCTGAAAACTATATTGTTAAAATGTGTTTTATCTGAACACTTTGGGCACCATTTTTTTTTTCATCATTCATCATGATTGTACACGAGAAATCAGAGGTCCCAACATCTACAATCTTTTTGCCGTTAGCTTAACAAATGAGGCATTTTCTTCCCAATTGTTCAGAACAAATAAGAATTCCTATACGAAAATGAACATGAAGTGTCCATATGCATTGATGGACTCTTCTAAAGAACGTGTACACTTGCATCAGAATCTCAAAAATGCATGTCAAGTCATGATTTGTACTGCTAACTGGGGCAAAAGTTGAGAACCTGATGGATCTGATTAGTATCCAGATGATCTTCTGCTTAAGGAAGGGGATGAGTTGAGAAACTCCTGACCAAGTTCCTTAATCTTGTTTATTAAAAGCATTTGTTCTGTTTCAAGCTGTACCATATACTCTTCTTGCAGATCCTCTAGACTTTCCAGCTCACTCACAGTTGTTGAAAGTTCTTCAAGATTGCTGTCTTCAATGAAACTTTGTAACTTATTCATCATCTGTTTCATCTGTGCAAGTTTTCCAAAGCAGAAGAAGATATTTGAAGTTATTCAACCAAATTCCACCAAAGATGCATAATATCATCTCAACAAATTGGACTGAAGTATAAATTTTAAATCTATCAAAAATTTTCTTTGGTACAACTGACCTGACTGGAAATCTGATGTGCTTTCCTGAAGGGAATTTCAGAATCCAGACTAGTTCTCTTCTCTAGTTCTGGAACTCTCTTGGTGATTTGGATATGTATCTCTCCCTTTTTGACACCCTGAAGTGGTATCCATTTGTCAAACATCTGGTTTGGGGGTAGCCCTTGATATTCCACAACACAATCACCGATGCTTGATGTGGGGAGCAGAGCATTGTGGTCTTTGACATGTAACAACAATGGGCTGCCATTGTCAGGAAACTCCAAAATCTGATTCCACTTGGGACTCAGGGTTTTGTACATAACCTGCGAGGAAATGATGATCAATTTCACAATAAATTATTCTAAAAGAAACGAATTTGAAGCGGTTCTCCTAAAGAATCTTATGGTTGTGAAGAATCTGACATGATCATGAACAGGAACTTGAAAGATACCTTGGTTCTTTTCTTCAACTTTCCATATTGGACTCTCACATAAGGATCACTTGTCCCTCTGATATCCGCAGCAACAAGGTCTTTTGCTTCAATTAGAACAAGCTCTATCCAACCATTTGTTGGACCCAAGCTTGAGCCCTGAGGAAATGAAGGATCATATGATTCAGACGTGAGCTTGCTAAACTTTCTTGCTTAATCATGAAAGACAAAGTTCTGTCTCATACCTTAGATCCTTCATTGTCATCCATTCTGATGGCTTCTATTTGAAGCCTTAATTCTCCAGAATTCACCTTTTCAAGAGGAATCCATACATCTCTAACTGACCCTTCTGCTAATCCTTCTAGATTTACCCTCGCGCTACCAGTGTTATCATTCCCGAAAATGTCTTCTGTAAAGCATTTTAACTTAAGATGTTCACCACCAGCTATCTCATCAAATTCAAACCTCTGATTCCATATTGGATTGAAGGAGTGAGCAGTTCTTGTGCGCTGGAGAGCCTGAAATTATGAGACGAATAGTCGAAAGGACGCATAATTAGTATTAATATTGGATATAACTATGAAAACATTTGGTAAATTAGAAGGAAAGGAAACTACCTTTCCATACTGCAATTTGACATACGGATCACACTTTCCATTCTTGTCTTTTGTGGGTAGATCCTTCCCTTCCACAACTGTGATGTTAATTTTTCTTCCAGTGCTAGAAAGAAAACTCGACGCCCCATTGAGAGATTGTTGTGGACTAACATGATACCTGTTAGAACTATGTGAACCATCTGAGAACATCCATTCCTTTAAAACAAGTCTTACTGTCAGCTGCAACACCATGCATTACAATAGTGTGTCAGCATGAGAGAATCAGCTGCTACTGATCGCTACTTAGCCAACACAGGTAGAGTAGTAAAAATCATCACAAAACACATAGGAACTGATTCTCCCATGTGATTTTGTTCGAGTGAGTTTAGAATGACTATTGAAAGAACCCTTATAAGTTAAGTACTTTCTTTCATTAACTTTTTTGAAGAATCGCTGACTGATACTTCCTTTGAAAAATGTAAGCATTGAAGCTCGATCATTTAAATTTTACATCACTATTTGGGCTTTTTGGGCTTTTCCTTTTGGGCTTCCCTCAAGGTTTTTAAAACGCGTCTTTTAGGGAGAGGTTTCCACACCTTTATTACGTGTTCTCTTCCCCAACCAATGTGGGATCTCACACTATCCATGCTTGGTAACGGGTCCTATTGATTTTAACACACAAGCATACATAGAGAGAGTGGCTAGGATTTTACCTCCCCAGAATGGGCTCCTTCAAATGGAATGACCATTTCAACTTCTTTTCCACAAAAGTCAGCATGCTTGGCTATTACACTGGAATCTGGTCCTATTGCCCAAAATGTAGTGGAATCATCTGCAGCATATTTCATCTGTGCACATAGAACAAACTTTAAATCAGCTAATGCCTAGAATTTTACTGAAAACCCACACTCCGCATCCATTCGAAGTCTAGTTAAAGCGCTTTGTAATATACAAATGTTTTTACTAGCTTGATTTTCAGAAATGGCATGCATGAACTTGAAAGGAAATTGTATGGTTATTGATTAATTTATACCTTAACCTCACAACTTGCTAGATAATCATGCTTCACATGACTTGGACGATACTCATAAAGATGAAACCGTAGAGTTCCTGTATCTTCATGTAAAATCATATTGAATGTCGTATTCCACTGAGGGTCTGAACCTGATCTTGCTTCTGTTTTTCTACTAAGCTTTTCAAGTTCGACCTCAACAAATGTCTGCATATCTTTATCAGTAAACTGCTCTACGAATGAACCATTAGCAGAGTAACTTTGTTGCCTTCTGGTTGGGCTTCCCTTCAAACTACTTCTATAAAGTTTTCTGGCAGAAACGACTGTTGCATATATAATACCACCAACAGCTTTTTTCCTCAGATCAACAGATGGCAATGAGAAACAACGCCTGCGTGGTTCAACCATTGTCCTAACCAGGGTATCTGTAAAAATTTTGACCTGCATTAGAGAGAACGGTTCGTTGAGCTACTCGAACGGGCTATGCAACCAGTGTTGGTTGCACTTATTCCACAGTATAATAAAACTTGGTAGTGCTTAGAAAAAGATAGAAACAAATTTGCAGATTGATGTAGAAATATACCAGCCAGGAGGAAACACCAGGGAGCTCTGTTGCAGGTAATGATTGGCTTCCACCACTTCCAAAAGCAACTCCTATTCTAACATCAGGAGTTGTCACAAATGAAAATAAAACTGCCCTCCCATCCAAAATAGGCATCAACACAAGCTGTAAAGGTAATCCAAACAACAGCAAATGAAATTTTATGCACTGCCAACTTTTCAGTAAAAACGTCCAAATGAATATGATCACTCTCTTGGTGAATCTATGATATTTCATGAATGAACCTTGTGCTACTCATGCTGAGGGAAGAGGGAAAGAAATTATACGTACATCACCCTTTATATGGAGGCTGTTTATGACAATCCGGGCAGTTCCCATCAGTGGCTTGGCCAGTTTTGCTTGCAACAAAATACTCATTTCATTTGTGTCCCAATCGAAACTCAAATGCATGATTCTCTGTCAAAACGCAATGAAAAACTTCGTTCAGATCAAGTCCTAATTTGATTTCTAGAGGAAACTTGTAGGATATTAAATCCTAGGCAAGTGGCCACGATGGATTGAACTTATTCCCACTAAACTCTTAACTATTCTCATGATCCTTATTGACCACTAGACCAACCAAACCGTAAACATTCAACATATGTAGTAGCAACGAATAAAAAGAAGTCATAACAACATAAACATATGTAGTAGCAATGAAGAAGAAGAAGAAGAAGAAGAAGAAGAGGAGTCCAACCTCATCACCACAAGTTGACCATCGAGCCCCACTAAGACCCAAACTAGGAGGGCATGAGCCAAGAGAAAAATCCAGCAGTTCAATTTTTTCCTACACGAAATTGAGCAATGTGGTTATACATATGAATATTTGTGCACATTCATGTTCTTGTCAACAATATCTACAAGATGGAATGGCCAAAAAGTAGGTCTACTCACAATAAGCCTCGAGTTTCGGTCCCTCAATCGTTTCTGAATAGAGAAATTTTTAACTAAGTTAAATGATATCAGATTTGCGTTTAACTAATAGCATTAAAGTTCTGAATGGTGAGAACGAGTTGGTCACTCACATTTACTGTGGAAGAAAGCTTCGTGGAAAGTTTTGGATTGAAAAAATTTGGCCATACTTCCATCAACAGCTTATTCAACCAAGCACAGGGTTCCAAAGGTGTTTCAGGCTGTATAAATTATCCACCAAAGAAAAAGAAAACATTTAGCCCACCACATTGAAGATTTCAAATGGTCACCAAGGGTAAAAGAAACAAAGACAAACCGAGGTGTTCGTTACGAGTCGCCTCCATTTTGTGTTCAAATCATCCACAACTAATCGGCGTTGATAACTCCCATACTGCAGGAGAAAGATGATATCACGATCAGCTCAATCGAGTCAACTTGTAGCACACGAGAATGACTTAAGCAATAGGTTTTAAGACATTTTAAGACATCTCCCCATTTGAGCCAAGTGGTCGGGGAGGTTGACCATGAGTGTATGCTGGTGGGAATATCAATAGGCCAAAAGCCCTCTCATATATATATATATATATATATATATATATAGATAGATAGCAGCCATTTGTAATCGTAGTATTAACTCGTGATACATTGTAAATTCTGATTATCAATTACCAGACATATTAGCCAGTAGTGGCTGTAAAAGCCTGTCGGTGGGGCTTATCATCAGAAAGGAGATGGATCTAATCGATCAACAGCACTTGAGCAGGAACTCAAGGTCTCAATGAAGGATTTAAACTATACAACAGTAAACTCAATCCAAATCCACAAATGTTACAAGAAATCGGTGGATGGATGGACAAAGCATTGACTCAAACATCATATGGGCAGACATAGAAAGTTCAAGAATTCAGTAAAATGCATTTCAAATATGGCAAAAACAGAGTCTAAATGAGACGAACAGATCAGGAACAAATCAATGAAAGCAGCAACAAAATGGAGGGAAAACAAAACAAAAACCTGCAAAGTTGCCCAAACGGCGACAGCCAGAGGAACCCAATTAGAGAAAGAGAAGACCCATCTCTCAATACTCCAAGCAATCAAAACTAACGGTATCAGAAATGGAAGAAGAGGCTTCTCCACCATTAAATGGAGGAAGAATTCGGCCGCACCATCGCCATTGAAGAAACCCCTCTTCCGGCCACTTGGGCCGCCGGCTCTGCTCATTTCAAACGAAACCCACAAAAGAAACTAAGCTCCTCGTGCGGTAGACTCTGCCTCTAAGTCCGTAGATGCAGAGCAATAAGAAAAAGTTGAAAGATCAGGGGTATACAAAAAGTCAAAACCCGAGAAGAGTAGGAGGAAAAGAAGTAAGATCAAGTGGGTGAAATATAATGAAGCAAATATGAAAACGGCGTAGGAAGCTGAAGAGGAAATTTCGAATGGAGGAATTGAAGAAGATGAATGAATTAGGTGATAACTAAAACAGAGACAACGACAGATTTTCCTTTGTGTTTGTAGTTCGCATTTTGGTGTAGCCGTATAATATTAAATGTTGGGAGTTCCCAATCGTCCCTGCTACACTTAAGCTCACCCATTCCTCTCCATCTTCTTCAATGCCTCATTACTCTTTTTGTTTTCCATCCATGGATAACGCCCCAAATTTCAACCTCTGCTTTTCTTTTTATATATATAAATTCAATTAATTTACTAAGAAGTTTTGAGTTTCCTACTAAGCTAAAGAAATGCATGCACATATGTACATTTAAATGTCATGTTCAACTTTAAAAAAAAAAAATGTGAAATATATTGCCAAATAACATTAATGAATTTTTTTTAATTCGAATTTCTAATAGAAGGAAAAAAACAAAATTTGGTGTAAAAAAGGGAATAAAGGATTATTACGTACTAAATGAGTTCTTTTATGGGTATAAAATAATTAAAGAAGAAGAAAAAAAGAAAGCAATATTACGTGGTCCCACGCGTTTTGTGGCGCGTAGAGTGACCGGATTAGTAGGTAATTACAAATTTAATTTAATATTTGAAAATGGAATTAATAGAAGGGCCCCTGGAGAGATGGTCCCAAGGCTTGGGAACCATATGTGGATTGGGTGTGCCATTGTTACATGAAGTTCCATTCTTCACAAAATCTCCCAAATTTCCAAACACATCGAACCTCGTGATGCACCATCATCATGCACCCTTTCTCAAAGCACAACAAAATTACACTCATTTTTCTTCCGTTTTCAATTCTTTTACAATCCCCACTTTTTTCTTTAATACAATAATTACAAATATTAAACACCCAACCATAAATTTCATTTTCTCGTATTTAAATCCTATTCTCGTCTTCTATACATCACTTTAAAAGCTTGTGTTTAATTAAAAGAAAACGAAATTGGACTTATATGGCTCAAATAAAACTCCAGGGTCTAGCTTTGGGCTCTTAATGGGCCTGTTTTCCATTAAAACTATGGCCCACTGACATAAGCCTCGTGGGCTTAAAGTTTTAGCCCCTTCTGCTGGATTAACCGTTTTTTTAATTATGATCTGTAGTTTAATAACTATTTTGGTTTTAGTTTTTTTTTTTTTTTTTTTTTTTTTTTTTTTTTTTTTTTTTTTTTTTTTTTTTT
>NW_019272031.1:4825825-4903291 GCF_002738345.1 Cucurbita maxima | reverse complement strand
TTTTTTTTTTTTTTTTTTTTTTTTTTTTTTTTTTTTTTTTTTTTTTTTTTTTTTTTTTTTTTTTTTTTTTTTTTTTTTTTTTTTGTAAATTAAATCTATAAATATTACTTTTAATTTTTGGATTTATGTCAATTTTGATATGTTTATATATATATATATATATATATATATTATTTAATCTCAATCAAATCAAATTGTTTATTTGGTAACGCGTCAAATTGAGAGACACCGACAGAGCCTTTTGCTCTAAAAAGAGATGTTTTTTCTTGTCAAGATTCTTGCATGCTCTTTTTCGTTCATGCAATTTATTTCTATTTTTTTCCGTGGGATTAGAGTAAATCCCTCCTATTATGATTTAATTAATGATGATTAATTATCAAAACAAACCGAAATTATTTTTAAATAAAAGTATTGTTTATTTATTTATTTTTCTTCAACCATAACCACCATTGTTGGTTGGACGCTGTTGTTCTCTTTTTTCCTCTCAATCTTTCACTTTTGGGGCGGTGGTTAGCAGCGAGTAGCAAAAAGTGGTGATCATTAAGTAAGCAACCATTGTAGTTACAACGGAATACTCCGAACCGACCCAACTCAATTGTTTAGATTGAAAAAACTCACCTCCTCACTAAATAGATTTGGTCTAAAAATTATTAGATCGAGCCCGGAACACATCCATCCACCTTTCCATGCATGTCTTTCATGAATTTTAGATATAATCACATTTATATTCCCATCAAATCAATCATGAAATAATTTGATTTTTTTTTTTTAATTATTATTAATGGAAAGTCGGTGGATAATTTTCTATTGATCCCAGAGTTTATAATTCATTATCCATATATTTAAGGTAAAAATTGGTACAATTGGATAAATTTATATAATATATAATAATTTTGATAAAGATGAAAATGTAAATATAATGGTTTAGATTATACTTTTTATTTCACCACATGGATGTTCTTTCTCAATTATTTTAGATACAATGCATCCATCCCTCAATAAATAGAAATGAAAACTCTAGAGAGAGAGAAATAAATAAATAATTATTGCTTTTTTATATTATTATTTTAAATAATAATAATATTAATAATAACGATAACTCTTCTAAAATACAGCCATTCACTTGATGAATTGGAAGCACGAATGAGATTTTATGTATAAGTCGACACGTGGGATCACAAAGGGCTTAGCCTTTTGTCCAAACAGGATTTGGACAACCGACTTGTCGTTCGCAATAAAATTTTTGTTCCCTGTTTTGGCTTTTAAAATACCCTATTCAATTTGCCACTGCCAAAACCAAATGGAATTTTGTCATTTCCATATTGTTACAGACACTTCTGGTTTTTTCCCATGCAACTTGTTCGATTCCCATCTTTTCTATTTGCTCTTTAGTCCTTCTATACATTGTATTTTACCCTTTGCTCCTTTCATAAGCTACAAGCTCCCTTCACATCATTCATGTCATGTGATTTTACTTTTAAAGCTTGTCTCGTCCTTTGTTTTGAATATCATTGCGACGTGCGACGTCTAAATAAACGAGAGATAAATGAATGAATTGAGACTACGTTCAAATGAGAGTGATTTTAAGCGTGTTTAGCTTGAAACAATTCTATGTTAGATGACCTCCTAAGAAGTATATGAGTGAGGACGAAACATGCTAAAAGGAACTCGTCATAGTTTGTGTGAATAATTTTGCCATTTAATACTACATAACCTAGTCATTGTAACAGTCCAAACTCACCACTAGTAGATATTATCCGTTTTAGCTCGTTACGTATCACAGTCAATCTCACGATTTTAAAACGAGTTTGTTAGGGAGAGGTTTCCACACTTTCATATGAAATGATTTGTTCTCCTCTCCAACTCATGTAGGATTTTACCGTAGGGATGTAGGAGAATGTCTGCAGTATCAAGTTCTGAATCCTGATCCGAAACTTGGACGTGCAGTGGCTAGAAGAACGATACCCATTTCCCGAAATTATAAATTTGATAATCACATCACATTAGAAACTCATTAACATGTTGGATCAAGATAATTCTCACATAAATAGCATCATTTAAAGGAGCTATTCATCACCAACCATGTTACATGAACACTCAAAACACTTTTATTGAAGTCCAATCAAGTTAGATTACATTCAATAATTGGTCTTTGGAAGACATGGAGCTGAAACTTCAAGCATTGTCGGAGCTAAAACACATTATTGGATTCACTAACGAAAATGACAATAAGATTGAAAAGAAAAGATATGAAAATGATCTTTTAGAGATTAAAAAGAATCCAGTTCATGATCCTTCAATCACACATCAATTTAAATTTTAAGTATTGGTAACAAATTTTGGTTAAGTTGAAGCTAAGCTCGTTCATATGCTTCGTCTGAGTTGAAGTCATAATAGGAGCTTGCAGCTGTGAGTTTCATAGAAAGAAACTGCAAAAGATACAGGACAACAAAACAAGATCATTAAACAACATTGGTTTATGATGTTTTTCATCTCAAAGTTTGGAGCTTTACCTCAACTTGATTCTGCAAAGACTGCACATAATTAATTATCTCATCCAACATCACTGCCATTCCCATTGTCTGCACAAAACGATGTATTTGAGAAAACTTGTCATTGTTTTATTCAAACAGCCTCTGTTTTCATTACCTTGTAACATCCTGGGACAATGTCTTGCAAACATCTCAATCTTTCGTTGATTTTGCCTCTTCTTATCTGTTTTTGGGAATAATAATGAGAAACAGAGAAGAAAAGAACATAAACTTTCTGCAAATTAGTTTACCCTTTCAGCTATACTGTGGCTGTCCGTTGCTTGACCTCTTTTGGCTCTAACATGAGCCACTTCCCTGTCTTTTTCCGGCTGCTTTCCTCTTCCAGAGCTCTGCAGGCAAGAAAATGGGAACAAACCCATTAAAGTTATGAAATTTGAGAGTAAAATCCAAAGGGGTTTTGTACGTTTTTAGTGTTGATCGCAGTTTCAGAACGCTGAGGAGATGAATTGCCAGAACTGCTTGCAGAAGCGTCAGTTTCAAGCTTTCTTTTCTTGCGCTCAAAAACAGGGGAAGCGAGCTGATTGGCTGGAGAGAAAATTTCTGGGAGATTTTCTCGACGGTTTTCCAGGAATCTGGGAGGAGCAGCGTGGTCGGAAAAGAAACTGTCATTGAACAAAACAGGAATGTTGGAATCCGCTTCCATTAGAGGAAAAGGTGATGGCTTTAAGCTCTGAAAGTTTGGAGTGAACTCAGCAGCCATGGAATGGTTGAAAAACCCAGGTTTGTTTTTGGATAATGAAGCTGTGAAGCTGATATTATAGTGTATAATTGGTTTTCATACTCAAATTTAAAGTCTTTGTAATAAAACAATGAAAATTAAGGGTCTGTCTTGTTGGTCATATGGTCAGTGGTCAAGCTTTTCCCTTCATAAAAATGGACCCCATGTTTCAGGAGCCATATCCAATAATGATAACTTTTTTTTTTTTTATTCTTTTTTTTCTCCGAACTAAACATTTCTTATAAAGATGCTTAAACCTCTCTCGGTAACAGATGCGTTTTAAAAATCGTAAGACGGACGGCTACACATAACAAACAAAAACTAACCATAAGTGCTGGTAGTGGGCTTGAATTGTTACATTATTTTTTTATCAAGTCAATCCTTCCACAATAACATTACTATGAAGTTGAACTTTTGAAACTCGAGCGATTCGAACGGTTCACATTTACAAGAAAATGATAGGAAGTATAGTGTTATAGGTTAGCTATCCTTTTCAGAGGGTATAAATCACTATTTTGTAGTGCCCTCTTTGCGTTTGTGCATATGTGAAATGAACCTGCCGGACATTGATGATAACCAAAGTGGAGCATTTGGAAATGTTAATGTATCGGATCTCCTTACTTTACAACATGTTTTTTTGTTAGCTTATCATTTTTGTCTCTAAAGTAATGGGAGAAGTATCAACATCTTCATTAAAAAGTTTTAGCTTCATTCATTGTTATAACAAAGTGTTAATAGCATCTTAACTACAAAAAAATCTAAACTTATCATCTATTAACAACAAAAAAATGAAGCTAATCATCGATCCATATCGGAGAGCGCGACGTGGAAAAAAGAAACAAATCTAAACTTGTCGTTCTTTACTATTTGAACTAATTTTTGTTACCTTTGTTTTATGGAAGGAAACACTGCTTCAAAATGGTTACCGGTGTTTTAAATGTAATGAGCCAAAGCGAAGAATATTTATTAGCGTGAGCTTGAACTGTTACAAACGGTATTAGAGCCAGACACTGGGTAGTGTGACAGTAAGGAAGCTGGCATACCATCAGATTTTGGTTGGTTAAGGAGAAAACGTGTTGGCATACCATTTATGGACGTGCTAGGCTATGCCTTGATAGCAAAGGCAACTAGCAGAGCCGATGCGAGGATCGGTGGGATGCCGTAGCTTTAAGAGAGAGGGAGTCTAAACTACCACACTACTACTATACCACGGGAACTCCACGAGTGTATTAGTTGATTGACTAGACTGAGACTTTGATATCAATCACTTTGATAAGTCATTGAGAGAGAGGAACGAAACATTTTTTATAAGGGTGTGGAAATCTCTCCCCACCAGACACATTTTAAAATTATGAGGCTGACGATAATATATAACGAGTCAAAGCAGACAATATCTACGAGTGGGAGCGGAAAGAGGAGTAATTTGGGAGAAGGGGGGAGGTGAGTTATGGCTATGAGTGCCCACCACCACCAGAAATGGCTACCCTTTACAGTAAAGTAATTGAATGAAATGGTGAAAATGTATTTAAGGTAGATTCGAAGGCTACTCAAGGCTAAGGCTAAGGCTAAGGCTACGCTGCTGCTTCAGCCGTATCTGATTTGGTCAAACACAGTATTGATTTCTGAACTGTCAAGAAAAATCCACGATGTTCAAGTTAATTATCCACGATTTTTGGGTAGTTTCATTAATTATTAGCTTTTGTTCGTTTAGTTTAGTTAGCTATTGTCACAACGGATGTATAACCTCTAGACATATATTGGCTGCAATATGGAAGTATACTCGAAGGATGCTGAAAATGGCGCCACCCCACAAGCAAACACGAATTAGAACAGTTCATACATACCCCGCTTTGTAGTGAAAGAAAATGGTGTGGAAATTTTGAAGAAACTTAAAGCAGTCACAGCTGAAAGTAGACGTGTGGTATTTTCCCGACGTAAATCGATCGTTGCCCTTAACAATGGCAAAACCCTATCTAGAACATATGCATTTTTCAAACGGAGAAATAATATATATAACGTCTTAAAGTGTTCAGATAGCTAGGATTAGGAAACCATTTTTCCATCCCACGAAATTTTCTATATTTTATATATTAACAAAATGGGACGGTGTCGGAAATTCTCCCCCCCTTTACTATGTTTAAACGAAATTCTCTAAGGTTGATGTCGAGGCTCGTAGGTTAAATAGACATTGCTCGTGTGTATATTATATATAATTAATATCGACAAAAATAGCGAAGTATTTTAGCAGATTATTCGATGTTGTTGGACGTGTCGAAGTTGCCTAGTACTTCTGCAGCAGAGATGGTGAGGAATAATTCGTTTGGTTTTGAAGCTCCGATGACGGCGGCGCTACCACCGTCGACGACTCCTCTGCAAATCAGTGGGATGAACGGTGGAGATTTGATTGGGAGTTCGTGTAATTCTTCTGCTTCCTCTCCTTCACAAGTAACTCAAATTTCTGGTAACCCAAATTACGATAGCTATTGGCACGACAGCCATGGCGGCGGAGAGATGGTGAACTTGGCCACGACGGCGGCGATTACTGAGGAACCCGATTATCCAGTTTCTCATTGCCACGTGGCTGAAAGTAATTGGTTGGACAGCGATCATACCGGTTACATGTCCAACATGGATGAATTATGGCAATTTTACGAAGATTTTTATTAGAAATGGTGTGTGATTGGCTATATTAATCTTGGTGTAAAATGTGAGTAAATATACATAAAAATAATTAAAAAAGAAAAATAATATTCTTGAAAGAAGGGCCAGCTTGATCTAGGACAAATTGGGCCTGGTCGGAAGACTTTCCGTAATGAGTCCAATGACAAAAGCCCTATATTGGGCCTGCACTGAGAGACTTTGTATCGAGCCCAATCCACTTTAAATTGGGCTTATTTGGGCCCAATCCAACTACGAACATGTTGTCTCAACCGTCCATTGAATAAGAACAATCTCAGCCTCTGCTTTCTTAGGTTTATAAACAACTCTTCTGCATGAAACCCTAGTCTCCATCGGCTTAAGATTACATTTTCATCCACTGGTAGCCGATCGCAGCCTTCCAGCGCCGTCGAGTATGCTTCTCTAACTACAATATTTCCCCATTTTTTCTTTGCGAGTTGTCTTCGTTGCTCTGTTTTCGTATCATTCTAGGAAAATTTTAAGTTCTGTGCACTTTCTTTACTCTGCCAATCGTCTCAGGTTAGTAATTGTTTAGTACAGTTGCCCTGTTGGACGTAGTAGAAGGTTGATACATTACCGATTAGCATCGTCTTTGTGAATTGTTCTTGTTTCTCTGATTGATTCCTTGAACTTCTAGACAGTTGGATTGTAGACTTTTTGTAATGTAACGCCTTCGAAGAAAATCTGTGTTGTTCTTCCGTATTTTAATTCTTTAATCTTATGAGTTCTCTGAGACGAGGTTTTTTCCTTCGTCTTTTCAACTAGATTTCTCAAGATGTTTACGGCCCTGAAAAAGATCCACAAGGACAAGGATGTTGAACCTTCCGAGTTCGAAGAGACTGTTGCGCAGGTTGTTTTAATAGAGAACATAAATCTGGATGTTTTTTTCACTGGTCAACGTTATTGTACCTCCCTCTCCATTGGCCCTTCTCATGATTGCATGTCTATGCAGGCACTCTTTGATTTGGAAAACACCAATTCGGAGCTGAAAAGTGACCTGAAGGATCTGTACATTAATTCAGCGCTGTGAGGGTCATTAGTCGATTTATGTAATATGTTTACCATATTAATTGGTTTTGATGTTTCTCATTATGCGATTGTTTTGTGTCTCGTGATTGCAGTCAAGTTGATGTTTCTGGAAACAGGAAGGCCGTTGTTATCTATGTTCCTTTTAGATTGAGGAAGGCATTCCGCAAGATTCAGTTGAGGCTTGTTCGTGAGTTAGAGAAGAAGTTCAGTGGAAAGGTAATTGAAGGTCCATTATTTTTTGTCCTTATCATCACATCTTGCTTTACATCATGACTGAAAAGGAATATGAATTTGTTGACAGTCAGTTTAGACATTGACAATTAGAAAGATTCTATATCTTTTTCTATTATGTTGTCTCGTTTATGGATGAATGGATGAAGTCTAAGGTCTTAAGTTTTCATGCAATAATTTCCCATGTGGTCCTATGTTAGGACGTGATTCTGATTGCTAACCGAAGAATCTTGAGACCTCCAAAGAAGGGCTCAGCAGCCCAAAGGCCTCGCACTCGTACTCTTACCTCTGTGCATGAAGCAATGCTAGAAGATATTGTTTTGCCTGCCGAGATTGTTGGGAAACGAACCAGATACAGAGTTGATGGATCAAAAATCATGAAGGTAAGTGCATAGCTTAGAACATCGTGTTTTTTTCATTTTCATCTATGCAGTCAGTATGAAATTGGAAAGGTGTATTTCATCAATATTTGGAAAATCGTATATATTTTTCACCGTAGGTTTTAGAATAAAGTTTTGTTACTGATTCTGGTCAATTCAGCAACAAAAATGTATTAGATAGATTGCATGTTCATATATTAATCCTATCTTTTGCTTCTACTGCTTAGAGGATAATCCTATCTTTTGCTTCTACTGCTTAGAGGATAATCCTATCTTTTGCTTCTACTTCTTAGAGGATAAGTTGACTTCACTTGGCTTGTGAACTAAATTGATGCCAAACTGAATTAAGAACCAATGTACGTTTAATTAAATACACTATGCTGCACGAAAATTTAGAGTTGGGCTATCTTTTATTATAATAACTGTAAGTTTCAAATGTTATCACCATACATAAGATTGCAAGAAGTGTACTTTAGAGCCTGGTTCATGGTCTTATTGGTACAAATTTTGTTTTTGATCGAATGCCAACTGAGAAGGCGAATCCTTGTTTGGAAATGTATTGTTATGCTCCCAGTACAGATTTTTACTCCTGGTTCTTGTGAATGCAGGTTTTCTTGGACCCTAAGGAGCGGAACAACACGGAGTACAAGTTGGAGAGTTTCTCTGCAGTTTACAGGAAGCTGTCTGGCAAAGATGTTGCCTTTGAGTTCCCAATAGTCGAGGCATAAGATCCTTATCGATTGTGACACCGTTTAGATGCATTTAGTTTTGAATCCATTCAAATTTTTGATGTTGAGAACTAGAATCTGTTTTTATTTATATGGTTTTTAATTTGCGGAAGCGAATTGTTTATGGTGGTTTTAGTCTGGTAGGGTATGAATGTCTCTATATTTATGACTTGTTATGTTTAGTGCTAAATTAGCTGAGCCATTTTTCAACTAACCGTGCAGTTAAAGAGGCATTTTCTTTTACTAACTAGAAAATACCGTCGCTAGATAACCCTATATGATTTAGATCTCTCCACGAGGGCGTAGGAGGAAAAAAAAAAACCTTGAAAAGAAATTATGACTTTCCTACTGTCAAATTAACTTTGCTTTATAGATTGAAGGTAGTTTTTTATTCCTTAAATAATTTAGAATAATTTTAAATAATTTATATGACATTATATTTAGATAATTGGTGAAAATTGAGAAAGAAAAACAATAATTTTAGAAAAAGAATTAAAATTTCTACAAATTTATACAAATTTTGACTATTAAGATTTTTCTCGATGACTTTGTTTAATGGCCATCGAAAAAACTGAAACTTCCAATGATTCATATATATATATATATAATATGATATTTTAATCGCAGTCGGCATGAGATTAATTTAACTATTTAAGATTTTTGTGAACTATTTATTTTATTATTAAAGTACGCCATTTCAAAAAATAGGAGGGATAAACGAATTAGATTTAAAGGAAGACTTCAAAACCAATATTTTCTTTTAAATTTAAAACGATTTAATTAGTAATTACATCAAAAGAAAAGATAAAAAAAAAAAAAAACGGAAACTAATTGCCAACGTTTCTTGGTTGCTGCAACCGGAGGCAAAACACCCCTTTCGTTTTCACATTTCCGAAACTACCCTCACAATAAACCTGAAATAACATTCTTCCTTTGTTGACGACCGTACCCGCCATTGAAGATGGCCACAGGTCTTTGCTCTGCAGCTTACTGGTCGGAGTATTGATCTAGGTTATCAGATCACGGGAAATGGTTATTTTTCTCCCGAAACCAAACCGCAGTTGACAAGAGTTCTCTTCAAAGGGAAACAGAATGAGATCTTCTTCGGAAAGAATCAACATCGCCGCCTGTACCCGCCGGCTCAACGTTGACAACCGATTTCCTCTTCGTTATTACTACCGAATCGCCGATAATATTTTGAAACAGGTAACTCTGCCCCTTGAGTTTCGTTTTTTTTTTTTAAATTTTGCACACCATCACAAAATTGGGATTGTTTTGACGAGCGTTTAATTTCGGAGGGCTTTTAATTGAATATCTTTTCTGTGTCGAATTTAGTTGAGAAATGGAACAAGGCTGTTTGAATTATTATATTTTTTTTGTAAAGTACTTTCTCAATAGCATACCGAAGTGCTTCGGAAGCAATTAATAGACTGGCCGTCAATGAATATAACAATGTTGTTCGGAGTCGATATGCAAAAAAACGATGATACATGTGGGCAATTTCATGGCTTTGTTGAGGGCTGTGTAGTGTATTGGATGAGTCGCTAAGTAGCTTGAAGTATGGCGTGCAAAGTTTTGTAACTTTTGTTTGACAAGAAAGCATATTTGTTTTAAGTTAGAGATGGGTGCTTAGCTAGGGGAGCTGGTTTGCTTTTAAGTTGTATGCCGCCACGAATAGAGTATGGAGCTGGTTTGACTACATATTCTTGTTCTTTTGTCCAAGTAATTCACTGCCTAACCCAATTTTTACATTGCAGGCTGACATCTTTCGAGCAGAGAAGAACATAATTGATCTTTATGTCATGTTAATGAGATTTTCGAGGTAAAGAAAACAAAAAATTAATGTTGTCGAGTTCTCATGAAATTATAATTTAGTCGTTAAGGGAACTCGTGTAACTGACATGTTGATATGTTTTAAAGAAGATTTACAGAATTGATTTAGCCAGTATGCTAGAGTTGGTTTGTAACTAGCTACTTTAGTTATTATTGTAGTCAGCTAGTAGTCTGCATGTACCTGACCTACATTTCAGTTCAAGAAATGAGAGATTGGTTTCTCTTCATTATTTGTCTTCCTCTTTTCTTTTGTTTTTTTAAGGGTATGTAGTTTGTGCTATACATAAAATTTTACGGAACCTAGCTTTCTTTAACTGCGCTTCCGATTAGATTATGTTAGGTGTTCCATTCAGTATCAAGAATAACTCTAAATTATGTTTGTATTTTTTCATGCACCAGTTTGATCACTGAGACAATACCTCGTCATTGGGAGTATGGAACAACTCTTAAATCCCAAAAAAATTATTTTAGAAAGGTAAATTCTGCCTTCCGTGTAAACTACAAGTACTGCATTTGTGTTGGTGCATTACATCAACTTAGTTTGTATATGCAGAGGCTATTGGATGCTTTGAGCGAGCTTGAAGAATTGAAGCCAGCAGTTCAGAGAAAGGTCGATGAAATAAATGGAAAACAAAGATATCAAGTCAATGGGTGGGGTAATCAGCAACAAAATGGCTCATTGGGATGGCAGTCTGGTGGAAAGCAACATCTTACTGATAATGGTGCAGCTAAGGTATAGTCGTGTTGTTACCTAAATTTATATGTTCTTACAAGAATTAGACCATTGCCCTTTGTGGTAGCATATCGAAGAAATACTGCTATTTTATGTGCTGTCTTTTCTCTGACAGGCTGGTAGATCAGCTGCTAGAGAAATTACTCGGCAGGGTTCAGGGCCGCAACAATTTTCATATTCCAGGTTCATGGATAAGAAATTCTGCAGTTTGTGCATGTTTAGATGTTTTCAATTTTGTCTTCTAATTCTTCTATTTAACATTGAATAAGCTTTACATTTTGTAGCATCTTTTTATTTACTATTCATTTTTTTATTCACCCAAGTATTACAGAAATATTTATGTTTTTTTTGAATGCTACACGAATCTTGTTAATGAGTATGGTTGATGTCAATACTATACAATCTTTGTTTTCCTCATCTCTCATATTTGTATACTTGTAGATCTATCCATATTCCACTCCCAAAGGAGGAAACATTATCCCGTCATTCTATTTTGGGTCCCAATGGACTTCATGGCCAGTGGCAACCACCAATCGTTGACAAAGGGGTAAGTTCATACTAGAGATTTTTTGAGGGAGTTTCCTAATCAACATACTGATTGGTCTTGTCAATGTAGGTCCAATATCCACGCATTTTGGATCTATCTCCTGTTGAAATTCCAAGGTTTGTCTTATAATCATGTTTTTGAAAGGTCCAGCTTTTTGTTACCTGCAACTACATTAAATTGCTAAATGTGCTCAAGTCATTTCCTGTTAGGCCGATATGTACAATCAAGTTCTTACAGTTTCCAGTCTTGCCTCCATGCCTCTGGTTTCGAAAGATTTTATTATCATCATATTTTGTTTCATATGGAAAGGAATTTCCCTCTATTTATTTGTTACACTTTTTTCCTCCATGTTTGATATAAACAGCTTACAACAATCCATAGAAACCAAACTTACAATGGGAAAAGATCTTGGAAACTTGGAAAAAGACAGATCTGATATAGACCCAATCTGCACCCAGAATGAAGATCGCAAGGTTCACAATACCATGGAAACAGATTCCTTAATCTCCTTTGAAAAAGTTGAAATGCCTGCCCCTATTGAAATTGTGCGACAGCCTTCTCCTCCACCTGTGCTTGCTGAAGTACAGGACCTGATACCTGCAATGTCACCTCAAGTTCCCGAGGTAGAATGCACACGTGATACTTCATTGTCAGATAAATTTGTTCACCCAGAAGCTTCTTTGCAATTGCACATTGTAAGTTACTGACCCTTGTTTGTTGTTTCATTTTATATGCCTATATTGTTCAGTTCTAACGGGAATAGGTGACAAATTATGAAAAGAGCCGTCCGTAACAATAGCAAGGCCTGTCTGTTATTTGTTAAATTGTGTGTATATGAAAGATACTTCATTCTTTGCTGAATATTTGGAAAATTTAGGGGCATTTTGTCTTTATGGAGGTTTAGATTGTGTTTCATCCTAGCAATTTCTCTTTTTGCAGTCAACTACGATGATGGAGAACTTCATGAGGCTAGCCAAGTCAAATACTGCCAAGAATTTAGAAACGTGTGGTGTTCTTGCCGGTTCACTTGTATGTTTTACTAGTTCTATAACCTGCAAATATTTACAATTTTTATCATCACTGGCTGTTCATTTGCAACGCTAGATCAAAGTTTAACAAGTTATCCTCTTTTTGCAGAAAAACAGAACATTTTATGTCACTGCACTCATCGTTCCAAAGCAGGAATCAACATCAGATACTGTATGTCTATGTGCACTTTGTTTATTAGATACTGTTTCATGTGCATCTTATTCATCTAATGATTACATAATATTAAAATATCAATCATCTGATCATCAGTGTCAGACAACAAATGAGGAAGAGATATTTGAAGTGCAGGATAAGCGCTCTCTGTTCCCACTTGGGTGGATTCATGTAAGAATTCTGGTTTCTTACTATAGTTGATTGTCTTATTATTATACTTGGGATTGTTTTATTAGCATGTTTTTTAGGTCTGTTTTTGCAGTACTTTTCTGAACTCTTTGATAAATTAGAATTCATTTTCAAGTTCAAGTCTACAGATTTATTTCTTTTCAAGCATGACACATTCTTAAAATAGACTGTAAACCATGATAATAAATGTTGTAAAAACAACATTTCTATTTATCATTCTTACCGGCTTCCAGATAAAATACAGTTGAGGGTGACATATATCATATGGACATGCCAAAAGTTTGTGATGATTCTCTCATCTAAAAGGCTCTTCAGTTTTATATCAATATGTAGGATATTAGTAGCTTCCTCTAGGTATATAACGTTAGCCTGTCATGTGAGTTTTTTTTTGTAAGTTTGTGTACTAGTATACATTTCAAACACGTCAATTGCTAGTATTAAATTATATAAAGGAGAGTAGTTTATGAGGGCCAGGCAGTTTACATTTTTTTTAATAAAACATTATTATTAATTTTTAATCATATTTAAGAAATAAAAAAGAAATACGGACAATAAATAGACAAGGAAGATAAGGTATCCTCCCATCTTAAAGCCAGAGATTACAAAAAAAATAAAAAATAAAAAATAAATAAAAATAAAGTTCAACCATTTGTCATAGAGATTTATGTTGTTTTAAACAAATTTTATTTAACTTTGCAAGAAATTCTCTCCACCCCTGAAAACCCTTCTCTAATCAAACCTCCCAAAAAAAGGCCTTGATTACAGTAACTCCATATAGACTTAAATTTATCTTCGGTAGGATGACCAGTCAATGAAGAGTAACAAAAATCTCTACCTGATGATAAAAAACCCACATGACATTAAACAGTTCAGGATTTCCTCCAAAACCTGCTAGGAAATAGAACAGAAAATCGACAGATGATTTGGAAGTTTGAGATAGAAAACCAAGATTACTTTTGATCTTTCTCATCTCCCCTTCGTAAGGTGATGATGCTTAATTCAGCTCAAAAGAGAGGCAGAAAGCCGACAAATGTTTGAGTGCCAACAAATGTTTGAGTATATGCATTGCGACTGAACTTCTCTTCCTAAGTGAATAATTTTTTCAGCTGAAAGAGTTTTGAGTTTCAAATTTAAATCGTGTTTAGTGAGGAATGTCCAGTTGACTGTTCATACATGACATGGATGATTGTTTGTTTCTAACATGTTTATTGATTTTCAGTGCTAGTGTAATTAATGCAGTTTTCAATTTTATATTAGCTCTCTATGTGCGTGAATTATGAATGCTAAGTCTATTATATATCTTTTCATTATTCCTTTTGTGTTATTTCCAGACACATCCTACACAGTCATGCTTCATGTCGTCGGTTGATGTTCACACACATTACTCATATCAGGTAACTCATTTTCTTTCATAAGAAAAGTTAACGTGTTGGATGCAGAGGAGTACTTGATAAACGAACTCAACTTCCCTGTTGCATAAATTATCTCTATAACAGTTTGTAGAATTCATTTTTCTTTGTCCTTTTACCCCCAATTTTCAGTTGATTTGTGGTCTATCTGATATCAATCTCCTTATTGCTAGGATGGTTTCAGGAAAATGCCTGCCTTTGCAATTTGGTAGCCAGATCCTTTTTCTTCTGAAAATTCTCTAACCTTAATTAATCCTTAACTGCTTGAAGTAGTTTTAATGAGAGATGAAAGACGTACAAAGTCACGTTATTGCTCTTCCCTTTTTACTTCTACTTTTCATTTTTGACTCCTTCGTGATTTGTGGGACGTTGGTTTTGCTTGCTTAGATGATCAATAGTAAACTGCAACGTTTTGGAGCTTACTTCTGCTGGCTTCGAAAAGCATATACATGTTTAAGGAATGACTATGAAATGCACTCCCTTGATTATGTTGGAGTATAAGTGTACTTCCAATGATTAGGAAATGAATTTAATACCCATTCACTTTTAAAAACAAAGTTTAGTCCCTATTCCCTCCCGCCCCTGCTGTCTCAGGAAAATTTCTCCAGTAAGTTCCCATGTCCATGGTCTTGCTTGTCCATAGGGTCTTGTCTCGGGGAACTTTCCTTCTGGTGGTGGTGGTGGTGGGGGGTGGGAAGGGAAAAGGGTCGGGTGGATAATCCAAGTTGAATCAAGAGTTATTTTAGGGGAGAGAGGAAGGGCGGGTCATTGTGAAAAAGGAGAGAGGGAGAGAAAGACTTGGCATGGACGAAAAAAAAAAGTTGCATATGCAAAGTCACTACAAACTCGGGGAGCGAGGACACGTGTTGATTCTTGCTAGATCACAAGAAATTATAAATTTCTTACAATCTTTTATTTCCTACGCTGTTGCTATTGAAAGAAGCTCATGAAGATCCTCAATCTCCAGGTAATGTTGCCTGAAGCTGTTGCAATTGTGATGGCTCCCAAGGATAGTGCAAGGTATGATCGTAAATCAAAATCTTTACCTAGATAGGATTTCACTAATCATTATACGTTGGAACTGTCTTAACCTTTTCTTTCTAAGAGTCGCTACCCTGACATGAACAGAAACCATGGCATTTTCCGGTTGACAACCCCTGGTGGCATGTCAATTATTCGGCAATGCCAACAACGTGGCTTTCACTCACATAATCAGCCTCCTGATGGCGGACCCATTTACAAAACCTGTACAGATGTATACATGGACCCCAATTTGAAATTTGATGTCATTGATCTTCGATGATCACAACATTTCAAACCGGTATTTTTGTTGCATTGAAGCAACATAATTGTTCAATTCGTACAGATCAAGTTCAACTAATAGAGGCAAGCTCCTTTATCTTTGTTCATACACATCTTCACCTCCGGAGGTAATATTGGTCAATCTTCTTTTAGCTTAAGCTTTTGTGTACCAAGTGATTGCGCAATAGTTAGGAAAGAGATTTCATCCAAAACAATACAGACATGTTTGCGTTGTCTTACTGAGGAATTCTACACCTTACAAATGGCCTTAGGATCAGAATTTGAGGAAACGGGTCATGTTAATCGTTAATCTTATGATGGATACATATTTTGATTCCTTTGGGTATGCTGTTCATTTCATTCGTGCCTAAGATGGCCTTTTCTCTTCCATGTTCTAAGTGTCCAATTCTCATACAGTCTCTGAATGATGAATGCCTTGGTAAAGAGTTCAACCAATCCCACTATTTTGGTCATCAGAAGGCTACCCTCCATTGAAACAGGCATGACATGTCAGAAATGGTACTCCTAGTTAAAAAATCGTGGTGATTTAATTGTAGAAACTCCAAAGTTATGTGTGCTTTCATTTGGAGCAATTTTATGTTAGGCTGCTTATTGAAATTTTTTCTAAGAAATATGCGAGTGAGGACAAAACATGTTAAAATGACGAGGAATAATCTTTTCTCTTAGAAATAATTTAAAACAAATAGGTAACATGTTCATATTGATTGCATAGAGTTATCACAATTATCACAATTGACCAAGTAAATTATTGGGACAACTTTCTTAGCTTAATCCAATACAACCCCTTACCTCAAAAGTCAACTTCAAATATATTATTAGCTTTAATCATATAAGGGGTTTGACTTACTTCTACCTCAAATAAACTATGTAGCATTCACATTTAAGACTCCACAAAACAAAACAACAATCACTTTCAATATAAACCTAAGACGTTACATTAATACATTATTTTAGAGTTTGTGTTAGTTGAACTATGTTTACCTAACACATTCCATTCGTGCCTAGGAGCTAAAATGTAAAATGTCGTCTTATGATCCATCTCTTCCTCAAAACCCAATTCTTAGATTGCCCTAATGCATTTTCCTTTCCCTTTCCATTAATCTGTGTTTTGGGGTTCCATTTGTGCATCTGGTTTGTGAGTTTGAAGCTTCAAAGGTGTGCAAAACAACAAAAGTTCCCTGATATTCTTGACTGATTCGAGCAATTCTTGTCTCACTTACCACTTCCCTCTCTTCACTGACAAATTTCCAGATTCCATATGCTTCATTTCCTCTGTAGAATTAGCACATTGAGGCGCTGAATCTCCGCTTTTTTTTGGACTCCATTTCCTTCTTCCTTCAACCCTCTCCAACACACATCCTATTATTTTATTTACCTCTTTCTTTAACTTTCTTATCTACTCCTTCCTTCCTTCCTCACCCACATTCCCATTTCTCCTTTCTCTCAACCGTGGTGGTCGAGAGCTAACACTATGTGCTCCGAAACAACCTCGCCAAGGATATCGTTTTCCCACTATCTCCTCGGCGAGGGCGGCCTGCCGATCGAGCACAGGCTGCCGGACATAACACTGTTGGATGCAAATCTAGACTTCAAGTTCAGCATCAGCATAGAACATGAATCTTCCACTGCAGATGAGCTGTTCAGCAATGGAATCATCCTTCCCATCAAAGCTGAATCCCATAAACAATCCCATCCTTTTGAGGTTCCTTTCACAGCCTCACTCCCTCCTCTCCCTCCCAAACAGAATTCAAACCACACACTCAAGAAAATCAGAGTGGTAAATGATTCATCTTCTTCACATCAGTTAGAACAGAGAGATGCAGAGTCCAAATCCTTTTGGGGATCCAAAAGAAGTAGCAGTATCAACTTTGAAGGTAAAAGAACATCTCTTTGCCCTCTCCCGCTTCTTCTATCACGAAGCATTTCAACTGGGTCAGACTCAAATCCAAAATCCAAAAAGCATAAAGATTCACAGAAGCAAATTTCTCAGAAGCAGTACTCAACATCGATGAGAAAGTCGTCATCGCCGCCGCCGCCGCCGCCGCCGCCGTCGTTAAATCAATATCCAACAAATGTAAGGCCTCAGATGTGCAAGAATCCCGGAGGGGTTTATGGCAATTACCATTACATTGGGTCTGTGTTGAATGTGCCGCCAAAGTTCTTCGGTTTTGGTTCACTTCTGCTATGTGGGATAGACAGAAAGAGTAAGAAGTGATTTGTTCTTCATTTTCTATTTCATTTTTTTTTACTTCTTCTTCTTCTGAGTTCAATCTATGGGTGGCTTTTCCATGGTTTGTTGTCACTTTTTGTGCATTATTCCATGTTGAATTATGTGGGAATATAAATTAACATAAAAGAAATGGGAAAAAAAAGGCTCATTTTCTGCTTCAACTTTCTTCCTACAAAAATATTACTTAAATCAAATATGAGATCGTAAATATTGAATTTTTTTTTAGGGAATAAGAGAATTAAAATTTTATATGATGTCCAAATAAAGAGAGGATATATAAACGAACGGATACCACGATATTAATATGACAGTTAAAAAAAGATCTGATAATTATATTGGTGCATATTCTTTTTTTTTAATGACTTCCGCCAAACCTTTGTGGAATGAATTTCTAGAAATTTTTCTTAAAAAAAAATAGGGAAATAAAGATAAAATAATTAATTTTCAGATATTAAATTTAAAGGGTTTGTGTACGAAATTCAAAGTTGGCAGTGTTAATATATTTAAAAGTGTTAGGAATAAATTTCAACATCGAATATCACGTAAACTGAACGAACACGTGAAATTATTTGTTGTACATTTAAAAATTCATAATTCAATTATTTAATTAATTTACTTATATATACGCACAAATCGACAAATCAGAATGGCGCAGCGGAAGCGTGGTGTGCCCATAACCCACCCGTCCCAGGATCGAACTTGGCTCTGATAACTTCCTTTTTTGTTTTCGGACTTTTTGAATCTCGCTGTACCCGATGACCCACAGGTCCAGTAGCCCACATTCCCAATCTGTC
Organism: Cucurbita maxima; assembly: GCF_002738345.1. NCBI lineage: Eukaryota > Viridiplantae > Streptophyta > Magnoliopsida > Cucurbitales > Cucurbitaceae > Cucurbita > Cucurbita maxima. Next base: position 4,884,713 of record NW_019272031.1, on the reverse strand, counting down.
GTCTGCGTTGGACTTGAACGTGATCGGAACTCAGTTCCAAAACCCGAATCGAGATCATTGTTCCTTCGAGATTTCGTAATTTTGATTCAGAAAAGCCTGCAGCAATTTATTTTCCTTCTTCCTCCGTTTATGGAATCCAGCTCTACAGTATATGTAATCGATTTTCCTCCGTTTTCTCATCTTTCCCCTACTACAAGCCATTCAGCCATGAAATTTTAGCCATTAGAGTGAGCAATTTCATCTATATCAATGGCGGGTTCCTCTCTTATGGACAATCTCTTCCAGCGAACTCTCGATGACCTTATCAAAGGCCTCCGCCTCCAACTCCTCGGAGAGTCTGCTTTTATTACCAAGGCCATGGACGAGATTCGGCGCGAGATCAAATCTACGGACCCTCAAACTAAGGCCACCGCTTTGCAAAAGCTCTCCTATCTAAACTGCCTTCATGGCATCGATATGAATTGGGCTGCTTTCCATGTCGTCGAGGTTATGTCATCCTCTCGCTTCGCCCAAAAGAAGGCCGGCTACCTCGCTGCATCCCAATCGTTTCACGAAGCCACACCAGTTCTCCTCCTCATCACCAACCAGCTCCGGAAGGATTTAACTAGCACCAATGAATTCGAGGTTAGCCTTGCTCTCGATTGTTTGTCTAGAATTGCAACTATTGATCTTGCCAGAGACTTAACCCCTGAGATTTTTACATTGCTGTCGAGTAGTAAGGTTTTTGTTAGAAAGAAGGCAATTGGTGCGGTTTTGAGGGTTTTTGGGAAATACGCTGATGCTGTTAGGGTGTGTTTCAAGCGTTTGGTTGAGAATTTAGACAGTTCGGATCCTCGGATTTTGTCTGCAGTTGTTGGGGTCTTTTGTGAGCTTTCTTCACAGGACCCTACTTCTTATCTTCCATTGGCACCCGAGTTTTATAGGATTTTGGTCGATAGCAAGAACAATTGGGTTCTGATTAAGATCTTGAAGATATTTTCAAATTTAGCTCCATTAGAGCCAAGATTGGCTAGGAAAATTGTTGAACCTATAACTGAGCATATGAGAAAAACATTGGCGAAGTCGTTGCTGTTTGAATGCATTAGAACAGTGGTGACCAGCTTGTCTGACTTCCAACCAGCAGTTAAACTTGCTGTTGAGAGGACTCGAGAGTTTTTGGTTGATGATGATCCTAATCTTAAGTACCTTGGATTGCATGCTCTTTCAATCCTTGTGCCAAAACACTCATGGGCCGTTCTTGAGAATAAGGAGGTTGTAATTAAATCTCTAAGTGATGTGGATCCAAATGTTAAACTCGAGTCCTTGCGGCTTGTGATGGCTATGGTTTCTGAGAATAATTTAGCTGAAATATGCAGAGTTTTGGTGAATCTTGCTCTTAAATCTGATCCTTGTTTTTGTAATGAAATTCTTGGGTCCATATTAGCTGCGTGTGGGGAAAATGTATATGAAATCATCATCGACTTCGATTGGTATGTGTCACTTCTTGGAGAAATGTCAAGGATCCCACAATGCAGAAAGGGGGAGGAAATTCAAAATCAGCTTGTAGATATTGGTATGAGAGTCAAGGATGCAAGACCTACTCTTGTCATGGTTGGCCGTGATCTGCTGATCGATCCAGCGTTACTCGGTAATCCTTTCATGCATAGAATACTATCAGCTGCTGCTTGGGTGTCAGGAGAGTATGTGCAATTTTCAGGCAAGCCATTCGAACTCCTCGAGGCACTGTTACAGCCTCGCACCAATCTCTTGCCGCCATCAGTTAGAGCAGTTTACGTTCAGTCAGCGTTTAAGGTGTCGGGTTTTTGTTTAAATTCTTACATTCAAGAGCCAATCATTGACTCCTCTTCATATGTTGATAATCTGGTTGAGAGATGTTCAGAATCTATCTCTGTAAGAGAATGTCAGGATGCTTCTGTTTTAGGTCTGTGTGATGCTTCTGATCTTCATGGACGAGATGAAGCGTTCAACCCGAGGCGGTCTAATCAATCGCCCAAAGTTACTTTCTCTGCAAATAATAAGCAGACACTGTCTCGTGTCCCGACATGTACATCTGCATCGTTAGAGGATAATACTTCATCTCTTGGATCAATCATTGAATTGTTGAATTTTATTCAATTTTCTTTGAGCCCTTTAACTTGGAGCCATGATGTTGAATTACTTGAGAGATCAAGAAACTTGCTCAATTTTATTGAGTTAATTAGGAAGCAAATGCCTGATGGTCGAAATCAAAAGGCTGCTGGGAGTTCAGAAATGGAACTTGCTGAAATCTCCGAAATAATTGAACTGATTGTTGACTCCTTCTCCAATGACTTCGGCCCGATCTCGATAAATGCTCAAGAAAGGGTTCCGATTCCCAAAGGATTGATACTCAAGGAGAATCTTGATGACTTGGAAATGGTTTGCAGAGATATTCAGTTACAAGAAGGGTCCTTTTCTTTTGAATTTTCTCTCTGTGAGGAAAGGGTCGATTCATCTATAGTATCTCAACAGAGCCAGCAAGAGTCTGAATCCTCGAACGCAACCACATCTCTTCTCTCCGAGCACCGTAAGCGGCATGGACTGTATTATCTTCCGTCAGATAAGACTGATGATGCATCTAATGATTATCCACCGGCCAATGAACTCAAGTTAGAAGATCATCTGGATGATGACGCTGCCCACCTTGTCGAGCTTGCAGAACGGTCACTTGCATTAAAGAAAAAGTCCAATTCAGCCAAGCCTAGGCCTGTGGTGGTGAGGTTGGAGGAAGGAGATGAATTGCCAGTTATGAGGAAGAAGCCCCAGTTGAAGGACAAAGAGCTTTCCGATGCGGTACGTTATGTTCTTGAAGGTAGTGATGCGAGGCCTACTTCCTCACAAACAAAACAACCTTCCAAAGCATCTAGCAGGAGAAAAGGAAAGGAGAAACAGGATGCTGATAACGTTTCTGAATCAAAAGAAAACTTGGGTGATGTTGAAGAGCAATCCAATAAGATAGATACAACAAGTTCAAGAAGAACACATCGACATCATGGAAAAGATGGCAAGCAATCAGGTGTAGAAAAGAGTAGTGAGAAAAAGGATCAGGCTCATAAGAAAGGCAAGCGAACAAGTAGTCAGCGGCACGGTAGGCATAAAGCTACACAAATTGGGGATGCTCCATTACCTGTAACTTCACAGACAGTTATACCCGATTTCCTTTTATAGCTCGAAAAACCCGAGTCAAGTTTGCTGCAGAATATCCCAGCATCAATGATTGGTTTGATTTCCAAATTCTCATGTGCCATGGTTAGTTCTGCTGTGAAAATTTATTGATTTTTTGGTGCATGTTTGGTTGGATTCATATGTTCCAGAATGGATGTCCATTTCAGAAACAGAGTTTCAAAGTTGGGATTATCTTGTTTCTGGTATTAATGTGAAGCATTTTTTGATAATTTGAGTATATATTTGTAGTGTTGGTTTCAAAGAAGCATGTGATGATAGACTTGGCATGATTTTGGTGAACGGATATGGTGTCATGGAATGTTTGTTCGGTGTCTGATTGACATTAAATTTGGCGAGCATTCATATTTCATATGGATGGACTTGATTCTAGAACCGCCTGCTCAATATCCCTTCAAATCCCCAACTTTCGAGGTTAAGGCTCGGAGCCCTATCTAACCCTTCAACACGCCTATATTTGACACTCTTGTCTACCCATTATCTTTATCTTGCTTATGCCTCGTCTTCTCTTTAATGCATACTTTGAGTGGTGTATTGGATGATGTACTGTCCTTTTCGGTCGCATTATGGCACTCGACTAGTTCCTCACTTTGAAAGTGAAGAAGGGTCAAAGTCAACCATTTGGAAATGGCAAACCAAATGGGAAGAAAGAGGTAATACCAAGATTTATTTCACACCATACTCACCAATACTTTTGTCTTAAACCCTACATGTTGCTTATTGATGGATCTAATCTATATATACATGTATATATATATATTTCATGAGGAATTATTATTATTATTTTTTTTTTGGTAAGGCATATAAAATAATATTTGATAAATAAGATTTAAATATTATTTTAGTTTTAATTTATTTAAGCATCCCGAGACTAAATTAGATACAAACTTTAACGACCCGACTTTTAGACCTAAACTTATCAGGGTTGTTGATGAAAACGCCTTCAATTATTTTAAATAAATAAAAAATTATTTTAAAACATAAATAAATGAACGCAAATATGAAAACAAATCATCAACAACTCCTTATTAAAAAAAAAAAAAAAAAACAAAAAGTGTCCTTCAATTTCAAAATAGTCGTAGAGACAAAGTCTAATTCTCAAATATTAAAAATTTTCCAAACCTACGAAATCTAAATAAATAACAAAATGTCTCATAAATATTTCTAAATAATATTATTAAGACAATTCACAAAATAAACTCTACTTACCTTCTAACATTTTTAAATCTAAAACATCATCCATTACAGATCATTTACCTAGGATAATATATCTACCCATTTTAAATTTGCTAACTAATTCCGTTCCTAAACCAATCTAAATTTGACTTATTCGAGGTAAAAACAGTTAGAACGAAGAAACAAGATAGATTGCAGTCAGATACTCTGACTACAGGACGAGTAACGACCTAAACCCAAAACCCACCGCGGCTTAGTACGAAGAAACAATATCGCTGACTAGGACGTGTAACGGCCCAAACCCACCACTGCAGATATCGTCTTATTTGGGTTTTCCCTTCCAAACTTCCCCTCAACGTTTTTAAAGCTCATCTATCCGGAGGTTTTCATATCTTTGTAAAAAAAATGTTTCGTTCTTCTCTCCAATTGATATGAGATCTCACAATCCACCCTCTTTGGAAGCTAGCGTTCTCGTTGGCACACTATGTCTGGCTGGCTTTGGTACCATTTGTAATGGTTCAAGCCCACCGCTAGCCAATATTTTTAGCGTTTCCCTTTCAAGCTCCTCTCAAGATTTTTAAAACGCATCCATTGAATAGAGAGATTTTCAGACTCTTATAAAAAAATGTTTTGAACTCATCTACAACCTAACAAAAAATAAATGAATACCTCTAATGTAACAAAAAATAAATGAATACCTCTAATGAATAGAAACCATGATGCAGGAGACAATCAGCTAAACAAGGCAACAAGGATGGCTGCAATTGCATCCACAAAAGCAATAATCAACGCACTCGCCGGACACTTCCCCGACGTTAGCGACAGCAAACATGGCGATCCTTGGCAACAAACGCTGCATGAATTACACTAACAACGATGGGGTAAAGGCCAAGAATAATGCCCTAAAGAAACCATATCTGAAATGGTCAAAGTTTGAACGCGTTTGAGGTCAGGGTTGCGGAGATATAAAGTCCAACGGCGCGTGGAAAGAAGAGAGCCGCCGCAGACCCGACCCCTGCATTATTTTGTTTTGCTCATGACTTCACCTCGTTCAAATGCCGACACGATCATCCTAGCAATCAGCTACTGTTCTTAAACAAAGACCCACTAAACCACTCTTCTTTTTATATTCATTTGCTACAAACCCCACTTGATTGTTTTGGTTAGGAATCACTATCTCTATAATGGTATGATATGGTTCACGGTGAGCCTAAACTCTCATGGTTGCCTTTCTAAAAGGCCTCGATTTACTTATATAAACCCTTATCTGAATTAGCTAATGTAGGACTCACACTAAATACAACTAATTTCTTTATCCTAAAAAAACAGAGGAATAAAGGGCTGAAGAAAACCCCACACAATCCTAAAAGAACACGTAAATACAACCAACCAAGTTATGGATCATCATCGTCTTCATTCGTTTACGATAGCTCTGTTTTTCGATAACTCTGTCCCCTGAAGCAGAGAAACTTCTGAGCAATTTCTCAGAGTAGATCTGTTCTTCATGATGGATTACGCGGTTCTATGGAATTGAAGCTTAATAATCATGAAACCAAATTCATTATCAAAGACTCCGAAAAGACACAGACAGTAGACTTCTGAGAGTTGAACTCATAAGTCTTCTGAATGTGAAACCAACATCCACTTTCTCAGCACTTTCCCAGAAACTTCCACTCAAATTTATCATATTCACGTCTCCATCCTATAAATTCATTTCCCGATCCTCCAACTTCCAACTTGCACCCCCAAATCTCTCGAGTTCAATGGCGGCCAAGAGATTGTTCTGCGAAACAGAGTCCATTTTAAGCCCTCCTCTGGAGAAGAAACGCCCACGCCAAACCTTCGCGTCGTATGTGTTCATAACGGATCTTCAATTAACCAATTTGTTCCTTCTGATTCATGATTTGGAACTGATTTTCGCAGGATAATTGGGGAAGTCGTTATGGGGAATTCCTTGAGGCATCTTACCAAAGCATTGGAGCCATTGCTGAGACGAGTGGTACGAGTAATGTGTTGATGAATTGATTTAGGGTTTTTGTTTCGTTTGTGGCTAATTTTTGGTTCTTTAGGTCTGTGAGGAAGTTGATCGGAGTTTAATGCGGTATTCGAGGTCGTTAACGAGGGCTTCGTCGTTGAGGATTCAAGCTCTGGAGCCTTCCAGTTATCAATTGTATTTTGTGAATAACGTACCGTCGAAGATTTTCACCGGAAGTAAGATCACGGATGTGGAAAATCAGGCGCTGCGGATTGCCGTCGAGGACGGCGGCGGAGATCTGCCGTCGCTTATTTCTTCGTCTGTTAAAGTAGAAATTGTGGCGCTCAATGGCGATTTTCCTGGCGATAAACAGGAGTGGACGGCGGATGAATTTAATGCTAACATTGTGAAAGAGCGGACTGGAAGGAGGCCGCTGCTTCACGGCGACATGAATGTGACTCTCCGGCACGGCGCTGCAACAATCGGAGATATTGAATTCACGGACAACTCGTGCTGGATCAGGAGCAGGAAGTTCCGGCTTGGTGCCAGAATTGTTCCCGGGCCGGATCGTAATAAAAGCCCCCGGATCCGTGAAGCTATAAGCGAACCGTTTGTGGTCAATGATCACCGCGGTGAATGTGAGTCTTAGCATCTCTTTTTTTTGAAATAAAATATTTTGGAAACCATAAATGTTTAATTAGCATTAAAATTCAAAAAAGAAAAAAACCCTTGTGCTAAGTAGTTTTCAATTTTACCAATAATTTCTACCTTGGTAAAGTATTTTCACGATTTAGTCAAAAACCAGTTTTTACCACGGTGAAAAAATTAACATCATTTATAAAATGTTTCAAAATGTTGGTATTAAAGAATGATTTGGAATATATTGTAAAAGGGTGTGTGTTTTGGTGATTGAAGTGTACAAAAAGCACTACCCACCAATGTTACACGACGAAGTATGGAGATTAGAGAAGATTGGAAAAGAAGGAGTGTTCCACCGGAGGCTAAACGATCACAACATCAGAACAGTTCAAGAGTTCTTACAGCTCTTCACTGTGGACCAGCAAAAGCTAAGAACGGTACAGACACAAATTCTCCTCGTACCCTTGTTCTTGTTGGATTCAAGTCCAAATATTTTCCTAACATTACATTACAAGGATGAATGAAGATGTTAGGCATGGGGATGTCGGAAAGAATGTGGGAAGCCACCACGAGGCACGCTAAGACATGCGAGCTGGGACACAAGCTCTATCTCTTTCGTGGCCACAACTTCACGCTTTTCTTGAACCCCATCTATCAAGTTGTTCAGGCTATAATCAATGGCCGAACTTATGCATTCCCAGAGCTTCATAATATTCACGAGGTACCTAGTTTTCATCTTCTTTTTACTCTTGAATTGTTTATTTATTTGTTTGTTTGTTTGTTTTATAAACATAGGGAACTCTGAAGAATTTGAGGAAACAGGCATTCGATAACCGACAATGGCTACAAGACATTGAAGGGAATTTAAGCGACAGTTTGTTATTATTAACGCAAGGTAAATCTTAATTAATTTTGGATACATTTTTTGGATTTAAATTGTGAATAACAACAACAACAACAATAACGCTGGGTTTTGGATTGACAGGGAACGAAGAAAGCGATTACAACAATGTAATGGAGAAATCGTTGATTATAAGTGGAGAAGTTGAAGGCAGAGATTGGGAGTCAAATTCGGATCAAATTATCTCTACGTCATTTCAAGGGAATCTTTATTATAATTATTCATAGATGCTTTTCTCTTAATCACACCTAATTATCTCTGGATTAGTTTAGTTTTTCTCCAAATTTATTTTATTGTTTTCATTTCGATTCAATATGTATAAATTTACGATCAAATCTGTCCTCGTAAGAGTAAATATACTTATCATGGAATTAAAATGTAAAACATTTATTTAAATTATGTGTAATTTGAGAAAATTTGAAATTTGATATTTTTTTGCTTTAATTAAAACGAAAATAGGAAAAAACAACTCTTTAATTTTGTCTTCTTGTGAGAATTATACGAAATAAAAAGAAAAGCATATAATGAACATACAAACGGTTACATCCTGAAACCGGGTCCCACTCATCTGGACCAATGTAATAATTAAATCAATATTTTATTTAGAGGGAAGAGAAAAAAATAAATAAAGAAAAAGAAAAACTAGCCGTTGCAGCCACTGGTTTCAAATCAATTGGTCCTACGCACAGAGACATAAACATAGGTTTTCATTTCGTAGAGAAAGATTGCTCTCTCTCCCTCTCTCTCTCTCTCTCAAATTCCTCTTCTGAACCCTAATAAGGCAAGTTCGAAGCTCTCGAAGCTTTCTCTCTTCTGTCGCTGCCAATTTTACGTAAGAACGAACTACTCCTCCTTTTCTTCATTTCTAGATTATTTTTCACTCGAGAACTGGTTTGATTTTGTTTCTGTACAATCGTTGTTCTATTTCTGCCATTTCGTTCAATTTAAGGTTTTGAAGTGCGTCCCTGAGGCCGAAGTTTCAATTTCCCCTCAAACATGAAATGGTGCATCACCGAGTGTATAGGGTGGTTTCTGAACATACGACCTGGTGTTGGAAATTTTTGGATTGGGCATTGTGCTCCAGAAAAGTTCAATGGTTTAGCTTGATATCTGGAGACCTTGATTGGAAATGTTACTGAGTTTTTTTTGTGTTAGTATAGTAGACAAAGAAAATGCCTGGGCTGCAATGTGTTTGATTAAACTTCTCATTGCTTTGAACACTGGTTTTTCTTCACTTTACTTAATCTGACGCTGAATTGTGTTTGGTTATAATAATTTATTTCATGATCTTCAAGCTGCGAAAGATCGTCTAGCTATTTCCCGATAAGAACGTCTAGGTCTCTAATCAATTCTCTCCCCTCTCAGTTTTTTGGCCGGCTGTGAAGGAGAAGTAGCTAGATATTAACTATCACGATGACTATCAAAACTCCTGCAACGCCAGCTTCAAAAACAGAGAGGACGCCAGCATCAACACCTGGAGGACCTCGATCTAAGGAAGAGAAAATCGTTGTTACGGTGCGGTTAAGGCCTCTGAATAAAAAGGAGCAGCAAGCGAAAGATCAAATGGCATGGGAGTGCATTGATGATACTACGATTGTGTACAAACCTCAGCCTCTGGAACGTCAAACTCAACCGTCCTCCTTTGCATTTGGTACTAATGGCATCCGGTCATTAAGTTTTCATGTCATTTTCTTTATTTCTTTCCCAAATACTCGATCTGCCATTACAATCCATATTTGTTATTGCAGATAAAGTTTTTGGTCCCACTTCTTTGACTGAGGCAGTATATGAGGAAGGAGTAAAGAATGTTGCCTTATCTTCTCTGATGGGCATCAATGGTAGTTTCAAAACTCATCCTTCAATTTTTTTATCACTTAAGTTAGGTTATTGTCCACTCAAATGATTATATATTGATTTATGTTGCAGCCACCATATTCGCTTATGGGCAAACTAGCAGTGGGAAAACATTTACAATGAGGGGGATAACTGAAAAGGCTGTTAATGATATCTACAGACATATTAGCAATGTAAATTTCTACTGTTTTGAACTGAATTATTTTCTGCTACTATTGCTCACCTTAATTAACCATCCTTCGATTATTTTACAGACACCCGAGAGAGATTTTACAATAAGAATTTCAGGACTCGAAATATACAACGAGAATGTTAGGGATCTATTGAATACCGAATCAGGTCGTAATCTAAAGCTTCTTGATGATCCTGAGGTACTATTCATAACTACATGTGTAAGGGTTAAAGGAATCATGTTCCATTGTGTGAATTTTGATAACAATTAACTGAAATTGTGGTTTTCTTCATGCAGAAAGGTACAATGGTTGAGAAATTAGTAGAGGAAACGGCAAATGATGATCGACATTTGAGACAATTGATTAGCATCTGCGAGGGTAAGAACTGATCACTTGAAGTTTGTTCAATGTCCTTCAGAGTACATTGCCTTAATATTAATTCAATTTTACTTTGTAGCACAAAGACAAGTTGGTGAAACTGCTTTAAATGATCATAGCTCACGGTCACACCAGATAATAAGACTGGTTAGTTTTGTGGAAATGATTCACAACCTCAAAGGTACTCTATTTCAACTTTTGGATGTATCATAACTTCTTTTGAATGTATATACAGACAATTCAAAGTACCCTACGAGAGACTTCAGATTGCGTGAGGACTTTTGTGGCAAGCTTGGTAGGACAATTTTTTTTTTTATATGCAATCTTGTACTTTTATATGAACTTTTTCTTGGGCTTACTAGTTTCAACATTGTGCAGAACTTTGTGGATCTAGCTGGAAGTGAGAGAGCTTCACAGACACATGCTGATGGTGCTAGGCTAAGAGAAGGCTGCCATATTAATCTTAGTTTGATGACACTCACAACTGTGATCAGAAAGCTAAGGTCAGAATCTGTTTCATGAAAGCAATAACATTCATTGTATCTGAAATTTTTATGCAGATCTGAAGTTTTCTGTTTATTGTTGCAGTCAAGGAAAGAGAAGTGGCCATATACCTTACAGAGACTCAAAGCTCACCCGCATATTGCAGCATTCACTTGGTGGAAATGCACGAACCGCCATTATATGCACACTGAGTCCAGCCCTGTCTCATGTTGAACAATCGCGGAACACTTTGTACTTTGCCACCCGGGCAAAGGAAGTGACTAATAACGCCCAAGTTAATATGGTAAGAACTACATTTATCATCATCACAGTTGTAATTGTGATGCAAACGGAACTCCTTTGTAACTTTTGATTTGAAAATCTTGGACAGGTTGTATCAGACAAGCAATTGGTTAAACACTTACAGAAGGAAGTTGCTAGGCTAGAAGCAGAACTGCGCACTCCTGATCCGAAAAGGGAAAAAGATTTAAAAATCCAGCAGGTAGCTTACATTTCAGTTTGATAATTTGTCGACACGAAATTCAATGAATCAACTCGAACTTAATATTTGATTAAAAATCCAGATGGAAATGGAGATTGAAGAATTAAAACGACAAAGAGACCTTGCACAATCTCAGGTTGATGAGCTCCGGAGAAAACTTGAGGTGGATCAGGAGGTTTCTCTCCCTCCCTCCTCTCATCTTATCCTACATGTTCCTTGAGATCAGAAAATAAAAATATCCATCTTTATTTTCAGGGTTCTAAACCAATTGAATCTGCCCGTCCTCCAGTGAAGAAGTGCTTGTCCTTTACTGGTACATTGCCTCAGAAACTCGATGGCGGCAAGGACCTTGGCCGTGGTATGATATTAAGGCAGTCTATGATGAGACAATCGTCTACCACTCCTTTCACACTCATGCATGAAATTCGCAAGCTGGAACATCTCCAGGAGCAGCTTGGGAAGGAAGCCAATAAAGCCCTCGAAGTATTGCAAAAGGAGGTGGCTTGTCACAGACTGGGGAACCAAGATGCAGCAGAAACTATTGCCAAGCTGCAGGCTGAAATTGGAGAAATGAGATCAGTCCGTTCAGAATCAAAAGAGGTCGAGGTTGGGAGCGTTATTGCTACTAACCAGAGTGTAGGTGCTAATCTTAAGGAAGAGATAACACGGCTTCATTCTCAAGGTAGCACCATTGCAGATCTAGAGGAGCAACTTGAAAATGTTCAGAAGTCCATTGACAAGTTGGTAATGTCTCTACCGAGCAATTATCAGCAGTTAATGAGCAGTGAATCAACCCCCAAACAAAAAAGTTATACCAAAAAGAAGACCTTGCTTCCTTTGGCCTTAAGTAATGCCGCCAACCGGCAAAACTTTTTAAGATCGCCTTGCTCGCCTTCAACAACTTCGCAGCAAGTACTGGAGTCCGATATCGAAAATAGAGCTCCGGAGAGTGATGATGTCTTCTCATCTGAGACTCTTCTCGAGTCCGAGAAAGAGACTCCAACAAAGTCAAGTGAAGAAGGTGGAGATATCTCCTCAAAGGAGAGCACTCCATGTTATCGAAGATCAAGTTCTGTGAACATGAAGAAGATGCAAAAGATGTTCCAAAATGCAGCAGAAGAAAACGTAAGAAGCATTAGAGCATACGTCACAGAATTGAAAGAACGTGTGGCTAAACTGCAGTACCAGAAACAGCTACTTGTTTGTCAGGTGTGCTAATGTTTCTGTTTGGATTTCTTCTATATAACTTTTTGCCTTTCCACATCACCACTAAGCTTGCATGTACTGTTTTTCCTTGTTTTCTGTGTATAGGTCCTTGAGCTGGAAGCAAACGAAGCAGCTGGGAACAAATTAGATTGTGATGAGAACACATTTGAGCCGGAGGATGAGCAAGTTCCATGGCATATAACTTTCAGGGAGCAAAGACAGCAGATTATTGAGTTATGGGATGCTTGCTACGTCTCCATTATTCACAGATCTCAGTTCTACTTGCTATTCAAGGGCGACCCGGCTGATCAGATCTACCTGGAAGTCGAGATGAGGCGCTTAACATGGCTGGAGGATCACCTAGCAGAAGGTGACAATGCTAGCCCAGCTCACGCTGGAGACGAGCCATCGATCTCTCTCTCCTCAAGGTTTTTTCTCTTTCTCTTCTCTCCACTAATGCCTCTTAATGCTGCTAATCAATCAATTGGAATATGCTGATCAATGTTGTTTCTTTTTTATGTAGTATGAGGGCATTGAGACGTGAAAGAGAGTTTCTTGCAAAGAGATTAACCTCACGTTTGACAGCAGACGAAAGAGATGTGTTGTACATGAAATGGGAAGTACCACTTGAAGGGAAACAGAGGAAAATCCAATTTGTAAACAAGCTTTGGACAAATCCTCACGACCCTAAGCATATTCAACAGAGTGCAGAGATTGTGGCAAAGCTTGTAGGGTTCTGTGAAGGAGGCAACGTGTCCAGAGAGATGTTTGAACTCAATTTTGCTGCTCCATCCGACAAAAGACCATGGATCATGGGATGGAACCAAATTTCAAACCTACTTAATTTGTGAAAATTCCTTCTTTTTTTACCTTCTCATTCCTTTTGTATATCTTAATTCATTTTGGAGTTTTCCCTCCATAATTCCTATTATTATTGTGTCTGATTCGACACAAGATTTATCTTTTCCAATCATTAATTCTAATCTAAGTAAAATAATTCTATCCTCTGCTTGATTTGTAACGATCCCAACTTATTATACTCCGCATCGAATGCCTGTTATTGCGAACGTGCATATATAAACATTTGAAGACAAGCAGAAACATAGTTTGAAAAACTAATCATCAGGACCTTAAGGCAAGACCTTGGTTTATCACCATATCTATCGTCTCGCTAGATCGAACGACATCGATGCATGTCTCGTAAGAAATCAGTCAGTAGTCTCACTTGTTAGACGAACACGACTCTCCACAATGGTATGATATTGTCCACTTTGAGCATAAGCTCTCATGGCTTTGCTTTGGGCTTCCCAAAAGGCCTCATACCAATGAAGAGTGTATTCTTAGATTATAAACCCATGACCATTCCCTAAATTAACCGATGTGGGACTTTCATCATCCAACACCTCCCCTCGAACAAAGCACGCCTCCCCTTAATCGAGGCTTGACTCCTTTGGAGTCTTAGTCATTTTTGACTGCCTTCGTACCTTCGAGGAGGCTTGACTCCTTTTGGAGTTCTTTGTTCGACATTTAAGGATTTGTCAATCTATTGACACGGCTAAGTTTAGGGCATGGCTCTGATACCATGTTAGACGAACACGACTCTCCACAATGGTATGATATTGTCCACTTTGAGCATAAGCTCTCATGGCTTTGCTTTGGGCTTCCCAAAAGGCCTCATACCAATGAAGAGTGTATTCTTAGATTATAAACCCATGACCATTCCCTAAATTAACCGATGTGGGACTTTCATCATCCAACATCACTCACTTAAAGCCGTATTAAACTCATATCTATAAAAATGGATCCAATTGAAACTCCGCCACTAACTGGTCACAAGAACGTCCATAGATTGAATGAACACAAAGGATGGTGGAGGGTTGGACATGAGGGCAATCGAGAAGGAAAAGGGAATTGGCGAGAGAGAAGAGATTGGAGGAGAAAGATGAGAGATCTAGTAGCCAGGCCGAGCCGAGCCGAGCTGCCAAACTTGATAAAGAGAGTGACATAGTCGGGTCTATCTGTGAGATCCCACATCTATTGGGGAGGAGACCGAATCATTATTTATAAGGGTGTGGAGACCTCTCCCTAACAAACGCGTTTTAAAAACCTTGAGAGAAAACCCAAAAAAAACAATATCTACTGGAGGTGGAGACCTCTCCCTCGTTCTTTCTGCATCCACACTGGTGTGATGATACAAAATATTAGTCTGCTCTAATAATTGTCAGTTTTTGAGGCTCACTCTCCTGATCATACACATGTTTCTCGTCTGCCAAATGTATTAGCTATGTTTTCCACAAAGATATATAATTTTCAAGGCAGTAGTTCATAATATAGTTTGAACTAAGAAGGGGGTGAGAAGATTTGTTCCAAAAAGCTGATATCTATTTCAGACAATCATACGAGAAGAACATGAGCTAACGCAAGAAAATGGGATGTCATAGGAGCTATGACCCAACACATTCTCTATATGACACACTGAATTCACACACACACATAGATTATGTTTTTAGGTGGTAATCAAGCACATAATAAAGGACGCAAGACAGTAGAAATGAAAGATGTTTGAAGTCCCTTGATGAGGAAAGGCTCTAGCACTTGGGAAATGGAGTTCCACAAGTGTTAGCAACTCTCCTGGCATTGGGAGAGTCCACAAACTTCTTTAAGGTGGGGTTCTGCATGTACTTGCAGAGGCAGGGCTTCTGTTCCTTGATCTTAGAGCAGCAGAGCTTGGAAGGTGGAACTGAAGATGTTATTGCACTCACGCAGGAACTCAGCTGCACTGGACTGCATGTCACTGCCACGCACACCTCCACCATCATAAACATTACCATGATGCTTACAGCAATCTGTGATGCCTTCATTTCCCTCAATGGATACTTCAACTTTCCAAGTGTTTGGCTTAGAGAGAGAGAGATATGAGGAATGTTGGGTGAAAATGGCTTGAGTTGCTTCTCAATTTATAGCCTCCATAATGGTCTTCCTGTAATTTCAGCTACTTTGAAAATCTCAGTACAAAAGGACAAATAGTGGCATCAAAGATCTCTGGTTGGTCTCTCGACTTCTCATCATCTAACGTCGCATCTCATCTCGTTGTTTTTTATTTCCAACAATACGGTCTACACTTTATAATGTCATTCTAAGTCTCGGGATGTTATCGGTCTGCACTGCTCGCTCGAGAATCGACCTGTAACAGCTCAAACCCACTGTTAGCAAATATTGTCCACTTTAACCCATTACATATCATCATCAGCCTCACAATTTTAAAACACGTCTATTAGAGAGAGTTTTCCAAACCCTCATAAGAAATGCTTCGTTATGACCAATTAATCAACTTTATAATTGGGACACCTCGAACATCTATCCATCAAAGGCACTGTCGAGGGATGAACTCCTATATGTCTAGGTTAAGTGTTTTTGGATACTGTACCAAAAGCGGTCCCATATACCAACCTCCGATTCAAGAGTAAGAGCACAATGTAAACACGTCCATCACGATCCTCAAAAATTCAAGATACTCATCTTACAATTCTCGCCTACATCATGACACACATGTAACATGGGGTAGTTCACTTGGGCCACTGACCCGGATGTGGTGTACGTAGAGTGGGAAACCTTCTAGACATTGACTGAGTGAAAATAGTTTGAAATAACAAAGAAGAACTCCCTGTTTCCATGATTAGGCATGAAATATTGAATATATTCAAGCATTTGTACCACAAGTACAGAGAAAGATGTATGAAAGGTGATCCCCTAATGATTATCAAACAATTTTTATCCCTGTGTTTCTGTTTTGGCCATTGTTTTGACTTCTGCTTTTTGCGTTTAAATCATTGGTGTGAATGAAATAATGGAGCCCAGTTCTTGTAATGGGGCTGTGGTTTCTTTCGGTGAGGTTGATGGGAATCATTGTTACATCTCCATCCATACGAACAGTGTTCTTCTCATTGAGCGCCCACATGGATTGCCATCATTGAATACACCTCCTTTTCCAAATTCACCATCACCTTTGTTTTTTTACCCTTTTTTTAGTCTTAAGAAATCCTATTCACCATCAAAATTACTCAACAATCTTAACAAAAGTAATTTTAAAGAATTGTCTAAATCTTGATTGTGTTCGATAAAACTGTTTAAAAGGGATTTATATATGCGGGAAAGAATTTGAAGCTACGACACACACGAGACAGTTGGACTATTTAAGCTATGCTCGGAGTCTCGTATTTCGCCATCAACCTCAAAGCGTCTATTAGTGAAAGGTTTCCACACCCTCCGTATCCTTAATTTCCGATGTGGGCATAGGTATCCAAATTTAAAATGTGTCCAAGGAATGGATGAAAACGCAGGTGGAAGTCATGGCATTGGGGGATGATTTGGTTAGAATGATTAAATGGGGCCTTCAAAATCATGATAGGTTGCCTCCTTACATGTTCTAACAATCATCATACGCCTCACAATTATTATTATCGCACTAACACTAAGCATGCTCCCAATTCTCCACTTTAATTCTTTCCTTTTTCTTTTAACATTTTCCATTTCTATAATACTACAAATATTACTTCAACTTTTTACTACATACCATTTAGTCCACCGCTAGCAGATATCGTCTACTTTAGTCCTTTACGTATCGTTGTCAGCCTCACGGTTTTAAAACGTATTTGTTAGGAAGAGATTTCCACACCTTTATAAGGAATGCTTTGTTCCTCTTTTCAACAACTTGGGATGTCACAATTCACCCTCTTGGGGCCCAACGTCCTCCCTAGTACACCACCTGGTGTCTAGCTCTAATACTATTTGTAACAGCTCAAGTCCACCACTAGCAAATATCGTCCGCTTTGGCCCATTACATATCACTGTCAACCTCACGGTTTTAAAACGTGTCTGCGAGGGAGAGGTTTCCCCACATATATAAGAAATGATTCGTTTCCCTCTCCAACCGACGTGGGATCTCACAATCCATCCCCTTGGGCCCAGCATCCTCGCTGGCAAATCACCCGGTGTTTGGCTCTAATACCATTTGTAACACCCCAAGTCCATCGTTAGTAGATATTGTCCGCTTTGGCTCGTTACGTATCATCATCATCCTCACAGTTTTAAAACGCGTCTGTTAGGGAGAGGTTTCCTAACCCTTATAAGGAATGTTTCGTTCCCCTCTCCATCCGATGTCGGATCTCACAATTCACCCCCTTGAGGTCCAGAGTCCTTGCTGTCACACCACCCGATGTCTGGCTCTTATACCATTTGTAACAGCCCAAGTCCACCACTAGCAAATATTGTCTGCTTTGGCTCGTCACGTATCATTGTCAACCTCATAGTTTTAAAACGTGTTTGCTAGGGAGAGGTTTCCATACATTTATAAAGAATACTTCTTTCCTTTCTCCAACCGACGTGGGATGTCACAATCCACCCCCTTGGGGTCCAGCGTCCTTGCTGGCACACCGCCCGACGTCTGGCTCTTATACCCTTTGTAACAGCCCAAGTCCACCGCTAACAGTTATTGTTCGCTTTGGCCCGTTACATATCGCTGTCGACCTCACGGTTTTAAAACGTGTATGCTAGGGAGAGGTTTCTACACATTTATAAGAAATGCTTCGTTCCCCTCTCCAACCGACGTGGGATCTCACAATCCACCCCCTTGGGGCCCAGCATCCTCGCTGGCACACCGTCCAGTATCTAACTCTGATATCATTTGTAACAGCTCAAGTTCATCGCTAGCAAATATTGTCTGCTTTGGCACGTTATGTATCGCTGTCAACCTCACGGTTTTAGAACGCTTCTGCTAGAGATAGGTTTCCACAAATTTATAAGGAATGCTTCGTTCCCTTCTCCAACTGATATGGGATCTCACAATTCACCCCCTTGGGGCCCAGCATCCTCGCTGGCACACCGCTCGTGTCTGGCTCTTATACTATTTGTAATAGCCCAAGTCCAACACTAGCAAATATTGTTCGTTTTAGCCTGTTGCATATCATCGTCAGTCTCACGGTTTAAAAACGCGTTTTCTGGGGAGATGTATTATACCTTTATAAGGAATGCTTCGTTCCCTCTTCAACTAATGAGGGATCTCACAATTCACCCCTTTTGGGCCCCAACGTTCTCGCTGACACACTGCTCGGTGTCTGGCTCTAATATCATTTGTAACAGCCCAAGTCCACCACTAGCAAATATTGTCCGCTTTGGCCCGTTAAGTATCATCATCAGCCTCACGGTTATAAAATGCATCTGTTAGGGGGAGACTTCCACACCTTTATAAAGAATGATTCGTTCTTCTCTCTAACCGACGTGGGATCTCACGATCCACCTCCTTGGGGCCAGCGTCCTCGCTGGCACATCACCCGATGTATGGCTTTGATACCATTTGTAACAGCCCAAGCCCACTACAAGTAGATATTGTCTGTTTTTACCCGTTACGTATCACTGTCGGCCTAAAGAGAGGTTTCCACACATTTATAAGGAATGTTTCATTCCCCTCTCCAATCGATGTAGGATCTCACAGGTTAGCATTGTAATTTCATCTCTAAGAATGTTTTCAGTCGTATATGATCTTAGTTCACTCATGTATAATTTCTTTACTCAGGTGTCACTACTCACCGATTTTCATTTTGATTCATCCTTAAACCACATCATGTAGAAGAGATTATGCTTTAATACCATTTGTAAGGCGCCTACTCATGATTCATATCTAGAATTTAAAATTCGGATTCAAACTTGATAGTTTCGGCATTCTCGAAAATTCTCTGTGACATGACCACTTTACTTAAAAATTTAATAATTTATAACAGTGAAGATTATCCACTCAAACCAACACGAGTCTTTTTAGTATGATTTGTCCTCACTCGTATATTTCTTATGATAATTTTCAAGAGGTCATCCAATAAAGATTACTTCAAACTAGGCATAATCGACTCTAGAGTTCTTTTAATGGAGTCACCGAAAAGGAAAGTGCTGCCCAGACTAAACTTTTGGGCTTAGACTTACTTGAGATTATTCAAATTCTTTTTGAATATGTTTAGATTACTTACATTTGGCCCAATCCTTTTTGGTGATCTCAATCCAAATTAGTGGCGGCTATGCAAAACTGCGACCATGATTTTGTAAGAAAATGTTACAGAACAAGAACCTAAGAAACAAGGCTGTCGTGTTCAACAAAAATAGGATGAGCAACAGCCTTTCTTGTAGTGGCGGCTATGCAAAAGGAAAGACACGCCCACACACCCATATCCCACAAGCCATTCCTTCCTTTAACTTAGCTTTCTTTACTATCAAGCTTAGAACCCTTATCCCTTTCATATACACCAAACTTTGAGCTACTTCCCAACCCTCTTAAATCACCTGTCACCCAATCTCTGACGTACTACATCATGTCGACCTACACCGACTCAGACGATGATTCAGCAGCTCCATCAAAGCTCTTCGGACGCCGCCGCCCCGTCCATGAAATTCTCGGAGGGGGAAAAGGTAAAAGCTAATACCCTCTAAAGTCTCGTTTCATAACTATTTGGTTTGCTTCGAATGAGATTGTTCGATTATGAATGCAGTCGCCGACATCTTGTTATGGAGAGACTCGAAGATGTCGGGTGCATTGCTGTTGGGGATGACAACGTTGTGGTTTCTGTTTGAGGTTGTTGAATACAAATTTGTGACCCTCATCTGCCACCTCTCTATCACCTCCATGCTCATCTTCTTCATTTGGTGCACTGGAGCTGAAATCTTCAAATGGTATTATCTATACCAACTTGACTGGTTTGTTTGATCATATTTGCTCATAAACTTGAGTTAATGATATTCAGGAACCCTCCTCGGTTGCCTGAAGTGATATTAAAAGACTCAGCATTCAAAGAAGTTGCATCCACTTTCCATAGAAGAATCAACCAATTCTTATCAAAGATTTTCGACATAGCTTATGGGAAAGATCTCCCCCTCTTCTTTCTGGTATATATTCATACATCTTTTACACCTTAATACTCAAAATCTTAGTAGTAGTCCACATGACTAGAACGGAAAATCTTCGTCTCCTATTGGGAGGGACTCCCACATTGGCTAACTAATGGGATGATCATGGATTTATACGTAAGGAATACATCTGTGAGATTCCACTTCGATTGAAGAGGGAAACGAAGCATTCCTTAAAAGATGTGAAAACCTCTTCCTAGCCGACATGTTTGAAAACCGTGAGGCTGACGATGATAAGTAACGAGACAAAGCGGATAATATCTGCTAGTTGTGAGCTTAGACTGTTACAACATCTCCATGGTATGATGCCTTTTAGAAAAACCAAAAGTAAATCCACGAAAGATTATGCTCAGAGTGGACAATATCATACTATTGTGGAGGGTCGTGGTTCCTAACATGTTTGTCCTCTCTCATTCCTATATAAGGGAGAAAATCTTGTTGTTTCCCAAAGGGGTAGACACGAGGCAGTGTGTCAGTAAGGACACTAGCCTCAAATGGGTGGATTTGGTGGAGGTCCCACATCGATTGGAGAAAAAAATCGGGTGCCAGCGAGGATGTTGGGTCCCGTAGGGGTGGATTGTGATGCCCCACATTGGTTGGGGAGGAGAACAAAACACCCTTTAAAAGGGTGTAGAAACTTTCCCATAGCAGACGCGTGAAAAGCCTAGAGAGTTCAATATCTACTAGCGATGGATCTGAGCCCTTCTCTTGAACCGTTCAGGACCCCGGCCCCCGGCCCCGCCGGTTAAACGGCAACAGAAACTAATTAAGTTGAAATGTTGATTTTCAGGCAATTGTTTCTCTGTATCTTTTGTCAGTGATTGGATCGTATGTGAGCTTTCTGAATCTTGTTTATTTCGGTAAGGAAGAACTGATTCTCACTCAAAGAATCATTAAAGAATGTTTGGTGTTTGACCAAAATTAAAGCAACTTTTGATGGTGTTTTGTTTTGTGTTTGTGTTTGTTAAATGATGAAGGGTTTGTGGCGTTGGAAACTCTGCCATTTCTGTACGTGAAGTATGAAGAAGAGGTTGATCATTTGGCTGGGAAGGCCATTTATCACACCAAGAAATCTTACAGAAATTTCGACGCCAAGTTCCTCAACAAGATCCCCAGAGGACCTGTTAAGGACAAGAAACTCAGATAAGGCGATGCATAATTTGGATTCATGAGCGCATTTCTTATTCTAAATAACGGGTTTTAATGTAATAAGTTGCCTCTAGGAAGGTACATAAATGAATCGATATTGTATTTGAATGGGAGTGATGGCTACGATATGAAATTATGGCTGGAAAAAGCTTAAAAATGGATACTTACCAACTATATTAACGAGGTACATTATTGAACAATGACTTTCGAAATATTTAAAAAAATATATGTATAAGTGATGACAAAACATGGTATACATTAGCATGGAGAATGGCGTATATTTAAGTTGTTGCAGATAAAAAGTTCGGAGTTGGATCTTGGGTTGGGTCGATTAGTCCGCCTATAGTAAGCACCGGTTGGCTCGGTTCTTTTTGTCGGTGATGCGCTCCTGGCCTTAATTGGTCGGGTCGTGCCTTCAAGGTTATTACTAAGTTTTCAAGAGTAAGAGGAGATTAATGAAGAAAATTGTGTGCTTGTAAGGGTAGATTTGTCATTTGACATGGAGGTCGAACTGGGGTAGTTGTGGCCTAAGTTTATGCCACCCAACAATGAAGTCACGGCTTAAACTTTTAATTCATACCAATATTTTAGTGCAATTATTGAAACATCATTGATTCATAAATATTGTTTCCTTACTCTCTTCCTACTTTTTATGCATACTACTTTACTTTATTCTTAAAACAATTTTTTTTGGATTATTCCGGGTTAAGTATACAATTTGGACTTGTTTAACGATACTTTGAAATTTTTTTATGAAAATTTAAAATCTAGGGATACATGAATATATCTGAAAGAGAACGATCACGAATATAAGATGACTAAGAAAGACTTAAAAGAATTGAAAGTCAAAACACACCGGAAGGACTAATGTTGGTCTGTGGGATAGTCTTCACTCATAGAAGCGAATAGTAAGTAACATGATCATGTCGCAAAAGGATATCGGATCCTTCAGATGTCGAATCCTTGTTCAAAACTCAGACATGGAGAGTTGAATCTAATCTAAATTATAATTTGATCCAACAAAAGGAAAAGTAAAAGATTTTTTAAATTTCCGAAAAGTGTGAAAAGTAAGTTAAATTATTGTTTGGAATATAATGATGGGTTGCTTTATGTGTATGGTATTACTTTGCAATGAAGAGTGGGATGATAATGCACACACAAAATACACAACCATGAAGCATCCACTACCCTCATTTTACACTCCAAATTCTGACATTTTTGCCTCCCAAAACTGTTGGTCCAAATCAAATTTGAGTTTTGAGCACTATAAAGCCACCCCAATGGAAGGATCAACAACAACTTAACTGGCTTGAAAGAAAAGAGAGAGAGGTTGCAGAAATGGCCAGACTGGTCGGAGAGTTTGGCAGCGCTAATGGAAGTTTTGGCCTCTCCGGTGACATTTCTTGCCTGTTCTTGGCGGCTCTGTTTACACTCTCTATAATCTCCCTTATAACTTTCTCTTGCTCCGATGGCATCTCAAAGGAGAGGAACTCCACGGCGGACGTTGAGCTTTACGGCGGCGGTTGCGCTGCCGGGTGTGGTGCTTGAACAATAGAGGATTGATGAATTTCACAGGCAACAAACAATTACGTGTCGGATTTTATGAAAGCGACGAGACAGAAAGATAGCTTGTCGGATACTGACGTCATTTTTGTAAGATTAATTTAGGTGATACTGTAATAATTAACGTGAAAGCATGAGTCAAGATGGCCGAGTTGGTCTAAGGCGCCAGTTTCAGGTACTGGTCCGAAAGGGCATGGGTTCGAATCCCATTCTTGACATTTTATTTTTCATTCCACTTTTCTACCCAATATATAAAAAAGTCGGCTACTGTGTAATGGGCTCAGGCCCATTCAGGTGAATTGGGCCACTATGGCCCAATTGTTTTTTTTTTGTGCTAAAATCATAAATTTTACGTGTCACTTAACCAATTTTCTTCATTTTTATATATTAAAAAAAAATTAATGAATAGTTTTGATTTTTCTAAATAATTTCTATTTTAATACATTTTAAAATTTATTTTGCAGTTTGAGAATTAATAGGTATATTAGGAAACTTTAGAAATTAAATAAATATTAATCTGAAAGTGTTACCTAGTTGATTTATTGTGCTGTTAATAATTGGAAATTATGTAGTATTATTAATTAATATTTTCATCGTAACCCGTGGTCCTGATCTTGCTAAAATACTCCCAAGTGCATTGACAGTTTTTAGCAGCAAATAATAATTGGATTTAAATAATCAGAATATAAAGTATGTTCTTTATCAAATAATATTGAATAACCATCTTGATATAATGAATCGATTAATTAATTAAGATTAATAAAAAGTGTTTTTAGTTAAAAAGTAATATTAAAAAATAAAAGGGATAATTCCCTTATTTGCGTTCCGACATGAACAAAAGCCTTAGAACCGAACAATGGCTTCGAGTCCATAAAACAATTCATTTTGTCTCCAAATTTCGGGGTCGCCATAATTTGTGTTTTTTTTTTGGTTCTTGTGAAAGCTTTACCTTCCCAATGCAAACTCATTATATTTTCGTTAAACAGACATATTGGGATTGTCGTATCTTATATCGCTAGCTTTTGTCTCGTGAATTAAAAATATATGGTTCCATACAGTACAAGACATCTCTTCTTGGACATCGTCATTTCGAGTAAATTTCTCATTTCACTTATTCGAATATGTCATATCTCACATCGGTTGGAGAGAAAAATGAAATATTCTTTATAAGGGTATGAAAACATCTCAACAACTGCATTTTAAAACCCTGAGTAGAAGCCAGAAAACCTCAAATAGGACAATATCTACTAGTAACGAGTTTAGACTGTTACAAATGGTTTTAGACCTACGACACTAGGCGGTGTACCAAAAAAGACATTGGGCCCCAAGAAGGGTGGATTGTGATATTTCACATCGATTAGAGAGAGAAACGAAGTATATCTATAAATGTGTAGAAATCTTTCCCTAATATATGCGTTTTAAAACCTTGAGAAGAAGCTAAAAAAATGAAAGTCCAAAGAGAATAATATCTGCTACCGGTGGGCTTGAGCTATTATAGAATACCCTTAATTGATTGTATGCCCCTTCGTTATAACTAGTAAGATGGGAGAGAGTTTGTAAGTAATTGGCATTGATATGCACGACAAGTATTTATGGCTCGCCCTATTCCTAAATAGGAGGTACGTTTGGCCTAGGGTGTAGCATTTCACTATGTTACCCAGCAGTACGATGCTCGTATTGCACTCCCACAACCTCGTTTTCACACCTTAGACCGCTCTCGAGAATTCTTTTTAACTTTTTCTTCTTCTTTGTAGTCATCATTATTAGAAATGGTGTATTAATATGAAAATAATTAATAAAAAAAGGCAAATATTTTTGAAATTGAAGTATTAAAAAGGAAAAGGCGCATTGAAGTAAGGGAAAGGAGGAGGTGGGAAAAAGCGAAAGAAAGGGAAGTCAAAAATATCTATAAACACCCTTTTCCCCATTGGAAAAAGAGCCAATCACCTTCCTTCTTTATAGCTTCTAATGTCACAAATTTGTATATAATAAAGTATATATATATTTACTTTATTAAATATAAAGATATTTTGCAACATTTTTAAAAGTTTAAAAAAATATATAATGAAGTTTAGTGGTTGAATATTAATGATAGAAATTACATTTGAGGGAGGTGTTATTAAATATTGATACGACTCCCCAAAATTAACTATATAGTTGTGATGGTGACCTTCTCTATATAATAAAAAATTGAAATAGTTTTGTTTTATTTTATTTTATTTTATTTGTAAATAAAATAATTTATTTCCCAGTATGTGTGCATGATTGATCTTTAATTATAAATTTAAATTTTAGTACAAAATATTGGTTTGACTTAAATTTTGATCTGATTATAGCAGATTATAAGGATTTAGGTTATTAAACATACTAAAAATTTCATTAATTAAACAAGTTGCGTCCCAGCTTTAATCCTTATAATAACAAATAAAATATTAATTCCCTTTCTAATACGATAAAGTTCAATTATTATTCCCCAACCACCCATTTTAATTACAACTCCTTTTCCATCTTCAATACTGTCTAATAATAAATCATTTTCTCAACCAAATAGAATTGAGAACTATCCTTCCAGACCGACACGAGTTCAGTCGAGTACCACACGCCCACCAACTTTTGTATGTCCCATATCCCGGATTCAGACTGGGATTTTGACCTAATCTCCTATTTGACCTAATCTCCTATGACATAGTCATGTTCCTTACTTCTAAGACTGAAGACCATCCTAACATACTAAAATATGATTACTTGAGACAAAACATACTTAACCATGAAGTTTCTACGATAGAGCCATTGAAAAGGAAGACACACGTTGTTAGTATAGGTAGTACTTTCAATTCTTTTACAACTTTTTTTTAGTTATCTTGTCTTTAGTATTGCTCTCATCCGAACTTAGTCTCAATATACTCATATACCCCTTTTGACTTGGATGTCATAAAATACTGAAACTAATATTCCTCGAAATGAATTATTTTCTTAAGGCAGACCGACCAAAATAATTTGGTACAGTATAAAAGTTTGAATTGAGTACTTGAACCTAACAAATAACATCGACCATATTAATAATATTATAATTTTAAAAAAGTATATTTGACAAATTTGTGGACAAAAATTTGTAATTTAATTTTCTTTTATTAGTTCATAAAAAGATCGTCTTGTTTCATTTTTTTTTTTTATTGAAAATAGTAAATACCCGTAAATAATTTAAATTTTAAAAAAAGAATCAATCCTCAAAATTACCTCAATATGAACATAATTTATTAATTCTGCAGAAGAAAATAAGGAAGAAAAAGAAAACGACATCAGAACCGTCCATTTCCAGCAAAAACTCGACAGAATCCCCATAACTTACAAATCTTGACCCTCTGTTTTTGTTTCCAGCTGCAATCCATGGTCACCTAATGAGCTGACTTTCTTCTGACCCTACCAGAAATAGTCTTTTCTGACCATAATACCCTTCCCTCTTTTACGACAGTTTTCTACGCACTCAAACCGTTACTAAATATTTTCTATTTTGGCTCGTTACATTTCCCTTTTAATTGAGAAAGATTTCTATACCCTTATAAAATCTCACAATCCACCATTCTTAGAGGTCACCGTCTCAGCCGACACATTTGTAATAACTCCGAGTCCACACTAGCCGATATTATCCGCTTTGTCGTCAGTCTTATTATTTTCAAAATGTGTCTACTAGAGAGATTTTTACACCCTTATACGAAATGTTTAGATGTCTTTTTCACCCCTCCTATAATCCCACAATCTCATAAAAAATTATGGTAAATAAATTTTAAATTTTAAAAAAAAATATATATAAAATATAAAATTCAAGTAGTTAATGGATTACCAAGTCTAGGACGATATACCACAAATTCCAAGTAGAAGACAAGCAGAGCCCAGCAAACAGCACAGAGAAGCATGAGAATAGAACCAGAAAAAAAGGTAAAATCGCTTCAAAATCAATCCATTTTTCTCTTTTCTTCCCCTTCCTCTCTCTCCGCCTCTGCATTCAAATCTGGGAATGGAACAGAAAGATTGAATAAATTAAAGTTTATTAACGTTGATGCTTTTCTCTCATTCAACTCAAATTCTGTCCCCTTCAATTCCATTCCCTTTACTTTTCTCTTCTAAAACCCTTTAATCGCCTCTATTTGTTTGTTCTTTCTTCCTCCTCTTCTACTTTCTTTGTTGCATTCTCATCCTTGTCTTAGAATCATGCCTGTTGTTACACGAGCTTCTACAATGGATGAACACATCAAATTGAGAAGACCCAGAAGCCATTTGAGGCAACCCATTTCAGAATCAGATCCAAACCCATCAATCCCTTCCATTGTTCAATCCACTCGCTGCAAATCCACCATTTCCTCTCTTCTCCTCTCCACCTTTACCAATAATGCCACTAATGGCACCAATGAATCTTTGCCCTCTTCCGTTCCCACGAATAGGAAGAAGACCCACTTCTCTTCTGCAACTTTCAGGGGACTTGGCTGCACTTCCGCCGCTTCTCAGCAGGTTACGGTTCCGGCTGTAATTCGGACTTCAGCGGATTGGCAGAAGAAGAACACAAGGAAAAAGAAGCAGAAGAACTCTAAGAACAAAACCCATCAAGGAATTGTTGATGGGTCTCATTTTCAACATAATTCCCCTTTTAATTCTGCTAGCTGTTTAGACGCTCAAGATGTTTGGTGTGGCCCTGGAATTGGATTCTCCGCCGATGCTGCCGCTTCTGTGGATTGCGTTGTTGCTAGAAGACATGCTTCTGGAAGGGGCAAAGTCGATTTGGAGAAGATGAGTCAAAGGGAGGTACTCGCTTTTCCATTTCTTTATAATTTATTTTCAGCTTCTTTCATCTGTGTTTCTTTTCTGCTATAGGGTTCTTATAAATCAGTCTGAATCTGCTTGGAACTTGTTCGTTTTCGTTCTTCTTTGTAAATTTGAGTAGTTAATGCAAATGGGTCTTCGAGTAATCTTCCTTTGACGATATGAAAATGTGTAATCTCTTGTTCATAGATTATTATCTATGACAGCACATTGTTTCATGCGTTTTAACTTGCTCTGGTTTTACAATGACAGCGTTCTTATTTAGGAAGACGAACAGTGAACCCCGAGGCTCTCTTACTTTTGGAGTCTGATTCTGATCTTCCAACAGCTCGATCGTTGGAAGTGTCTCGGAGTCGATATTATCGCCATGTTCGACACCCATCCCCTGAGGGGCTTGCTGAGGTAAGCGTTCATATTTGTATTCAATTTCATGAATATCTTACTCGAACCGGATCTGTTTTATGGGTTGTATAGTTCTGTCTTTAACCACCTAAGTCCACCGCCAGTAGATATTGTCCGTTTTGGTACTTTCCGTATTGCCGTCAACCTCACAATTTTAAAACGTGTCTATTAGGGAGAGGTTTCCACGCTCTTATAAGGAGTGATTCGTTTCCTTCTCCAACCGATGTAGGATCTCACAATTCACCCTACCCCTCTTAGGGGTGTGCCTAGTGTCTGACTCTGATACCATTTGTAATAGCCCAATCCCACCGCTAGCCAATATTGTCTGCTTTGGCCCGTGACATATCGTCATCTGTCTCACGGTTTTAAAACGCGTCTACTAGGGAGAAGTTTCCACAAATTTTGAGATCCCACATCGGTTGGAGAGGAGAACGAAACATTCCTTATAAGGGTGTGGAAACCTCTCCCTAACAGACGCGTTTTAAAATCGTGTGGCTGACGGCGATGCGTAATGGGTCAAATCGGATAATATTTATTAGTGGTGGACTTGGATTGTTATAGTGTCCGAGTTCTAAAGATATAAGCTTCAGTTGGGTTCTGGCTTATGCTTTGTTTTTCAGTTATTTATGGCCTGAAATAGTTTGGCATATGTCATTTGATGTCTTCGAAGATTCTGATATTTGGTGAATTAGAGTATTATGCATTTTTAGATGTTTGGCAGATGGCATTAGAAAATGCAGCTTCAAAGAAGCAAATCAAATCTGCTTTCAAGTTTTAACCTTTTTTGTTGGAACATGTTTTTGATTTGGAGTGTTTGATTTTCTTGACAGAGTTGCTCCTTAATTCTGAGCTGGAAATGTTTTCAGATTACGATGTTCTTTCTACGTACTAATGATCATATGAGACTGATTTGCTCACTTGATATGTTATTTAGCAGATTATGATGTTCCAGAGCAGTTTGCTGATGGGTGGAAGGTTCGATATACGTGATCAATTTAGGGAATTACGACTCGACGTTGATGACATGTCATATGAGGTTCGTAACTTTCTCCAAATCCTTCTTCCTAAACTGATACTCTCTACTCACAAATATTTCTTATAACGGGATGGAAACAGGAACTGCTCGAACTCGGTGAAAGGATTGGCCATGTGAGCACCGGGCTGAAAGAAGACGAGATTGGAAGATGCATTCGAAAGACGAAGCCCCTTGTTGTAAATGAGCTATCATCTTATTTATTATCTCAAATGGATCGGAAGTGCAGCATCTGTCAGGTGAAGTAGCAGAGTTTAGTTTGCTAGCTCTGATTAGCACTTTCTTGACACCTAAAATGATTTTGTACTAGCAGGAGGACTATGAACCAGACGATGAAATGGGTAGGCTGGGCTGTGGGCACAGCTATCACATACACTGTATAAAACAGTGGCTTGCACAGAAGAATACATGCCCAGTCTGTAAGACTGCAGCGGTAGGCCGAGGCTGAACGGTTAGTCCATCACGTCTAGCGTTTCTTCGACTCTGCTTGCTTGCTTTCTCCCCTATGTGGTGTACAGATTTCATTGCCTTTTTACATCACCAAAAGCATTCTTTCATTTGTGTGAAACTCCTTTCTTGATTGCATAGCTGTAAGACATCAAATTACAATGGCTTTCTTGTTGTAATCTGTTTTCATTATGGCATAGCTCTGCCTCTGATGATTGAGTTCATGGTTCGAATCAAATGATCATTTTATGATAGCTTCATTCTTATATGAATCGAGTCGGGTCGGAGTGAATAAAACTAAAAGAGCGACAAAACTCTGTTTCACTGAAGAAATATTTCCAGAAGTTGAGATAAAGATATCAAATAACACAACCTAGAACTTTTGAATCCAGTAATCTACTTCAGAAACTATCCCCCACAGGGTTGTATGTCTGTCAATTGTGTATACAGTGGAACTTAGGAAGGAAATCTGTGTATATTTTATCGTGGAAGCTATACGTATACTACTGTTCCTGATATCTACCGACGAATGTATATACCTAGCGGAGTTGAATAGTAGAATAGTATGGTGAAATCAAGCCACATCATGACGGTTGAGAAAATCAGTTATCAACGGATACACGTCACTCGATGCCTGCATTCGATAACGTTGAATAGAAAGAAATTAGAGAAGTTTGTAAATCGAAGTCGTCCTTAAGAAGTGCCTGTGAAGGAGAAAAACCATACCAAACGACTTCCCACAAGATCATAGTGAGAATAATGAGGACCACCAGGCTTCCCAAGAACTCTGTAGGAAACAAACTCCCTGGGAATTCCTTTCACAGTTTCTGATATCAGTGTCGAAAAAGATTGGAGTCAATGAGGTGTGGTGAATAGAATCAGAGAGGAAGGCATGGCACTTGGGTATTATATTTAGATATCATACCGTATACCGCTTCAGGTGGACAAATGGGGTCTTGGTCTCCAGCAATGGCAAGGATTGGAACATTGGTTTGGCGTAGATGGTCATTGTACTGGAACGTCCCGTTCCTGTCACGTAAGCCCCCCTCTTCGAAAACTGATGATAGCTGCAGGAGAACCTTTGCCGGCACAGATTCTGAAAAACATATTATCATGTTATGAACAAGGCGTCTAGAGTTCACTGAAACATGGACAAAAGGAATAGTATTTCACCAAAGCCATTCAACACCAGCTTCTCGAGCAAGGTGGGATCTAACATGTCTTCTACAGAGATTTGATCCTTTAGCCAATACAGGAGATAAGGAGGTCGGGATGCAAGAGGATGAGCGATAGCAAGCAATGGTCCGATGGGAAACACGGGAACATTAAAAGCTTGTGCGGGATCCCTCTGCATTGAAGTTGGATATGTCTTTTAGTTTGATGGTCACATTTGAGGAAGAAAACATTTTAGTATAGCTAATAGAATCACTTGCCAAAGGTAACAGAAGTCTGAGTGATGAGTTTGAAGGTCTGTAGTCGAGCGATGAAGCCAACGTAACAACTGATGCCAACTGCGGGTCAACTTTGTTAAAGCCTGAAAAAAGAAAAATTAGTTGGGATCAAGGTTCATAATGGATTGTCAAGATTATCAAATTAGTTGGGATAAAAGAACAGCATGTCAAACTCACTACAGCGCGAGATCGTTGCGTATAGCAAGATACCCCCCATCGAGTGGCCGATAGCTAGTAACTTCCCATCGTTCGGTTTGGATTGGTTCCTTATGTACTCCATCTAGCATGAAAAATCGAGATTTTCCTTTGATGAGGTGTTCGAAGGAGTATTAATTTCAGTGATTCGAAAAAGAATATGCACCTCACCGCAGCAGGTACATCTTCTTCCAAGTAGTGGTCGAAGTCCCAGTCATACTTCTCATACACATCAAGTTGTTCCTGGAAGTCTTCTAATGCAGAGGTAACACCTTGTAAATTAAAAGGCTTCAATGGACCCAGTTGTTGAGCTCCTTCAATGATATTGATAAGATTCTTATTCCAGTTCCCAAGTTGAGTAGCAATGGTAGATTCCTGTCCTGTAACAAGTTTGGAAAGTACTAAAAATGTTGTCTAAGTACTTAAATCCCATAATACCTAAAGTTAGAAGTTCCCGACAGACCATGTTTTGAAGAAACGCTGGAACCCTCAGAACTGGAATATGTACCAATCTTAGCTAGTGGCTGTTTCTCCGGAGTTTCTGACCTTATCTGACCAATAGTATCCTTCCTTTCTACTCTGTGAGTGCTCAGTCCCGACCCTCGAACCTCAAGAATCCAAGTGTCGTATCCTTGGTTGGACATGTAGCGAGCGAATGAGGACTGAAAATATTACATTGTAAACAGACATAAGAACCTAAAATTAAGGATGGTTTTGTTGAACATTTGTCCACCTTCCTATTTGGAATGCTCGGTTTAACATTCCCCATTTCTAGTATCTGTTTTAGTACAACTATAGTCGTGAGATCTCACATTGGTTTGAGAGGGGAACGAAGCATTATGTGTAAGGGTGTAGAAACCACTAGTATTAAAACCTTAAGGGAAAACTCGGAAGGGAAAGTCCAAATAGTACAAAATCCACTAGCGGCGGACTTAGGCTGTTATAAATGGTATCAGAGCCAGATACATGGTGGTGTGCTAGTGAGGATGCTGGCTCTCAATAGGGTGGATTGTGAGATCCCACATCTATCGAGAAAGGAACGAAGCTGGGAAGGGAAAGCCTAGTGGTGGGTCATGGCAGCAGAAAATGAAAAGATCAAAAAGAACAAAACAAGATAGGAAATGAAAGAAGAACTCTATCGATGGTGGCTCACCTCTGGAGAAAGGTCATATCCAAGAGCGTTGCTCCCGACCCCTGACAACAGCAGAAGCGGATGATTTCTGGATGCCGCCTGTTTGCAAAAGAAAACAAACAATCTTACAATTAGGAACCCCATGTTCTACCCAACTCTCGAACACACCAATCAACATGTTCACTCAAAGATTTTAGGGATTACAAAAGAAACAAAACCAAATTAATTTGTATGATCGGAGTAGAACCTGAAGAGAAGGGTTGTACCGCCAGAGAGCGAGCTTCCAATCAGAGTTGGGAACAGAGACGTAATGAAGCTCGTCGGCAGTACAGATCGAACCCTTCTCCTTATTGCCACCGTAAAACGCTGTGACGGACTTCACGGCGACCATATTCCGCCGGCATAAGGCCCACGAGGCTTCCGATTTCCCTTGTCGCCTGAATCGGTGGAGGTGACGGCGGCGATTGTCGCTCCGGCCGATGGAAGAGAGATCGAAACGGGATAACGAAAGGGTCGCCATAATCTCTCTGCGTTTGAGGGAATCGGAGGGTGAAGTATAAAATGGAAGAGAGGTTATTGCTTGTGGGTAATTACAAAGAAACAAAATGACGAGGTTTGAAAATGGCGGATTCGGAGATTTTTTGAGACGTAAAGAAAAAAAAAAAAAAACGAAAATTGGTGAAGGCGAAGTTACGTCGAGCAGTTGGGAATTTGGCCATGAATTTGTCGTGACCCGTAATTCACATTTCAGTGGGTCCTACTTGACCAAGTTTTGACTTTCTCACTTCGATGGTGGGCCCTACTTAAGCGCTGACCTGTCTGAACAATATCCATTTGGTAATCAACGTTATCCTTTAAGATTATTGCTGTTTTACTTACTAGGTTTAAATCTTTTTATTAATTGTAAAAATTGAACTTTTGTAAAGATTTAATTTTTACTATAAAAAGATGGGTCAGGTTTTATTCAATCCAATAATCATTTCCATTATTTTTGTTAGTGTGAAATTTAGGTGACCGCTACATTAAATTCATTACACTTTAATGGAGACATTCTTTTATATATCTTATAAAGATTAACTCGTAATATACTAAAATTTAAAAATTAAATAAAAAATACAGAGACAAACAAATCAGTTTCGACAACTTGGAAGAATCATAACAATGAAAAAATAAGTTGATCATAAAATTGTTTCATCCACCATTAGTAGAGAAGTTTATTAAGTTTCCAATGTGATGAACAATTTCAGCAGCGGCATTGGGTTTTGATACTCTCAATGCTCTCTCGGACAGAGCTTCCATTTTACTCTCATCACCTGTAAACAAACATAATACTCATCCAATGACATCTCAATCACCACCTCTTTCAACCAAGTGAAACAGAAGAGATCTCCAAAAAGCTAAACAATGGCCTAATATAGCATGGCATATGATGTTCGCACAAACATGCCAATAAACCGTTCACGTGCTCAAAATTGAGAGTACCAATCTTGCATCACAAAAGGATGGTATCAAGAAGGTTTGTAACTCGTGACATTTCATGTGAGATCCCACATTGGTTGGAGAGAAACGAAACATTTCTCCTTAAAACAGTGAGGGGAAGCCCCTTAAAGGAAAAGCCCAAAGAAAACAATATCTACTAGCGAGCTTGGACTGTTACCGTTAGGAATCACGACTCTCCACAATGGTATTATATTGTCCACTTTGAGTATAAGCTCTCATGCCTTTGCTTTGGGCTTCTCCAAAAGGCCTCATGTCAATAGAGATGTATTCCTTAACTTATAAACTCATGATCATTTCCTAAATTAGCCAATGTGGGACTCACTCCCAACGGTTACAAATGGTATCAGAACCAGACACCAAGCGGTGTGCCAGCAAGGACGTAGGGCCCCAAGAGGGGTGCATTGTGAGATCCCACTTCGGTTGGAGAGGGGAACGAAGCATTCCTTATAAGGGTGTGAAGATCTTTCCCTAGCATATGTGTTTTAGAACTTTGAGAGAAAGACCTCGAAAGAATATCAATTTTCGTTATAGGTTTAGCATGGCTAGAAACTCCGCCAACTAACCTCTAGTGACGCTTTTGTGTGACGATCACAAGTAAATTAAAGCATGCGTTCCATTCTAATAAGAAATGATTTGATTCATAGAGCATACTCAACATACCTAATATCTCTTGAATTGCAATCGCAAGCGTAGTTGAATCTAGTTCATCTTCATTAATGACAGTTGAACCAGCCATGTCAGCCATTATTGAAGCATTTCTGAACTGATGCCCCTCATCTTCATATGGTGAGGGTATCTGAAGTTAAAAGGGTCAAAATATAAGGTTTCCTTCAAAGAAAGAACAAAACTCAAGCTTATATACACAAAAAAAAAGCTTGAAATTTGTACCAATATGGAAGGCTTTCCAGTAGCTAGGATCTCAGAGCAAGTCATGGCCCCCGCTCTAGAAACAACCAGATCTGCAGCTGCATATGCCAAATGCAGAGAATGCATGAACCTTAAACAATACAAAAAAAACATCACTTAATCTCAAGGTAAGATCTATTACACGCTTTTACTTTCATCACATCATAAGATTATGCTGCTTTAAGTATCAATATGAGAGATCAACAATATTCATCAAGCAAGGAAGGTCGTATCATTCGATACACTTCCATGTATGATTCATAGATATGGGACGTTGCTTCCATACCAGCACGATGAAAAGATAAATTTGTCGAAACGTATATCGACATAGTTGCAATACAATCCACTTATACGGGTGTAATAATACGAACATGGAGCCACCATGTTGTTGTCATGCTCATTCTTATTCTTTGCCTAGATTTGTATCAAACACTTGCACTTCAATTCTAGCATACATTTAGATGCTGGACTCTGAAGTTCTTTATTTTTTCCCCTCCAGAGCTTCCAAAAGCTCTTCAGCAGCATCAAATAAAAGCTCTACATACAATTAGTACGATCTCAGAAACTGGGAGATCCAACATCGGTTGGGAAAGAGAACAAAACATTATTTATAAAAGTGTGAAAACCTCTCCCTAGCAGACGGGTTTTAAAAACCTTGAGGGGAAGTCCGAAAAGGAACAATATCTGTTAGTGGTGGGCTTTGGCTGTTACAAAAGGTATCAAAGCCAGACACCGGGTGATGTGCTAGCAAGGACACTGCCACATCGATTGAAGAAGGGAACAAGTGCCAACGAGAACGCTCGACCCCGAAAGGGGGTGGATTGTGAGATTCCACGTCAGTTGGGGAGGAGAACAAAACATTATTAAGGGTGTAGAAACCTCACTAACAGACGCATTTTAAAACTTCGAGGGAAAGCCCGAAAAGAAAAGCCCAAATAGGACAATATCGGCTAGGGACGGGTTTGGGCTTTTACAGAAACTCTCTCAAGAACAACACTCTTTTTCATGCCTATTTATGTCTACCAGATGCATTCTAGGGGATCATAACACACAAAGTTCAGAGACTTAAACCGTCGATCTGTACATGCTTAATAACGTTGAGCTATGCTCACTTTGGCCACAAACCTCAACTTACGAACGAACATATATCATGATGATGATATCTTATGTCGATATCAAGACTATAAACAACAGGGAGGCAGGTAAATGCAGGTTGTTGGAATCAATAAATAGCACAGCTAAAATCAGCAAGCAAAAGGGTAGTTGAGAGGTATTTAATACTGTACGGCGTTAAATGCAGATGGGAATGGTTCTTCACAAGGCTGTCCATTTCATCAAATGTTTCCACGCCAGTCTGCCATATGATGTACAAGTTCTTGTTTTCTAACAACATCTGATAGTACAGATTCAGCATGGCTATGTTAATGGCATTGGCACCCAAAGACCCTCCAAGAACAACCACCACCTTAGCCTCCAAATCCTCAACTTTCCCCGATCTTGGAAAGAAATGCAAACGTGCCACAGCCTTAGAGATATACTGTCTCACTGCCAATCTCACTGGATTCCCACAAACCAAACACTTTTTCTTCCTTGGAAAACACTCAACCGTGGAGTTCAATACAACAAACACCACATCTGCAAGATGGGAAAGAACCCAATTCGCAAATCCTGGAACCGAGTTCTGTTCTTGGATTGCGAGCTTGACCCCATGAATCAGCCTTGCAGCAAGGCAAATCGGGAACGAGACGTACCCACCAGTGCCGATGACAACGTGGGGTTTGAAATCGTGTAGTTTTTTGTAACTCGCAACCACGGATTTAATCAGATGTAAAGGGAGGAGGAGGTTTTGGGGAGAGATAAGGGGGCGAGTTAGTTTGGTAGCCGGAACCGTTTCGAGCTCGTACCCGGCGGAGGGGACGGCGGCGCTTTCTGTGCTGTTGGGTGTTCCTAGAAAGAGGATTTGTGATGTGGGGAAGGCGAGTTTTAGCTCATCAGCAATGGCGATGGCTGGATAAATGTGCCCGCCAGTGCCTCCGGCGGCGAGGACGACTCGCAGGCCGTCGTTCGTGCTGTTGGAAGCAGAGGTGCCCTCGTCGTTTGATCGGTGAACAGATAGGCATCGGATGATTTTGACAGACCTGAAATGTTCAGAAGAGGGGTTAGAAAGATTCGGGTATTGATCACGTAGTTGAGAAAGATTGAAGAGAAATCTTGCCTGGAAAGTGGCGATGAAAGGAGGAAGTAAGAAGAAGTGTTGAACGGCAGAGCTGAAGGGTTAGATTTGGTGGGTAGAGAGAAATGAAAAATGTTGGTGGCCGCCATTAGAGGTGGTTGTGAAGCTCCTAGGCGGCGAAAAAGGCATTTGTAAATGATCGCCAAGCTGAATAAAATAATGAAGGTAATAGATCAATACTACTCAAATGGTTGAGGAAGAACCAAAAATTCAAACCAAAAAAAACCAAAAGAAAAGCTAATCTTTGAATAGTGCCGAGCAAGAACGTTCGAAACATCAAATCCCGACCGAGATCAGCTAGGTGAGATTTCTCCCAATTCTTCTTATCTTTCCAGTTTTATCTATGTTAAAATACGATTCTAGTGCAATAATAAAGCCTCAAGAAAATAACATGACTTGATCAAACTTATAGAGTCTAGTCGAGAATAAACGAAAATGGAAGCGAGACTAAAGGTGAGGTAAGAGGTCTTTCATGTAAAAATGTCTAATCAAAATTCAAAAGTATGTATGATAATAAAGTGTTTCTTTTTTCTTTTTAAGATGAGAATAATAAAGTGTTGGAGATATAACTTTTTTGTTCTCCCCTTCTCCTAAAAGCTTACCACTTTTAATCATGAACCACTTGGACCCGAGTTCCTCTCTAATCTATTATTCAAATTAGGCCAAACATCAATTCGAACCATATTCATGAGACGCTGGAGTGTCTATTGAACATTTTAGATACTAATAGCAAAAAAGGACACGGTGGGAAGAAAGCTGCTTCCCGATCATTTCATTGTCGGGGTCTTGCTTTTACGCCTCCGTAGATGTTCCTATAGGAAAGGCAATGTTCATGCTTATTTTGGAAGTTCTCGCTCTTTTCTCTCGGTCTCGTAAAATAGGCTGAGATTACTGAGTTTACAGTCGAGTCGAGTCAATGCCTTTGAGAGAAATGCGACAAAAAGAAAGAAAATCCATGGACCGACCTCATCGCAAGTGTTAGAGGCGAAATTCAATTGGTTGGCCCTATATTTATTTCTCTTTTTTGCAAAATTTGATTGCTCCCTTAGTTCTACTCATTAAGAAAGCCATATTTCAACCCAATCATTCTCTAGTAAAAGCTTGAATCTTTGTAAAATACAATTGGGAAGTTCAATTAGGCAGGGTGAAAAGAGAAAAGAAAATGGATAATGAGCGATTTCCATTCCATTTCTTGTGAAACGGGACAAAGTTCACATGGAAATGTAAAATAAGAAAACAAACGTCATTTTCAACTCACTCTATTTTAACCAATAAACTTATGCAAATTCATCACGTTTCTTAGATAATATTGGACTGAAACGAAACTATTCTTCAATTATGAACAAAAGACCTCAAACGATAGAGTGTAGTGAAGTGTCTGATTATAATGATATGGTTGAGATAGAAAACGACCCTTAACGAGACTCCACACAAACTCAATAGCTATAAGACGAGATGAATGGTAGTTTGATATCGATATCAATCATGGTTTACATAACATTTCATAGGATAAAACATCTATACATAGTTTATATTCTAGTCCTTTGTCAACCGAACATAACTCAAACATATATACTCCCAAGTAAGAGATCAAACTCCCTTCCAACTGGCTGCCTACCTGCCATAGGAATAAACGAGAGCGGACGCGACCTATTTTTGAGTCAAGCCAGGAGTGTCATTCTCAAGTGAAAACAGAAAAATAGCAGCTCGATCAAAGGGAGAGAAAATAGCAGCTTAACCGAGTTTAGGGAGAGGAAAGTTTAAACAGTTAGCACACATTCAGACAATGCCTATGGACTCTAAACATAGGAAATGTGTATCCATTCTCTTCCCAAACTCGATTCTCAATAATAGCAATAGCTTAAAAGAGTAAGGTTTAACAAAATGTTTTTCAGCTTTGATCTGCAGAATCATTGCAATTGGAGGTCATACTGTAACTTGCAAGTAGAGGAGAGTGAAGGCGGGAGCTTACGGCGAAGTTGTTTCCCCTGACCCGAAAAAATACAGAACACACTGTTAGAAAACCATGGCGAATGCAGATATCATAAAGTCGGATAGATAAAGAACAATCAAGTATATGAAAGTTCTAAAAAAAACTTGATTAACACCGACACTAACAGTACTCACCTTGATTGACCAACAGATTCAATGTCATTGTTGTTCACTTCTTCCTTTTGCAGATATTCATAAGGATCA
Organism: Cucurbita maxima; assembly: GCF_002738345.1. Classification (NCBI taxonomy): domain Eukaryota; kingdom Viridiplantae; phylum Streptophyta; class Magnoliopsida; order Cucurbitales; family Cucurbitaceae; genus Cucurbita; species Cucurbita maxima. The sequence goes on along the minus strand of NW_019272031.1, from coordinate 4,845,256 downwards.
TAGCTGGAAGTTCTAGTAAAGTCCAAGAAGTAAAGCACAAATGTTATAAGGCAGGAACTCAAGAACATTGAAAGAGGTCCAAAGATCCAGAGGAAGAGAGGAATTGCAAAATAGAAAGCTCGCAGTCCGAGTGACCAAAATAAGCTTCCCCGGTTCAAGATTCCAGCAAAATAATCCATTCTGCTTTCACCAGCAGGCAAAGTGACTAAGAAGCTGGCATGAGCATAGTATCGAATAGACTGCACATTGCAAAGAAATGCAACGAGGAAACACAGTACAATGTAATGGTACTTTCCAGTACTTGATGTGCTGCTTACAAAAGCACTAAGCAACGAGCCAATGGTGATTGTTGTCGTGGCCATAAGCGTGGAAGCCATGATATTGTTTCGTATGATTTGGACTGCGAGAACACCATTCTTCATGGGATCCTGAACATCATCACTCGTAGTAGTCTAGTCAGCCATGGAAGTTTCATTAAGTTTCTCATAAAAAGAGACCTTTTCAAGTCCATTGAACTACATCACTACTCTACTCTACCCTTCCGAGTATCAAATGATTCAATATAGTTTTTGAACTAATCAGTTGTCCATCATTTAGAAGGCACGAGAGCATAATAAGTTTCTCATAGTAAGGGAGGAAATACGTTTAGTAATCCATGCGGAATCTTAAAGAAATAGCTCAAATTCTTCATCTAGTCACAAAGTGAACCACTTAAATCTTTATCTGAAGAGAAAAGAATGTTCTCAATCCAACCGATGCCGGTTAGCAGATGATTTTAGATGAAAATGAATAAAGAAAGTTCATGCCAAACCAAAATCCCAGAAACGACACAATAATGCTACCAGAGTCTCAAAGATATCAACAAGACATGGAAAACAAATCAAGAAAAAGAAATAAACTCTTGTTCTCAGCTTCAAAATGCTTCCATTATTATCTAAAGGCCATGACTTAAAAGGAATTTCATACTAGTTTTCTCTTTAGCTTACAGATGCTTTCTCTAAACAAAAAATCAGATATCAAACCATAGAAAAGTTGGTTCTTGAAGTGAGTTAACATCCAAATGGAAGAAAAGAGAGAGAGAGAGAGAGAAGAGGCACTCACTGAAATCATGGTGGAGACCCATTGCCGGCGGGATTCGGCGTTGATTCCAATGACTGTTCTTTTCGGTCTCCAGTAAATGGTGACTGCCAACCATAGATGGTAGCTCACCAGCACCGCAAAACCAAGCGGAACCAACACATATTCAAGATGTTTCCTTTCCATCCCACTTGAACTCAGCTCCTGTGAAGTACCAACTCTAACTCTCAAGACTTTTTGCTTCCTCTCAGAGTATTATTAATAGCCAAGAGCCCATCGGGATTTGCAAGCACGCCATTGAAGTATTGTTGTCATACAATTAAAGAAGTGTGTTGAATAAAAGAAGCGATTTTATAAGATTATTTATCACATCAAAGTGAGAGAAACACAGATTAAAATAGTTGAAGTAGCCATAGAACATGAAGCATGTGATGAAGAACAAGCAACTTGCACGCGACCAAGTGCTCCAGTCTAAAAAAAGTAAACAGATAACAGGCAATAATGAAATAACAATATCATATCATCCAAATACGTCTTTCTTCTTGTGGAGAAAATGACGCATTGTTTTTAGAACAGAGAATCTGTTTTGGAATCAGTTATGTAAACCCATGTGCATCCAGAAAATGACCATGTTCTCTCTCAACATAGGAAAGATGATCACAGAAGGAAGATGTATGGTTCTCAAGAGTTTGGAAGACATAATATAAGCTATCATCTGCATTAACGTGGTAGAAATAGAAGGCATACACCGACTAGTACATATATGTAGAACTGTTGGCATATAGGGGCCTTCAAGCCCATTATACATATTACATAAAAACTCGGGACTTCTTTTTTTCATTTTTTGTATTATTAAGGGTCAAGAGTTCCATGAAAAGAAAATCGATTGGCTAGACATTGCCTGGTACATAACAGATTAGAAGAATTCCCTCCCGAGCTGCTTTTGGCGACACCCTTCTTTACGAGCTTTTACCAGCTTTGCCCAAGGAAGTGAAGCTCAACCTGCAATTTGAAGGAAGAAAAGAAACTGGAATGAATAAGCCAACATTGACAATGATGGTGTGTGGTCATAACCCACAACCAAAAGGAAAAGGTACGAGGAGACTATGGAAATGGAACGTTCAAGATACCAACCCATATCAAAGCGACAGTGGGAAGAAAAATTTATCAAGTATTTTAATCGAATGTCAGCCGTTCTTCTTCTCTACAGAAATAGGAGAGTAGCAAAGCACCTGATAATTGGCTTTCGGGCAGCTACAGGTGCAGGAGCGGTCCCCGTTGACGATGGCGCCACAAGCTCAGCAGGCTTAACATAAGAAATTAAGCAGTGAGATACCAAGGAAAACGGAGCTTATTAGTTAATCTAGTTTTAAATGGGAGGGGCAATCAAAAAAAAATTTCAAGCCCTCTAAAAAACCACTTCCCCCTTGAATTAATCTTACTACAATGTTTTAATTGTTAACCTGCTATCCTTGAACAACTTCATTTTCAAGACAGAAAAACAAAGAAAAATAACATATAAAACCACCCTCAAGCAACCCATTAGCACTTTAGAAGCATACGCTAACAAGACAGAAGTAATCTGCAATTAAAGTTGAAAAGAACACCAACTATATGATAGTACAGAAGAATTGAAAGAGATAAAGTTTTGATTAAAGTATAGAAAACCTCAAGCTCCTCTAAGCCCCCATTGGAATATGAACTTGAGGACTGGCGTGCTTCATTGCAAGATGTCATAGGCACCACAGAAGATGTGTTGGCAACCGAAGACATCAAGGGGCTACCTTGCTTAGTGGCCCCAAAATCTTTAGCTTGATTTTTATAATCAAAATCGTCGAGCTCTTCTAGCTCACTAGACAAAGCTTGGTGAGAGTCATATGAATCAGACAGAATCTTTTGAATTGCCAGCTTCTCTGCTTTACAGCTTGATGTATCAGCAGCTGCAGATACAATGTTTGTGGAATGATCAACTTCCATGGATCCATGATCTCCATTATTCTGAGAGGAAACATCTGCCAGATTTTCTAAGTTATTTGCACTTGTAGGAGTAGAATTCAAATCCTTAATGGAACATGAGCTAGTGGTGCTGACTTGGCTGACTTCGTGAACTTCCTCAGGGTGGGAATGAACAACAACCAAGCATTCTCCATTTCTCGAGTTAGTATTTACATTATCATCAAGACGCATTCTTTTCCTTCTATCATCTACTCCATCCATACTTTCTGCAACTTCAAATGGCCTGTCTACTTGAGCACTGTCAGAAGCTTTCAGTTCTGAACTACGCCTGCTATCCCATGTCACTTTTGATGCACGCGAAGGTCGGACTCCACCTGGGAAAACAAAATTTGGTATATTCCTCTTTTTCACATGTGATACATATATCTCCATCCCAGGCTTCCACAGTGTATACATATTGACAGAATGTTTAAATTCTTCAACTGTCAACCTCATATCAAACTGTTCACCTCCACTTGCAGGAACTCCTTGTTTTCGCTGCAAACCCATGAAATAACAATGGTGGAAAGGTCTGGATTTATCAGAAAAATCGCCTGGATGTGGATGGCACTGAAGCTTGTTATACGTATGTCTCTCAATCTGCATCACAATTGAGCCCAAGTCAATCTCCATTTATAATTAAGAAAGGAGTTCAAAATTTGATAAATGATACAAAGGCCAAAAGTAAACAAATATGAAATTACAATTTCACCTTCAATGTCAGTTGGCGGAGACGAGATTCAACCCAACCTTTCCACTTTCTTAGATCATCTGCATTTTCAGCAGTAATGTCTATTTGTAAATAATTTTTGTATGCTTCGAAGAAGGGGTAAGGCTCAAAAAGCGTATCCCAATCAGCCTTGTTTTCTTCCATAACCTGACAACATTTAAAAACCATCAAAGTAAAATCAGAACAATACTTAACCTGCATCGTGGACATGTAAAGAGGAAAAGCTCTCTAATGTCAATAACATGAAGTTACCATGTCAAAATGATTGCAAACCCAAACTGTAGTTGGGCTGATCTTTAAAAATCGCACCTTCTTAAGAACATACCAAATCCCACTAGTAAATTCATAAACAAGGTTTCATATTTCACTCAACACTGAAAAATTGGAGATAGAACCCAACCTATAAAAATCTTGGGTACTAGCAATCAAATTGAAAATGACATAAGCCACTATAAACTTCCCTTGTACTTGCAAAAGTAATTATAAAAAATAATATATATAGAAGAATGGATGAGACATCAAATTAAAGATAACGAAAATTACAATGAACCTATGACAGCAGGTCAAACAACTAAATGGCATGGATAGAAACATGAATAAAATTAAACTCATTATGCAAATCCCTAACTGGGGATAAAAGATGTCATTGCAGAACATTACAGAAGATATATACCTCACAAATGTCATGTCCCCTCTGAAATTCTTCAGTCATAATACGCAAGGTGCTTGAAGAAACATTGTAGCTAGAGTTCATGCAAGGATAAGCAGGAGTAATGATGGGCATTAAATGGTATCTATCCTTTGGATTTCTCCTAGGATCCCAAACTGGAAGTCCAAGAGATCCTTCTTCATTACTACACAGCATGACTGGATTAGGCCAGCGCCACTGGGTGAAGACCCTGAAAAAACGGTACACAAGCATATTTGGCAATGCATTGGGGAATAGTTGGCATATGCGAGCAACGAGCAATGCCCAGTTTATACCACCAAGGAACCCAGAAACCTGGCCACAGTAATTAAAAGTCACATGATTGTGTAAGAAATTTTTGCATGAAATTAGAAGCAATCCACTTTTGTAGACATCTGTACCATACATTGGAATAAACACCTCGGCGTTTAGCCCAAAACCTCATGCATCTCAATGTTGTTCGGAAACTCTGCACTTCATAAATTAACCAATATCTAAGAATGAATTAATATTCAGATTGAGAAAAAATCTAGCCAGGTTTTAATCCTCAACCTGAATATTTGGAACTAATCGCAGAATTCGATCAGTAACTCGACAACCATTTAAACTACGAACGGTCTGTTCATCTGCATTCTGTAGTATTGAGTCCTGAGATACATCCAAGTCCTGGTTCAGAATAAAAAAAAAATAAGAGCAGATCATACCAACATCTATTGGTATTGGAAAATATACAAAGATTATAGAACATTTATGAACCTGGATGAGGCTAGGGGAAGACGTAATAAGAGTCCAGAGTGAAAATATAGAAAGCATTGAAAAGGAAACAAAGAAATCTATTTTCTAACAGTAAAATTCCAAATTAGCTACAAAACTTTATTAAACCTATATTGTATAGCATGGCATGGCATCAGTACATCATAATCGTGAAATATTAGAGGGATAATTTTAAATGGGATTATGCTAGTATACAATGACTTACTTCAGGAATAACCCAAAGTGACAATTTTGCATAGAGAAGATCAATAGAAACCCCGGCAAACTTAAATCTCATGACAGGGACATGAGCATCAGGCACAGGGTGCAACTCAGATACTTCAGGCATCTCTGACAGCATTTTATGTAACTCACCAAAAAAGTCTTCCTACAGCCAAGCAACGAAAGCATTCTTGAGCCAACAAAGTTAAAATACCAGAATATATGAAAAATTAATGCACTACGAGTATTCAGGAAAATGGAAACTGGTCGCACTTCACGTGTTGCATGCCTAGGTCCCACACAGAGTGTATCAATGTCTGCCCCAGGGCCATGCACCTACAAACATAAAAATAAATAGTTAAAACTTTCCTGGCGAAGAAAAGAAAATGACTACAACGTAGTCAGAAATTCAAGCTCTATGTGAGTCGCTTGAAAGAGAAAGTTGCAACATTCATTTTAAAGAGGGACCTAATGTGTTGGTTGGCACCTGGCTTTCCTAACCTCCTCTTGCGGTTCCATTTTCTTATTTAACAAATTATAATGCTGTGTTGCAAGAAAAGGGGGAAAACCCTCAATGAAAGGGAGGAGATAGAGAGAGAGACAGGAAAGATGGAGAAACAAATGCATTCGTTGACAAGTAGAGTTAGCTGCAGCCACTATAGAAGACAAATAGAACTCTCTAAAATGAAGATCATCCTTGAAAAAAAACATAAATGCCCACCAAAAGCTACACGAAAAATGAGTTACTTGTTAAGTCCATATGAAATCTAATTTGTGGTTGATACATCAAATTTACAAATTAAATACATACGAATGAAGCATAATGACCCTGATTGGTTTTTGGATAAGAGACAATACAAACCATACATACAATTTGATTATTTAACTTCCCGTGATTGTCAACAGACAAGTATGAAAAATGCAAATCAAGTTAATAATGACAAGATCATATATACTAAAATAAGTGAGAAGTCTTCTCATTATTATTTCAAGCTTTAAATTTAACAATTTGTTCAAATGCCATGTCAATAGGTGTTTTACAATCATAATTCAAGACAGGTTCCTCGACTACATTCCCTCTGAACCCTTAACTGTTTACGTTGGCCCTTATTCACCAATAGTCCAATCCATGCTAATTAGAAATGCTCGGCTCATTAGTCATTAGTAAGAAGTTAATTATATCTGCATGAAACTACCTTTTTATATACAATAGATCTGGGCACCGTCAGATGCCACCAGCATGCATAAGAAAAAACAACTAAATATCTGAAAATTGGATGCAACGGATGATGGAAGCATGACAATCAACATCACTATCTTATATAAGTATGAACTTGGGAAATTCTACATACAAATCAATTTTTCAGCTTAGCAACCAGATTTATTCGGCATACTTCAAACACTGTTGCAATCATGGTATAATCTTCTGGTTTATACATAATAGAAGTACTGAATCTTTGAGACTGAAGCAATCACAGACAGAAAATTCTAACAAAACCATTATTTAAAAGCATTTATCTTCGGAAGATAATCATAGCACACGTCATCAAAATCTCATAGAGAATAAAGCTCTACAAGAGTAAAACAGGTCTGTACCCCTAAACGATATGAACCAAATGTGAAAATCTTAGCATTTGCTTCTTGCACCAGTTGCTCATTCAACCCCTTTGCACGACTAATTGCTTTAACCCAAATCTTCACAATCTGCTCCATGTACAGAAAAGACTTAATATTACTATCGGAGTACGAAAACCACAATGTTCTATCAGTTAAACAGCAAAGACACGAATGTTAAAGCGCAGGCATTGCAAACCGAATCATTGTTTTCTTCTTTTCTACTTCTCAAAAACAACCAAGGATGGCCCAACCTGGTCTAGTCTTCCAAGAACTTCCTCTCTACTCACGGCTTCCTCCTGACTTTCGTACAATCCAGCATCTTGCAAATACTGAACACCCCAAAAAAAAGAACAACTAAGTTCAGGAGAAAAAATAGCTTATTTGCAATAAATGATACTACAAATGTAAACAACCCAGAACCTTTTCAAGTTCGCGAGTCTTTCTCACGTCATCCTCCGTCGGTCCACTCAACGAAATGGGGTCAGTAATGCCTAACCGCTGCCCATTATTCCGGCCATTCAGTGCAGGGCTCCCCATTCGAAAATAACACACAAGTTTTACAGTCTCGTTTTTTTCCCTCTCTCGCTCGATCTTTTATTACGAAAAAAGGGGATGGCGAGAGTGTATTGCTTGATGATAATTTTTACCAATTTTTTCCCTTTCTTTTCTACTTTTTTTTCACACCTTTTCCCCGTAGAAAATCATATCAAGAAAGGAAAAAAAAATAAATAAGAAGATAGTAATCATATAAACGTCAATAATACAATACTGGGAAGGGAAAATCCATTAACATGGAACCCAAAGCTACAATCAATAGAAACTAGAAACTAGAAAATAGGAGGAAAATAGAAAACACTTAAAACCCTAGTCTAATTTTCTTATAATATGTGATAGTAGAACAGAGTACATGACCGATCAGGCCCAAAAACGGTACACAAAACTCAATCCCGATGTGAGAAAGGAGAATCAGAAGAACCAATTGATGATCGGACACAAAATTGGCGAGATAAGATGAGCAATCAGGACGCCGAGAGCCTTTGCTTACAGAGGTTGTGCGAATGAAATTCTTCGACGATCTCCGTCAGCAGAGCTCAAAAAGATGCACCCTGTAAATGGAAAGAGAAAGGAGGTCACCAAAGGAGCATCCGAGAGGGAGAGACACAGTTTTGGGGACGAGAGCTTCAGAGAGAATACCGAGGAAAAGATGGGAAGTGGAGGCAAACCGGCTAGGATTTGGAGGCTACGCCGCCATTAAAATGTGTAACTTTCTGGCGTTTCCTCTTTTTCCCAATTTTTTACTCCTCCTACCGCGTTACAATTTTTTTTTTTTCCAAGTTCAATCAAATTCATATTTCTTTAGTTTTTTATTTTTATTACAAATTTATCCTTATAATTTGAAAATTAAATTAGAATTTAATGGTTTTAAAAGTTATAATTGGATAAAAATCTCCTAAATTTTTATGGTTGAGATTACATTTATGAGATTTTATCAAATTATTATGATTAAATTCTAATTTTTAAAATTAGAGTAAATTAAACATTTATTTTTAAAAAAATGGTGTTTTCTCACCATATATTTCTAAGAATTTTCATAGCCAAATTCTAAAAAAAATTTAATTTAAATTTGAACCACCAAACCAATTAATTCATAACTAAATATATAGTGTTTATAAGAGAATATTGATTTTGTTTTAAGTTATAAAACAAATAAATATTGGAAGTAATATATTTATTTTGTTAAGCTTAGGCATTAACATACATGCACTTTTTAAGTAATATATTTTTATAAAATATTTTTAATTCTCATCCTTTCTTAATATTATTCTTAATTTGCACCTCTTTTTATATTTAGCTTTATATTAGCTTAATGCTTTTATATTTAGCTTTATATTAGCTCAATGGTTTAGGATGTGTGACTTGATAGTTTAGCTAGATTTCCCAATACGATGGATTCATCCTATGGGTAGGTGTTCAGATAGTTTAGGATGTGTGACTTGATAGTTTAGCTAGATTTCCCAATACGATGGATTCATCCTATGGGTAGGTATTGATCTACAGATAGTCAAATTAGTATTAGAGCAATCCGGTTCTAGGAAATATAAATCTCTAACTTTCATCAACATACTGACTAAATAGGAAGATTAAGTATTTCATGGTCTAGTCTTACAAATACTCAAAGAGACAATTGTACATGATATGCAAAGGCACCAACATATTGACTAAATAGGAAGATTAAGTATTTCATGGTCTAATCTTCATCGTGTGGAGAGGAGAAAGCAAATAGTTCCCCTAATGCACATGATATGCAAAGGCACCAAACAATTTGTCCCTTGTGCGAAAACAAGGCATATTTATAACTCAAAGAGACAATTGTATAACCTATCTATAAAACAAATCCTGATCAATTAAGGTCGTGAAAATAATACACATGAACACAATCTCAACGATCATTTCAAGTACAAATGAAACAAGCAACCTAAGTTCACATATGAATGTGGATCCAAACAAGTAGCAGCCTAGCATATCAAACGTTATCTGGGCTACGAGTCTCTTAAGCAAGGGTCCCAGGCTAATGGTTCTTGGGGGGAAATAAAGGCTTTGAATTTTCTTGTTCAATTCTAGTCGGTCGAAATTCTAAGGGCAATATGTTCGCTAGAGGAGTTATATAAGGACACTAGTCCTAGAAGAACCTTAAAACTGTTTGGCAGACAAGATTAACACAGATATAAAGATTTGATTCGACTGCATGAACTTGGGGTTGCAAGGTTGGTTCCTATCATTTTCATTCTTCAAGAACACTACATTCTGGAGGCAATCCCAATTTCAGTTCTTGTTAATCCCAGCAAGAATTTGGTAAAAGAGTGCATCTTACAATGGTTCAAGCTATGTTAACCAACCTTCCCCGCTTTCTCTCTGTTTTCCCTAAACCCCTACTGTGGTGTGTCTTATAGAAATGACAAAATCATAGGGAATTTCTATCGAGTAGGGTACGAATCGTGATGCGAGCAGTCACAAAGTAAACTGAAAACTGAAAAGTAGTCAGTCTTCTCATCGTTAACAAACAAGAGGGCCAAAATCGTTAACCTGCAGATCTAATGATGGATGAGATATGCTACTCTCAGTTAGATGCCCAAAATGATTTGGATAAGAAAGGATGGTTTCCAAGGGTCTGCAACCTCCCAGCTGGGGAAGTTCTTAGCTTATCATTTCCAAGTAGGATTTGCTCTTCCTTAGAACATTGGAGCTGTCCATGGTTTGATCCTTAAAAGCCTGAGTGAATAGGCGACAAGAGTAATGGCCCCTTGAACAAAGGAGGAATCTCTATCTCTTTCTCTTTCTCTTTCTCTTTCTAGCTAGAATTCAAAGGAGGAATCTCACTAACTTCTTAATCCTAAATGCTTCCTCTCCCAGACCACATTCAGAAAATTTTAGGAACAGACAACGTACTAGACACAATCCTTATTTTCTCCTTTCTTGTGGCCAAGATAGTATAGAGAAGTCCATTTAATACTCTGGATTTCTACACCACGTTTCCTAAAGCAAGAAAGAATCTTATGCTCAAAGACTGCGTGGTGACAGATTCAAAGATAGGGCAAATTTATGGACATTGGCAGGATGTTGTTAAGCAAACATTCAGGAAATCTGGCTAAAAAGAAGTTGCATTTTTAGTACTGAGGAAAGAAACTCACAGCAATGCCTTTGTAAGTACTCCTAAGCTATAATGTATACTAATTGGAGATCTTTTATCCTTACTCTTACAATCCTTATGGATACTCTCTAGTGAATTTCATATCTATCAATGAAATTGTCTCTTATCACCAGAAATATTTTACAGAAATCCAATTTGCAGTTAGTAATCCACAGAAATCTCTTACACTCGGCCAAAAATTGGGTTACTAGGGTGGACCCTTTAGAGCTCAATCGGCAAGTACGAAGTTCAGAAGAAGAAGACAGTACACTAACTAGAACTTATGACTTGTTGACCAAGGAGAATTATACTCCACGAAAAGTAAAAAAAAAAATGATGAGAATGGCAAGCTCCAAGAATGAGATGAGTTCTACAACAATAGTCTGGGAAAGACCAATTCTACAGGAAGAATCATTGTAGCAATATTAACGATCAGTTTGACATATAAAATATAGGAAGAAAGAATAACAACTCCAAGAGAAACCTCTACTAACAGTCTACAAGCAGAATCAGCTATTTTGAAACTCCCAAGATGTGCCAACAGAGAACAGTAGAATCACAGAACAGCTCAAATAATTAATGATGTTTAAAGACTACACGTAAGTTGCAAAAACTAGAAAAGATAAATATAGAATGTATTCACCAATATAATGGTCCATAAAATTCTTAAGGGAAAAAAGGCATACCAATCAACTATAGGCAAGTTGCAAGAAAGAACACATTAAAATTCTTGTAGCCATACCAAAACAGAACTCTAGATTCTAATTGCAAACAGAAATGGAAATACAACAAACCAGCATTTTTCTCTCAAAGCCCACACTCTATCTCACTGTGACAATGTCATCAATCTTCATAATCATTCGAACACATTCTGTTGCTAGAGTGATTGCACTTGTACTTACAAGTAGTGGCTGAACCACATTCTCCTCCAAGATGTTTGTGATCTGCCCCTTCCTTACATTGATTCCAGTATTGATCTCACCCTGAGCATGGCGATTCCTCAGTTCTGTAACAATTGTGATCGGATTCAACCCAGCATTTTCAGCCAACGTATATGGGATAACTTCAAGAGCCTCTGCAAAGGAACGAACACAGTAACCCTCCATTCCATGCAACACTTTTGCCCAGGCACCCAGCTGCCTGGACAGCTCAATCTCTGGTGCACCACCACCTGCAATCAAGAATCTTTTATTTACTAAACACCTAACAACACAAAGGGCATCATGCAAGCTCCGCTCAGCCTCGTCAATCACTAGTTGGTTTGATCCCCGAACAAGTACAGTAGCTGTCCGTCCCATATCCTTAATGCCCGTAATCTTAACAATCTTTCCGTCACCCATTGAAGCCTCCTCAACAATATCTGCATACCCCAACTTCTCAGAGCGGAAATGTTCAATATTGGAAATTGGCAGACAATTGAGAGTCTTTGTAATGAATTCAATGTCGTCGCGCTCAACATCCTTAATCACCAAAATCTTAGCTTTGGCAAGGTAATGTAGTGACAAATCTGTCACTGCATCTCTCAAGATACTCTTCTGAATCAATAATACGTTACATCCAGTGGCCTTAATCTTCTTAATCATACCCAAAATGTAATTTCTCTCCTCTTTCAATATCCTATCCATCTGGGTATAGTCTGAAACGATAATACTCTGCTCAATGTCAGTCTTAGGTGGTGAAATCTGGAATTGAATTACTGCAATCTTCGCATTTTCTATTCTAGTCGGTCCCCCAGCCGCATGACTTACCTTCTTGTCAAACACCAAACCCTTCACAAGCACAGTGTCATCCACGGTCCCGCCCAACTTCTTCACAATCTTAATATCCCTCAAATCTACCAAATCAGGCTTAGAAGGATCAACAACCGAGAGCACCGAATCGACTGCAAGCGGCGCAAGCAGTGTCGAGTACTGACTAACAACCTTACTATTTAGCGATGTACTAGCCGATTTAATCAACGACTCTCTATCCGATAGCTCAACTGGGACAGCCATTGCTGTCAACACATCAACAGCCTTAATGGCGGTCTTGTGAAGGGAATCGGAGATTACAGTGGGGTGAATCCCATGGGACAAAAGAGAAAGACACTGTTTAAGAAGAGAACCTGCAATGACGACAACAGTGGTCGTACCATCTCCAGCAGCAGAGTCCTGCGACTTCGACAGCTCGACGAGCATTTTCGCGGCAGGTTGGAGAACCTCCATTTTGTTGAGAATGGTCGCCCCGTCATTAGTAATGATGACCTCACCGGAAGCCGTGGAGATCATCTTGTCCATGCCCTTGGGCCCAAGACTAGTACGAACAGCATCAGCAATGGCTCGAGCTGCTACGATATTGGCCTGGCGAATATCCTCCTTGCGCTTGTTATCAACGTAAGACTCAGTTTTGGAGGATCGGGGCTGAGGCACAGCGGGAGCCGCCATAGATGAGCAAGTTAGAGCTCAAAGGATCCGCCAACAGTAAGATAGAGGATTGGAATAAAGTGATGAAAATCGAGTGCGAAAAAGAAAAAACCTTAAATTGGCGACGAGACAAACCCTAGAGACCAACGTGAGAGAACTGAGGGCGGAAGTGGGAGGACAGGAGATTTCGAGAGAATGCCAAATCACCAATATGGTCACGGAAGAAATACTACTTTTCTTAAGGCTAAATTATTCAAAAAATAATAATAATAATAACTAAAAATAGTTTTAATTCTATTCTATCTAACTTTCAACAAAATAAAAATATAATTTCAATTTAATTTTAAAATCTATTTTATATAATAGTTATTTTCTCAATTACGATCTTCCAATTTATATTTTATTATATAAAATTAAATAATTGTTCTTTAAATTAAAATCTTTTTTTAAGCTGTTAATAAAATTATATGTTTTAATTAAAATAATTTAATTTTTGTTCCTAGATTAGGGCAGAGATGAAGATGTAAAATCTATGATCAGCAAAATCTCTTCCCACTCCATCCCATTATTCGTTTAAACAGGCACAGAGAAACCACACCAATCCATACAGGCACAGAAAAACCACACCAGTCCATCCCAAACTTGGTGGTTACCAATCCATCCCAAACTTGGTGGTTAAACTCTTCTGCAGTAACGATACTGTAGGGAAAGTCCTGCGGAAAAATAGCTCGACACCAAGATGATATAAAAAGCTTAACACCTCTAATTCTTATTACTTTTTAATATTCAATATGGAAAACGAAAATGAAAAGGTCTGTCTTATTCAAAACTTCTTCTCTCCCGCTTTCAAATCTTCTCGACCCAAAATGGCAAATGGCTAGGGTGAGAGAAGGTTCTTTTTTACGTTTACGTTTCCACCAGCTAGATAACATCTCCATTTGCATTCAAAATATTAATTTATTTTTCCCCAAAATGATACATATTAATTAAAAAGGCCAATATATTAAGCATTTTAGATTACAAAATATTGTTGGTATTTACATTCTGAACAACAAATTCAACGTCTTTGAAGATTCAAATAAAGCCAATCAGCTAATATCAAGACACAAGTTCTAGCCACCTCGATGAACATAACCTGAAAGGCCCACCAATCGATTCAAGATTCAAATCATTTTAGGATAACAAAATATGAAATCTACTAAACACAATAACATGTACTTCTTCTATCCATTTCAACTCTTCACCGTTTCCTTTGATTTTCCTATCACAAAATACTAAGAAACAATTAAGTTAACAAACTCAAGCTTCATCTTCATGTTTATTAGCACCTTGATGCTAGCACAGACCAGAATCTTCAGATCACCACCATGGATACCCAAGAAATTCATTCAATTATGGGAAAAGACGCAACACATAAAATGTTGGACATGTGGGTTGGATTAACTAAGAAAATGCTGCCGTATATTCTAAGATAGAGAAGCAAATCAAACTTTACACCCATATATCAAAGAAAGATAATTGTGTACAAGGCTAGTATCCAAAAAAGATGAACTCATCAATGTTTTTAGTTTGGTTTGGCATAGCACGATTGGGAATTGACTCCATAGAAAAACAGCTTCTAGCATACAGGCCTTCTTCATGCGGATGGTCTTATCAAATTCACCATTAAGTTTCCCTACTCTGACACATTTCAAAATTTACAATAAATAAATTGAATATACTTTTTATAAACAAATATATTAGCAAGTGTCGAGGTCGATACCTAACTAAAAGTTCTATGATCCTGCTTTCACAATTTTAATGACTTCAAAGGTGAAAGTATAATCTTTCATTTTACAAACGACTAAAAAAACGAATCATGGTTTGAGCCCACGGACTGAAATGTGGATTGAAAGCCATCTGAAGTTTGACCACTAAGAACTTGTGATGATTGTCGAGTTTTTTTTCCCCTGAACTTTCAGCAGTGTAAAAAAGGTACCATGCACGAATTCTCTCCTAAATGATATTATTCTTGTTTCTTATCCTAAAGAAGGGAGTTCATCGATTGAGTTTAGTCAATGTTTTCAAAACATACCGGACGTTAGAAACTAACTCCATCGACCTCCAGATATAATTCGACCATCAACTAACTTAACTAGCATAGAATTACAAATAATAAAGGAAATCAAATTTCATGAAACGTTAATACTCAACCAACCTCGCAGATCAAAATTGTTTAATTGGTTGCAGCCGGAATATCAGTGACCTTTCCTACGGCAACTGTCTTCCCTACAAACACAAATACAATAGATATAACTAAAGATTGTGATGATAAAAATTAGCCTAGATGAACTCATAAAGGTAGACAAACTTGTAATTTATCACCTTCAGTCCGAAGTGTAAATCTTCCAAGCTGAGGAAAATCAGAGAACTTCTCAATACAGATCAAGTTATTGACCTACAAAGTACATAAACAAATGCCAATAATTATCTACGGGAACTTATTAACAAGTTCCACACTAACTAATCAATACATTGTTCAGCCAGAACAACAGGAGCACGCCTTGTTCCTTCTCAAGGCATTCAACCGCAGAGTTTTAGAGAAACTAATAGAAAATGAGATTGTTTGGTATCAGAAAGGAAGCTCAGATGGTCACAATCACAAACAATCAAAGGGCACGAATTCTCTAAAACTAGTACTCAAAATACGTCTTCTCTCAAACCTGACGAACCTATTATATTTATTTGTTATTGCGTTCACTAACGAACCTCTTCGCCAATGCAGTGACTTTATAGCCTTTGCATCCTAAAAAGATTTTCCAAGCTGAAAAAGATCTCTACCGTTTCATTTGGGTTTACATTATCTATTTTTAAATAAAGCATTACCATTTCTATTAAAAATATTTCATGGAAAACATTTTCGAAATTCCAGAATAGCTAATTGAGGCACAGTTTTGTCAAGAACAAGATGACATACAAAATATTTTAGTCAGGCTAGGGCAAGATATTCTGTCTTTATGTATATAAAATGCTAGGGTAAGAAATTGAACCTGGATGCGGCACAAAATAACTGCACCATTTTTTACAAAGAGAACTTTCTTTTTCATGGGTTTCCTAGTCTTCGGATCAATCTGATGTAGCAGCTCTATGATCTCACATTCTTCAACAACAGCATGAATGTGAAGTACGGCCTTATATCCAGCTGTAAATATTGCCTAGAAGTAGTAGTACGACTTAGTTTAAAACTTTCCATCACTACAGCGGAAAAAAGACTTGAGGAGTTCAAATCATAAGCTCCAGGAAGACACAGAAGGCTAAATAACAAATTTAAAATTATCACTCACATTATCCAGCAGCTCAAGAATCTGCAACTGCGCAACAAACTCAGAAACAGCGGCTATTGGTTTTGCTGCAATTTTTTTGGGGAAGGGGAGCAATTAGTGGAAAAAGTAGGTAACAAAATATTGTAGAGAATTGTCAGGTTCACAACAAGGGAATAAAAAAGACAATAAATAGTAATCAATAACCACGTAGGAGGATCAAAGTTAATGCTGTAGTATGACTGGATATCTGTAAAGACTACTAGATTTTAGGACTTGCATGTCTATCACCAGCATGAAACGCACGAGTAGAATGACAGCTTTTGAAATATTTTTTTGAGAAAGGGAAATAAATTTCTTTGATGAATGAAACAAAACGGGGTGTAACCTCCAACATCAAAATGTTGATTACAGAAGAACAATTGGAAACCAAAGACAAGAAGCTTGAAAGGAAAAATAGGAGACATCAATTACAAGATATGTTTCTAGTGCTCATGGTCAAGACTGCAACTATTTGTTTAAAATGTGAGTATACTGGCGGCAGGACTAGTACCCTTCCCTAGGCGGAAATGAGATATCTAATTATAACCTGTCGGCTTCACCCATTATTGGATTCTTCAATATCATTTTAATATCTTAAACCAGTGCTTCCTTTCTCTTTTATTAAAATCATGTCTGGTGTAGATTTCTTAAGAGTATGTCTTGGTGTAAATTTCTTAAGAGTATATGTCATAGGCCAATGTTGAGATCAGTTTATAATTGGAATGGCTTTATAAATGGGTGTTAAGTTTAACTAAAAGAGTAGTAAACTGAACTGAAAATAGCAACTATACACCATCAAGCTCAATTTCTTAAGAATAGCAAATTGCCTGAAGCGTTAGAATAGATCAAAACTCATTTTTGATGAACGTAATAGAGAGTCAAATGTACCCAAGAATATCCTGACATTTTCGGATGTTTAAGTCGTACACATCAAGGTGGGATAACTAATTTGCATTACAAATAAATTACACTTAAAAGTTTTCATGATTGATCATCATAAATCTTGATTTTAAAGGTGGGAAAATGAATCAATCATCATATACCTCAACCATGTATGCCTAAACGACGAAGAAATATCGGGAAAAGGCAAAACCATACCAACGCTTGATAGTACAAACCCAGACGTTATTTCTTCTTCTTCAATTCCAGTTATTCTAACACGAAGATTTTCGCCAGGTCCTGCCCACTTAACTTTATTTTCATCACACATCACAGTAGCAACTTTCACCTGAGTCTGTGCATGCATTAAAATCCTCAATCCCCATAGTAAGACAAAAAGCAGCAAATTGAAGAAACACTGCAGAAAAAGTGAAAACTAAATATCCAAGTTTTGTAGAAAGTACCTTATTTGGCATTACCCATAAGGAATCACCCTCACGCACAGTGCCAGATTCAACTTTACCCATGACAGTCGTTCCCATGTCCTTGAATTTGTCGATGATGGGCATCCTACAAGTTGAGTGTCAATTATATGCATTAACCAATCAGAACAACACCCATAGAACGTGGTAGCACATTTACAAATTTGCCAGAAAGATCATTTATTTGTGGTAACAATGAGGCAACTTCTGGTTCTTTTTTACTAGCTTGACTTGGTGTTTGGGTTTATGCAGTATTTCTACTTTTAAATATGGACGACCTTGTGTTTGATTCAAAGTATTTTCTGTGTTAATTTTTACGTGAATTATTGGTTATGTCATGAGAAATTTTCTCATTTCATTTTATGAGGCATTTACTCCATTTATTCAAATCCCGGGATCAACATGATGAAATTGAAAGTCCAAAGTTGAATTTTGTAAATGAGTTCGTGGGGCTTTTATGAAATCAAGCTTTCATTAGAAGGAATGAAAGAGCAAGGAGCATATAAAAAGAAAGTCCTGCAAAAGTAGCCAAAATAAAACAAAAATGGGTTCCAATGGGGGCTTCAATCTGACAGAATAAGACCTAAAGAAAAGTAACAAAAATCATTATCCATCAAAGCTCAAAAAGAGAGCTGAAATCTTTCAAAGCACTAAACCAACTCTGAATTGAGTGTACCTGAAAATATTAACTAATTACACGAGAAGTGAAATAGAGTAGACACTGCATCAAGTAAATAGAGTAGGATACCACGAATCTGCAGCAATAGTTTTAGAGAAAGGCGGATGTATTCACCTAAATGGATCTTTTGGATTTCTTGGTGGACCTTCAATCGTATCAAGGATTTCAAACAAGCACGGACCATTCCACCACGGGCATACTTTCTTATCCACTCTTGCTTTCATGTTAATACCATGAAGACCAGATATAGGTAAAAATTGGACATCTGCAAATAGAACAATTATGGAACCTGGTAGCTAATCTACAATTCATATCTCCCAATTCAACATTGACGAATAAGAAAAGGAACGAGGAGTCCATGTACGTCAACAACTTCAAACCACGACCACAAATTTAAAGGCAGCCATAACTAAGCAAAGTATGTGACTTTTCCATCCAGTAAAAGTTATGGACTTCGTTAGCTATAATCATGAGAGCACACAAGTAATACATGGAGACACAAAATACATGCGTCCCAGTTTTCTAATAACCACAAAAACATTAATTACCAAAATCATGTTTTTCACCTTCCAATCTAACTTGATCAGTGACTAAAAAAAATTTAAATTTGATTTTTAAAAAGAAAAATAAGAAAACACCAAAACAAACCCAAAAGATATCCAATATAAAATCATGACCTCAAAAAAATTTGAAAGATAAATATTAATTGAGAAAGTTACTAAGAGAACAAAAAATAAATAAAAAGCCAATAACAGACAGAATTACCTTTCTTTACATTGTAACCAGATGACTTTAAGAAGGGTGCCATCTTAGACTCTATCTCCTCATACCTGAAGACAGCTCCCAACAAAGTAAGTGATCAAACCAGATGACGGGGG
>NW_019272031.1:4822980-4825795 GCF_002738345.1 Cucurbita maxima | reverse complement strand
GTGGAGGGAGGTTAAAAACACCTTTCTTTGGACCATTTGACTGTGGGTTCATCCATCTTATTCACTACAACGAGAAGCTTCGCAACACCCAATGTTTTTGCCAGCAAAACATGCTCACGAGTTTGTCCACCTCTCTCGTATCCAGTTTCAAACTCTCCTTTCCTAGCAGAAATTACCTTCAAACATAGAAACGCAAAGTAAATGAGACACGCAGAGAGATAAACACCCAGAGAAAGCAAAGTGACCCAAATGCCTAGGCGCAGAAAATGGGAGGTGTAATAACTCACCAGAACCCCTATATCAGCTTGAGATGCCCCACTGATCATATTTGGGACATAACTTTTGTGACCCTGAATCAGGACAGGAGAAGAGCATGAAAAAGCTCCCACCACCGTAAATTACACAGATTATGTAATTAAGCATGTGGAAGAATATTAAAGGCAAAGAGATGATAGAATGGGAATGAGAGCATGTATGGCATGCCTTTGAGCAGTAATTACTAGTTTTCATGAGTCTCAAAACTGCCCAAGACAATGCAATTCACAAAACAGTCATCTTCTAGGGTTGGAAAAGGTAAGAATTCATCACTAATCCTTCTAAGAAATGTCAGAGAAACAATGAATCTAGAGAATGGCGCAACATAACTATGAGATCTTTTACATCCTATATTTTGTGGCAACAAGAAAAAAAATGTGTCCAGGAAGGCATTGGTCTTTTCATGGATCAGAAGAGGAACATTAATAATAGAGGAAAACAAAATGTATTGAGTTGTTCACACCCAATCTGAACACTAATCAAAAGTTGAACATGATGAGACAGCTAATTTGACCATTTCTGAGAGTTGCTGAAAACCTTCTTCAATTAAATTATTTTTACTATAAAACCAACTGTCATCTGAGGCTAATCCCTAGCATCAAACTGACACATAAAAACCAAGAATATTGTGAGGCTGAGGGCAAATGAGTGAAAAAATAGACAAAATCATCCATTTAGCATTCACTTCATACATCTACCCGATCAACGCATTAAGCATTCTAGTGCACAAAATTATGGTTCTAGTGACTTATACAAGCATTATTGAAACTATATCAATACAACTACTCACTGGAGCATCCAAAATTGTAAACCTTGTGGTCTCAGTTTCAAAATGTGCTCTTCCCACTTCAACAGTTTTCCCCTACAATCAACAAAATAAAATTAATTTGTGATATACTAACATGAAAAATTCTGGCCATCAGTATTCATCATAAAACTTATAAAAGAAAATAAAATATTGATATTCGGTCATGAGAGATATAATTAAGGAAGAACATGTGGAATCCATTACATACTTTAGAACCCAGTAGTACAAATTTATTCATCATTATGACCCAACAAAGAAAAAGTTCAATGAAATGAAAATCATACCTTGACTCTCTCCTCTTCATTTGTGTCCATGATATATGCCATATACCTAGCAAATAATATTTTAGATAACTAGAAATAAGTGTAGGTCCATTAGCCTTCTAAAAATTCCAAGGAAAACTGTTTCCCTAAAAAATCGACGCCTGAACATGCATGATTCAGCAACCAGCCAACTTATAATTAAATTGAAGAATTAATTAGAAAAACGATATTTGTCTGCATCAATACAGTCGGTCAAAATCAGGATGCAAATCTTACCAGCTTTCTCTGCTTTTATCCTTTGCTTCTTTTTCATACTTTTGGATCGTACGCTCGTCAACCTGATTGCTAAGGAAAAGTATCTGACCACCAATTGTAGACTTACCAGCATCTGCCAAATTTTATTTAAATAACTATTTTATGTGAACCAGAGGAAAATTAACCATATAATATAATGACAAAGACAAAGTATTGAAAGGAGGTCTTCTAAGTATAAACAGAACACAAACAAAGTGATAAGCAAGCTAAATTTCATAAGCATCTAGAACACAAAGAACTTCAAAAGTAAATGGGCCTAATCAAGCTAAACTCTGACCAGCGACCAAATGAATAAAGATAAACCCAATTTTCTAGACATTCACAATGTAACATATGCTAATACATTAAAGCCAGCCAAATAGTTTATACTTACCAACATGACCAATGAACACAACGTTCAAGTGTCTTTTGCGATCCGTTTCCAAATCCCCTTCATCCTCATTTACAGTCGAAGAAACTTCCTTCTCCTTTGCAGATATGCTCTCCTCCACTGTAAAAGGAACCTAACGCTCAGTCACTCAATACGGGAACTATAAATTGAAGTGCTTAAACGAACATGGTTCACTAGCAATTAAGTAAATAGTCTTAAACCATGAAACACGGCATTGAAGTTAAAATAGAAAGACCATTAGCCATCACCTTGTTCTTCAACGTGGATATCTTGGGCCGATTGAGGATGGTCCTCTGTCCACTCTACAATTATCACAAAAACCTCAAAAATGCTGTTTGTGATTCACTTATCACATAAGATATTTGAAAGCAGCATAGTTACACGCATCAGTAAACAGTCTATCAGACATAAAAACAAGAATCTAGAAATTCAAGCATGTCCATGCAAGAATTACGAGATCAAAAAATTAATAAATATTCATATATTGGAAACAACACCCGAGGCTAATAAATTAAATGCATATGAAATAGTCTACAACTTCATACATAGGACAAGCTAAAATGAATCAGTAAGTGTTCTTTAAAGTTAAAAAAAATTTAAAAATGAAATAATAGAAAAACCCTTACATGATCTACACACAAAAAAAAAAAAAAAAAAAAAAAAAAAAAAAAAAAAAAAAAAAAAAAAAAAAAAAAAAAAAAAAAAAAAAAAAAAAAAAAAAAA
>NW_019272031.1:4815285-4822646 GCF_002738345.1 Cucurbita maxima | reverse complement strand
AAAAAAAAAAAAAAAAAAAAAAAAAAAAAAAAAAAAAAAAAAAAAAAAAACATGTATATGATTCAGTCACATTTCCGTTGGACAAAGAAAAACATAGCACATTTAAATAATAATTAAATATTTACTTTCTATTCGTAATTTTTAGATTCAATATTGGCAACATCACCTCGTACATCACTCCTCCATAACTGGAAACTAAAAATTATTTTTTAATTTAATGCCAAACAATAATGATATTTAAAACGCACGTTAAAAACATTACAACGACAAGTAAATGGACCGACCTTCTTCCATTTTATCGGACTTCTCAATATCTTCTGTCTTTGCATCTGGATTAGGAACTCTGTTACTATCTTCGGTAAATTATAGAACAAGGCAGAGCCAAAGATAAAGTATAATGACTTCAGTAAATTGACCAACCTTCTTCAACATTGTCGGATTTCACAATATCTTCCATCTTTTCATCTGGTTTAGGAACACCATTAACATCTTCGGTAGAGCTCAAACCAAGGCACAGTCAGAGAGAGAATTCAAAATCAGGTAACCAGCAAATCACGGAAAGTCATGTATAGGAATAATTTAAAATGATGGAGAACAATAGTCTGTAGAATTTACTGTACCTGGTGAATCAAGTTCTAATGCACGAATATCCTCCTCGATATCTATCGAATTCAGAAATGCAAAGTTATAATCTATAAATCTCACAAGTTACATAATGATCTAACACAAAATCATTTTATCAACAAATTCATCAAGAAGGCATATTCCATAGTTTGACTCCATAAATGGATTTTACAATCAGAATCAGGAAAAAAAATAAGTACGAGCAGTACAAGTTCAGGAGATTGATGTCCATACCCATGGAAATGACGCCGTAAGTTGCGAAGAAGAAACTCTAGGGTTCGAGCAGCAGGAAAGCTTCGCGAGGTGGAGACGAAGCTGGCAATGGGCTTACCTTACAGATGCTTATATGTGATTAAATCTCATGTTCAACCCGGTTTATCCGAACCGATGTTTTATTTTATGTTTTTTCTTTTAAAATTACCGCGTGGACATGTTTTTTTTTTTTTTTTTAATTAAATTTATTTAATTTTAGGATCTTATAAATTAAAAATAATTTTCATAATTAAGTTAACATCAAGCTCAAAGCCAAACGTTTTCTCTTAAGTTCCATAAGCTTATACCTTAAATAATACATTTAAACCACATACCTAATTTCCGTGTCTCTTAAACAAAGTTACTTATCAAAGGGACGTAAGAAAAAAAATAGATATTTGTTAGTGATCGTTGTATTATAAAAAGCTGTATTTTTTTTATCTCCAATATTCACATAAATATAGAGATCCATTAAAAATAAGATATAGATAGAATTTAGAAGTCAAGAATACGACCATGTAAGACATTGATAATAAAATAAAATAAGCGTCACTAAATTTGAATCTATAATTTTTAAAATAAAATTTTGAAATTTTAATTTACGTGTGGAATACGTTATTAGATATATTTTAAGTATTTATTATTATTATTATTATTATTATTTTTTTTTGTGGATTTATTGGATATAAATATATATTTTTTTGTCAATCCCATTTTTTATAGTTTTATTTATGCAACCATTCATCCCAGAGTTGGGTCACAAAAACTGTCATGGGCCTGCAGCCCAGGCCCAAACCAATCTCATGAATCAAACAAGCCCACAACCATGTCAGATGAACGGGCGAACACCCACATCCAGGCTCAAGTTCAACTCCCGACATTTCCAGAGGCCCAACTTGTGTCACAAAGAAGGGTAAATTGGGAATATGAATATACACGTGTCAACAAATTTATTTGAATACATTTGATCTGTTTTTAAAACTTTTTAATCTCCAATTTGATAAAATTAAATGATACTTGAATATATGTGATAATTTAATATAATAAATTGAATACTTAAAATTAAGACGCGTAATTTCAGATACTGTCACTGTAATTGGAAAACTCCAAATAACCATCTTTAGATCGCGCTTTGAAGCTGTTAGGTTGGACTCTCCTTATTTACTTACGGTAAACATTTTAAAATTTATACTCATATATTAAAAATTACTAAAATTTTATGTCAATAAACTTTTCACATTTTGATAATAATAATGGGCCAACCTGTTTTAAAACATTTTAATACTTATTCTTAAAAAATTATGTTAATAAACTTTTCACATTTTGATAATAATGGGCCAATGGTCGACCTTAGCAATGGTCGAGGGGAGAACTGAAGTTAGAAGAACTCAAATTTACTTAAAAAATTATGTCAATATGATGGGTCAATGGCACTAAAAACTTTATACTCATTATTAAAGTCTAAAAAATTATGTCAAATGGTAGAAATTTCCAAAGTTGGACTCTTTTCTGATCTTATATTTTAGAAATTATTAAATTATTATAACGAAAGTTATATACTTATTTTTTGTAAATAAATAATTTCTAAAAATTCTTTATACGAAATTTATTAAATTATTATAACGAAAGTTATATACTTATTTTTGTAAATTGGTAATTTAAAAATAGTTCATGAGGTGAAATTTAGTAATTTAATTATTTACTTTTACAAGAGTAAAAAAGGAATAAAAATTAACGAGGCCGACAGTAGACGTGCATCCAGCTCATTTTGTGGAAAGTGTGGGTCATTTATTACGAACTGTACACCCATCGTTCCATCGGTTTGACTGGAAATGCCCACGTGGCGGAAAATTTAGACAAGAGGTAAAGAATGTCAGGTAACGGACTGGTAATATTATCATCTTCGTACACCTTGAGATCTAGCCCTAGATTTGGTGGGCTCGTTCCTCTACACCCGTTACCACAAACCCTCTCCCACTCAAACCCAACCACGTCATCCCCCTATTTTAAATTTCTATGATTTTTTTTTATTAAAAGACAATAAAATGGGTAAGATACTAAAAAAAAGATTAGGTGAGATTTTATATCTTGCACAATCTTCAAGCAAAAATCCACTGCCCGAGAACACGGAAAGCCGATGCGAACGACCGCAGAGGATCAGCACCCCCGAGAGGGACGAAATTTGGCTCCATGCTCACGTTAAGTCGTGATCGGCGTAGAATAATGGATAAAAGGGGAGAGTGATAACGTGCGCGAATGGGAATGTGGGGCCAGGGAAAAAGACCAGGGGCAGGTGTTGTCAATTCAAATGTCTCTTTTCGGTGTACTCGAAGAGATATATTTTAAAATTAAAAAAAGAAAAAAGAAAAAAACAAATTAGGTCAGAAATAGCCCTTCATTCATCTCTTCAACTTCGCCAGGTACACGTGGCCGCTCCAATCATCTCAGCATTAACACGTCATATCATATCGTTTAACGATATTTTGAGATCTCGCGATTTAAATCTCGGTTCTCGTGTCAATGGATTTTGATTCCTCCCGTTACACGAAGTTTGGCAAATTGTCACGAGCTTTTGTCCGTTGGAAAGATGCCGTGCAAAGTACAAAAATCAAAACATTTTCTAACTAAATAAATAAATATTTATTTATTTCTTTAAATTAAAACATTTTCCTAATTTTTTAAAATTAATATTTAATCTTTACTAACATTTTTCTGCGACATAACTACGTTACCTACTTGCATTGACGTGATTCTAAGAGTGAAGATTATCCCCACAATTCAACACAAAATCTTTTAGTACGTTTTTTTATCACTCACGTGTTTTCTTTAAAAATTCATGAAAACTTCTGCATTTTTATGATTTAGCGATAAAAAAGAAGGTGCACATGATCATCTTATTCTAAGGGTCATTCTAAGTCAGACATGGTCTTCAACCATTAATTTGTGTGCATTTACTCAATCGTCACGTGCCTGCGAGCTTCCATTATTGTTCTTCTATAAATAAGAATCAACAACCCGTATCTTTTGAATTAGATAGAAGAGTCGTCAACTTGAACGTGTATTCGATTCGATCGATCTCGGGTATATTTATTTATGGTTTAGATGTATTTAATAAGAATGTCCTTCGGTGAATGTTGTGGGAGGGCAAAGAAGAAAGAAAGTGGTGCATTGAGCATGTGATGTTGGGGTTTAAAAAGTGGGAATTTTGTACTTGGAGAAAGCATGGTGACGAACAAGTACATGAGCTTTGTTTGCTAAGAAAGAAAGAAGCACAGTGACCCATTATTTGCCCTACACTGTCCAATCTCTTCCACCATATCTCTCACATTTTTTTGCATTTATTAAGGTTTCTAGCTGTGTTTTTTCATGTTACACAACATTAAATTTGGTTGTTTCGTTTGATTTAAACAGTATGGTAAGCTAAGCGTTTTAAGTAATGTTTGATAACTATTAATAATTGATCACGACACGTAGGTTTGTTATGCTAAAATTATGTACTCTCAACTCTTGTGCTTCTAAGTTGATTGATATTAAAACCTGTTATTATCAAGTGTTGATAACTATAAATAATTGATCATGTCACGTGGGTTTGATATGCTAAAATGATATACTTTTGTATTTTGTAAATCGTTCAATATGATAATATTTGATGTTAGTTGAGTTCTTTAAACAGTGTTGGTAAGCATAAGTAATTAGATCACGATGTGTGGGTTTGAGGTTGAGGACGGAGTCCATTCTCTTTTCCAACTCACTTGGACCATCACTCAACATGAATCGTCCATATCAACACCTAAAATTACTTTTCAATTGTATGAACATGTATGAACCAACCCAATTTTAAAGTAACTAGAAAAAGAAAACCCTTTGGAAACCTTAATTTTGAGTTTTTGCCCCGTTGTAACAATGAATTCAACAATTAAAACCTACGTCCTAATAATATGTACGTGCTTTAATGATTCCATTAATTATCGAGTTGCCATTGCACGGTTGAGAAGACACCAATCAAATTATAGAGTGCTAGCTCAACTTCCATTTCTTTTCCTCCACATTAATTTTCACTTCCCATACCATCATCCCTCTCATCCATTTTATTTAACGAACTTACCTTAAAGTGAACACTATTATACCATCTTCGATGTATGAGATTCCCTTATAATAACATACGATTATTCTCTCGAGAGTTCGTTAAGGCACAACGACTAACAAAACATCTAAAAGTAAAGCACTATCTTAATGCATAGGCTACCAATGCTATACCAAATCGGTGCCAAATAACAATTTTAAGTAGTTATCGATCGAAACATAGTTCATTAGATGACGTGAAAATAAAGAAAGGTAAAAAGAGCGAAAAGAATAGAAAGAAAGAAAAATAGTAGAAGTAATGGGGAATCTTAGAAGGAGCATCCCGAGATATTTCCGTGGTGGGAGCAAGAAAACAGGCTAGCTTTTGCCTAACCCCACAACACCGTTTCCACTATTTTTTTATCCCTTCTCTTTTCCTCTTTTCCTCTATATAATTTTAATGCCCTTTCCCTTTCCTTTCAACTTCAACCCTTTTTCTCCATGCCTCTTCTCTTCTATCACCTCTCTTCCTCTTCTATTCTCTCTCTCTCTCTTAACTTTTTCCTCCATAGACATCCCATGGAGCTCTAGGGCTCAAACGCGTTATCTTTTTCCTTCCATGGTCTTTGACCACCTTCAGCTCTTTCTCATATCAAGCTAAATCCATATGATCTTAACTGGGTTTTTGGGGTTCTTTCATGGGTCTTCTTACATTTTTGAAACATGGAGCTTATTTGCATAAATGGGTCATTTTTTTCTTATGAGTTTCTTGACCAAGTTCAGTTTTTTCCTCGTACTAAGCTAAATCCATTTGATCTTAACTGGGTTTGTGGTTTTCTTTAATGGGTTCGTCTTTGATTTTTGTTACATGGAGCTTATTTGCATAAATGGGTCGTTATTTTCATTAAGTTCTTGATCAAGTTCGGTTCTTTCTCATATGAAGCCAAATCCACTTGATCTTAATTGGGTTTTTGGATTTCTTATCTGGGTTGTTCTTAGATTTTTGAAATATGGAGAGTCTGGTGTAAAGATCTGATCTTTTTATGGTAGTAATTAGGGTTAAAGGCAGAGCTCCTTGAAGTCCAATAGAGGGTTATGGCAGGGTGATTGAGCTGCTGAACTATGGATCCCACAGCCCCTATTTGATTGAGCTGCTCATAGGCCTGTGGCTTGCATATCTCAGGAGCTTCATCGCCTGTTTGGTTACACCCTTGTTTGGATTGAAGGGAGCTCTACATATTCTCTCTAATAATCAATATTAGCTTTTGTTTGTTCATATTCATTCTCAGCTAACCCTTTTATGCCTTGATTTTCTCCATTGATTTTGATAGATCTTTGCTTAACTTATGTTTTGGATTGAAGAGTTGATCTTTGCAGGCAGTGAAGGGCTGTTTTTCATGATCTATTTCGATTAGAACGGCGTGGGATCTGTGCGACGTTCATATGTTCTTTAGAGTTGGGAGTACGATGTTGTTGTTGCTTGGTCGCTGTTTGATGTTTCTGGACATCCTTTTTAGGGCTGCAACTTCGAATTATTTCTTTCAATTTTTTTTGTTTTTTGTTTATAGTTTGGGATACAAATTCCTATACATTCCTATGATGATAATACATAACAACATTATATTTGTAGGCAAATTTTTGCACTTTAATTTTGAAATTTTCATTTGATCCTTATTTACTCAGAAATTGTAAAAAAAGGAACTTAAATTAATAATGTAGGTGTAGAATGTTTTGCCATACATGACTTAGTTTGTGTTATTGTTTATTTAAATTAGTTGTAATGTGGAATAAAAATTGGTTCTCCGAAGTATATTGTGAATGACGTTAGTAGTGTTTTGAGTTATTTCCAATTTTCTATATAATTTTAATTAAATAGTTGGTATTATTCTATATATAATTTAATGGAAATTGAAATTTCAATATGAACACAATCTAAATTGCGTTGGAAGCAGCTTTTTAATTATAATGTATTACAATAGAAATATCCTTGAAATTTGTATTATATTTAAACCATAATTTAAATTCAACCCTTCTTAAAAACACTAAAATTTCAGGTTTATTGACCATTAAATTTTTCTAAACTTCAAAAACCCTTCTAAAAGGTTTTTTTTTTAGATTTTAAACATAATCTTAAAATATGAACAAACTTTTGAAGTAGCATAAAAAAAAAGAGGGTAATTTAAATATAATGTATTAATGGGGAGGGTATATTTCAAATTTTGAAGAAAAGATCAGGGATATTACTGCAATTTTTATTGCTAAAGTGTATTTTTTAAATATTATAGAAAGTCTAAGGATATTTTTAGAACTATATAAAAGTTATTTTTTTTAGACTTTTTAAAAATTTATTAGTATTTATGAGACAATTTTTTTTTTTTTTTTTTTTTTTTTTTTTTTTTTTTTTTTTTTTTTTTTTTTTTTTT
>NW_019272031.1:4759898-4815142 GCF_002738345.1 Cucurbita maxima | reverse complement strand
TTTTTTTTTTTTTTTTTTTTTTTTTTTTTTTTTTTTTTTTTTTTTTTTTTTTTTTTTTTTTTTTTTTGTTATTAATTTAGCTTCAATTTTAATAATCCTTTAGTTTTCAAAGTTTGAGTTTAATAGACCTTAACATAATTTATTTTTTAAAAAAATTGAAAACTGAATATTTTGTTTCATTACATAAGAATTCAAATAACATTATAATGGAAAATTCCATTCGACACAATCTTAACTCAATTGACATTTTTATGGTCGGGACCTACACAAAATAAATTTTAAATCATGCTAATGAATTTAGAGATTTAACCAAGGCTATTATTGAACAAAACTAAACTTTGAACATGTGATAAGCAAGAGTCAATTATTGAACAAAGCAAATAATTCTCTGTGGTACCTTAGTTTATATCAAAAGAATTTGAATTGTCATCAAATATTTATCCATTTGATTGACAGTTTGGTAGTTCAATAATTTATACACAAAACATTATGTAAATAAAAATGAGAGAGTTACCCAATAACGTGGTTAGCAAAAGCAACTGGATCTTCTCCCATAAACCGAACTCATCTTCCATATCGGCATATGCTAAGAGCAACAAAAATGTCCGTCGTCTCTAGTTTTGAGCAGCATAAACCATGGTTAGGATGCTCCCATGGTATGGTAAAACTATATATAATAAATTGAACAATATATATAACTCATTGGGCAGGGCTTATCATGTACCTGAAATCATAACCCACAGATCAGTTCTAAATATTCCAAACATGTGTGTGACTAAAAGAGATCAAATAGAAAAATGCAAGATTACTTTTTTTCAGACTCTCTCCTTCGATCCTGGATTTGATCCTCTATTTGAGAGGATACAACTCGGATTTCAACATTTTTCTGGCAAAGTTCCTTCCATTGTGTGGACAAAACATGAAGCTCAGATGCAGCTTTTTGCTGACCATTGCATAAAAAATCAACCAACTATTCCAAAGAAATGACCTCTAGCTTATACTAATAATATGAATTACAGGGATGTTACTCACTTGATGGAATTTTCTTTCGCGGTTAACTTTTTCCATCTTCTCATTCTGTTCTTGAGCTAATTGTTGCATTCTGACAGTAACAAGACAATGTAAGTAACAATCATATATGGTCAAGTTGGTCAGATGTAGTTTCTTGCTTACTACATTAAGAAATGACATGTATATAAATGTGGCCAAGTGTTTTATAAAGCTAATGCCTGTCATGCAATGGTTTTTAGTTTTGATAGAAACGGCCCTTGCCTCAGATAATGTGACAACAAGCAAGTGAAAGTTGGAATGTCTAACCAAAAGAGAGACACCGACTTTTATGTTGCAGGGGCATGCAGAATCTCATTGTCATTATATCATGAAGATCCCAAATATAAAGTTCTCGGGTATTTACAATATTAAATAACGTGAAGTGATAACCTCCTCAAACATAAAGTTTCTAGCATGGATGCAACGTTAAAGGGCACCTGGGCAGGACCTTACTTGTACAGGATCTATTTTATAAGTTGTACTCCCATGTCCTTGAGTTCTAAGAAAGAGCACATAGGCACTCATGAAAGAAAGAGCCATAGGCAGCAGCAAGTGCATATGGATGTTTCATTTCTTCTGGCTAGTGTAGTCAAAAGTAAGGATTGCAATGCGTTCACCAATGTGCAAAGATAAGCATCTAACAATAATAAAGTCCTTGATCAATGAATCGAATCAATTCAATTCAGATGGGAATAGTATAGTTGTGGTGTAGAAACCCAACATTACCAACTGTGAGATCCGACATAGTAGAACAAAGCAATCTTTATAAGGGTGTGGAAACCTCCTCCTAGCAGATGCGTTTTAAAACTTTAAGGGGAAGTCCAGAAGGAAAAGTCCAAATAGGACAATATCGGCTAGTGGTGACTCTCCAACACATGAGGTCGTGGTATTGCAGGAATTCCAGGACCTGTATGAGTTCAAGCAGCCAACTCTAACTGTTCTCCATAAAATTAAAATTTTCGAAATACAAATCTTTAGTGCCTAGAACAATAGAAAACATATCAAAACTTCACCTCAGCACTTGATGACGTAGTAAGCATTGAGTTTTCTGAAGTGTCTGCTTCCAAGAAGTTTCGTCATTCTTTTTATTTGGAGCTGGCGTCTCCAATTTGTATCTTGCAACATCGAGAGGCACGGGAGGCCTCCCAGCTCTTACACGTTCATACTCTCTGGCAAACATTGGATGATCCTGGGTCCAAACTAACTATCGTCAACATTATCCTATTTTTTAACATTTGCAAGAATTATCCTAAGTAATGGTAAAATAAATCAAAGAAGATCAAGTAGTGGATCTTATAGTCATTGGTTCACATGCTGTGGCTTCCGGATAAACAAAATTCGGCATTCTAATTCGTTGATTGATTTTTAATTTGATTTTCTCGACCTTGTTTTCGAGTAAACATTATGGAGGATGTTTCAAAACAGAACCAGCAAATGAGGCTTCTAAACACTTCCAAATTCAGCATTAGCAACTTTCAATCAAATATATCCAGTGAAAACAATAATAATTTGTTCTTTCGCCCCTAAAAACTTAGAATCAGGTGGAACTATAAGTGCATAACCCAGAGGAAAACTCCGGCGGGAAAGGAAATCGGAACCTACCTTACGTCAAATTTGAACTTGAGAACAGGAGGCAAGTCTTTGAGAAAGTCGGCCGGTCTCTTGGAGCTACGCCGCATCTCTTCCTCCACTAAGCGATCGACCTCTGCAAGGGTCTACATAGTCGTCGTCGATGTAGGACAAGGCGTCGATTACCTCCGCATCTGCAGAAACACGCCACGCTGGTTGCGGTCGAGCTTCGAGCATTAGGAAATCCCCGTTATTGTTGTTAATCGCCATAGCCACCACAGCGAGCAACTGACCTTAGAAGTTTCAGATTCACAGAAGCTCAAGTGCGAGAAGCTTGAGTTTCTTCAGCCGCCTTCACAGAAGAAATGGGTTTTCTCCATTTTTTTTTCTAATTAATTTACGATTTAATTAACATTTAAAATTATAAATTTAAATTGTCTCGACATTTAATTTAATCACATAAAATTGTAAATTAAAAATAAAAATAAAACAAAATCCTCAAAAGCAGCTCACATCACTCTAATCTAAAGGATTCGAAAAGCATTGAGCCCGACATCACACCAATATATTGAATTGTCGGGTATCTTATCTAATAGAGTACTATTCATATTATTCAAATCATACATCAATTATATATCTTAATCAAATTGGATTTCTTAATCAATGCATTCATATATTACTTTAGATTACAGTTTATCCAATTTCATCCAAAGATTCATAAAAATAAATTCAGTATGAAAGCCAATGAAGAACAACAAAATTTGTAGTTGACTCAAGCTCATTGTAGAAAGCAAGAAAAATGGATATGCAGTCCAACCTCCGTTCGTTGTTGTCAAGCAACGACTAAGCAAAATACCCGATGGCCTTAGCACCATCGGCGATTGCCTTCTTTTCTTTTGTCGAGTATGATCGCATTTGTAGAAGTTGATTCTAGGGGTACCATGTAGTCCCTTTGAAAGGGTGAGCATTGAACTACTACTTTCTAATCAAACTACTATCTAAAAGTGACAACATGGTACTTCAACAATGGAATTGGGTTGCTCGTTTGATCGAAGATTGTATTATCGTGGCTTCTTGTTACTCACGAGCTAGTTAAAGAGTGGTTCTAGCCACTTTGGATACCATGTGATTGTAGTGGCACGTGAACCACCGAATAGGGGCTGTCTTCCCCCATCGATGGCTTGTGGAATATAAGTGCGTCCAAGCACAACACAGCCAAAAGAGTCCGTAATATAATGGAACCGTTAGTGATCTTATCCCAAAAAAGGATGAGAAGTAGAAACACAAAGGAAAATCAGACCATAAAACATAGAAAGACACATACATATATATATATATACATACATATATATATATATATATATGTATGTATGTATATATAGGTTCGAAACAGAGTAATTAGAACACAAACAGGACAGTGAAGAGAGGTGAAGGGAAGAAGCATAGCTGCTTAGGACTTCCCTTTGCAGTATACTCTTTCTTATTCTTACACATACTTTTATATATTATTATTATGCATTATAGATACATCCATACAGATGGATGATCTGGTGACGGGTGACGGGTGGGTATTGCATTCATGCTGCGGTGGCAACCTTCTTGGCAGCAGGCTCCTTCTGGGCATTGAAATAGGTAGCAGCGATGGGGAGGCCGAGTTCGAGGTGGGTTGCAAAGTGGCGAGTGTTGAAGTTGGCTCGGGTGGCTGGCTGCTCGATCATTCCAATAGGGCCCTTCTGCTTGAACAGCAACAGGATGTAGCGGTGAATTCCGATGGGTGGACAAGGCCCCGTGTACGCCAAGATCTCCCTTCCTGCAACATACACCACCACACAACACAACACAACACAACACAACACTATTATATGTTCTATGTTCTGTTGGGTCACATAAACAAGTGGCACAAACCCCACCTACACGTGTTCTTCATATTCTTCTTAACACATCAACTCCTCCTCCTACGTGTGGATGAAGTTACTAAAACTAACTAAAGGGCGTGTGTTCTTCAAATCCAAGCTACAACATTAGTGTTTTAGTCCTTGGTTCTTGAGTTCAATCAAGAATACATTTCTTTGATGAAATTGTTGGAGTTCGTTACTAAATCTAAGCTAAAAATGAGGGGAAAAGAGAGGGATAAAATCAGTGGTTTTGATTTACTTTCAGAGGAACCATGCGTAATTAATAAGCATCATATTCCTTGACAAGGATGGATGTATACATAAAGTACGCATGCACACATGGATGCATGCATGCATGTATGTATGTATGTATGTATGTATGTATGTGTGGAAGCTAACCATGCATGCCAACTTAGCTTGTTCCCAAAAAAAAAACAAAGGGTATGAGCCTTTTTGTTTTTTTGGTCAAGTTGTTGTGCTTGGAAGCTTGTGAACGATGAAAATGTAAGAAATCGAATAGAAATGTTAAATAGAAGGAAGAATTTTGATGTTTTATTACCTAAGTTCACATTTCCAGTTCCAGGGATATCCACAACGATCCTGTTCATAACATGCAACAAAGAAGCTATGTAAGCAATCAAGATACGAAGATATAACTGTTTAAGCATGGTAGATTATACACAAAGCAAAATTAGATATCCATGAGTAAAACTAACCAGTGCACCCACTCCCTCATATAAGGCTCACTCGGGCTCGGAGCATCCGGGTCTACCATCACCTAGAAGCCACAAACATTCAAAATGATGGAATTAAAGACATGCATCCACACCACACTCAACGTCTGCGGATACTTAAAAAGACATTCTAAATCGAGGCTAAAACAACAAAATAAGAAGATAAAAGAGAGTGCAAGAGAGAAACCAGAGTGTAAAGGTCGGAGAGATTAAGAGAACTCATGAGGATCCTGGGAGGATCATCGGTAAGAGAAGGCCTAATGTTGCAGCCATTAGTGACATGCTTGGAATGGTAGTAGACCGACATGGTAGCCGAGGGCACAAACATGTCGACCACATCGCCGATGACTCGCTCCACCACCAAAGGGTCCACATAGGCCGCCATGGAAAAGGACAGAGAAAGGCACGGAAATTGAAAGGGGGCTGAATTTGGTGGCGATTAGGGTGATGGGGTTTGAAGTGAAGGGGGAAGTGGGGTTTATATAGATACAAATTTGGTAATGTCTATGGCTTTGGCGATGGAAATGGTGGTGGGATTTGTGAAAGCCATGGGACATGCACAGGCTCACGTAAATCATACAGCTCCAGTATTCTACACGTGTGAGGCTGGCCTCGTGGTAGAACCACCCTCCCATAGTTTTTTCTACCCACGTGCCAGCATTACCGCCGTCAGTTACAGTCACCCACCTCCTTTGAGTGTCAAATTACAAAAAAACCCGGTCAGGCTGCCTCATAAGAACCGTGGGATGAAATTGAGAGAGGGTAAACTCGTAATTTAGTCGAAGGTAGAAGGGTTACAATTTAGGGTGGTTAAATTTTGAATTGCATGAGAAGAATTGAGAAGGTGGTTAAAGCATAGGCAAGTGCTTTCCTTGTGTTAATGGTTTGTTTGATTGTAGCTGTGCTGGTGCCGCTGATTCTGGCTTTTTCATGCAAATCTTAGCTGTGACAATGGAGCTTGATACCCAACAGATGCTTACAAAATATTGGTGATATCTTTTCCCTTCTCAACATGCATTTCTTTATATACACCACTCTCCTCTTTCGATAACTAAAACTCTGTCAAAGATTTAGGGGTAGATAGAAAAAACAACAACTCAACCATACCTACAACCGTCACAGATGAGACAAAAACAATTAGGAACTCAATAATAACTAAAATTATGTCAAAGATTTAGTGATCATTCAACTTGAGAACTAAAGGAGAGGTTTCCGCATTCTTATAAATCGACGTGAGATCTCACACTAACACATAAACTCTTTTCAAGAAAGGAATCCGGCATCGTGAAAAATTATGGAAGAGACCGCTACAACGAAGTTAACATTGCCAATTCTACACCGGTAGGTACAAAACTACAATACTCAACAATTTATAAGTATCGATCTCGTTCAATAATTTGTCCACGTGCATCACTAGAATCTTACAGGTGTGAGGCTAGCTCTGCTATGTTTGGGCACATGGCAGCATGAGCGGTATGAGTTTGAAGTTGAAGGCTTTAATATGATTATGGAAGGTCCACAGATTGTAAAAGCAAAAGCCAAAGACTTGTTTGGGGCCGAACAAACGGTGACAAACTATTGTTCTTCTTCCCTGCAGGATTCCCTTCATGCACTTCTTTTTCCACACACATTCATAAAATTTCTAATATATATGTACATGCACCTCGGTATGTACGTATATCCACATCTTTCGTTTTCGTTTTCGTTTTCTAGAGGAGTTATAAGTGGTAGACCAAATTTAAATTTGGAACAATTCAAGTTCACTGCTAACCGATATTAGGTAGTTACCTATTGCCGTTAGCTTTACGGTTTTAAAATGCATATGCTAAATAGAGGTTTCCATATACTTATAATGTTTTGTTTCCCTCTCCAACTAATATGAGATCTCAAATATTTCCATACACTCACCAGTAATGTTTTGTTCCTCTCTCCAACTTATAAAAGATCTCACAATTTACCACCTGCCAACGTTCTCGTTGCCACACTACTCAGTTTCTAACTCTGATACCATTAGTAACAGCTATACGTAATGGGTCAAAGCGGACAATATCTGCTAGCGGTGGGTTTGAGACAAAATTATACGAACAACGAGTACAAGACCTTTCTATGGCTTACTTTCGCTATACCCGAGTGATTATTTGACTTTAATAATGATCAATCCTAAGATGTAAGGTGGAGTTAGACTTCATCAAGTGACGGTAATCTAAATTACAGATCAAACTCACTCAAAAGTGGAAGAAGTGATAGATGTACGTTACAACTAAAAGATTATTTGACTTTAACAGCGATCGATCCTAAGATGTGAGGTGGAGTCAAGCTTCATCAATAACAGTAAAAAGTGACAGATGTGAAATTCGAAAAATAGTGTGTACTACTCCTTGTTACAAACTACATCCAACCATTGAATGTGTACAATCAAATTCTAATTTAGTTGTTGAACTTTTAAATTTATTTACTTAATTCTTGAATTTTTAAAAATATTTTATAAGTTAAATCTAATAAGTTCGTGAATTGTTCTAGCAGAGAGGAAGATCCTTAGGAGGAGGAAGCAGAGATTTTGATTCGCCTACTCCATTTCGAACGATGAGTCCCATTGCAAGACCCCAAGAGGTATGTCCTTCAAGATGACAATGTATAAACCAAGCTCCTGGATTGTTCGCCCTGATTCTGATGGCCGCCCAGCCTCCGATCGATACCGCTACCGTGTTTCTCTCCGGCGGATCGACGAGATTATACATCGCCGGATCCCTGGCCACATTGAAATTCCCAAATCCTCTGCCGACAACGAAGAAATTGTGCCCATGAACATGAATTGGATGATTCTCCACATTCAAAAAACTTGTCCCCTGAAACACGATTTCCAAATCTGTCCCGTATGCAACTTCCAAAACCCTAGTTCCAAATTTTGCGTTCATGTTGTTCGTCAATGGGTTCGCACCCGTGTAATCATAAACCTTCGGAGGTTTTTCTGGAAAATCGGAAGAGTAGCTCTTAGAAGCCGTGTTTCTGTAATGCGATTCCAATATGGACAAAGCCGGACGAACGAAGGATTGATTGTTCATAGAAGCAAAGAAGCTCTTCCCGTTCAAACCCTGGCAAGATTTCCCAGACGGGCAATCTTGAAGGTTGAGGCTTATAGTTATGACAACTCTTTTATGAACCGTCTTAGGAACATTACATGGGTACATAGGAGATCCAAGGCTGCGGAGTTTGTTCAAAAATGCCGTAGCAAACTCAGTATCCTTCATTTCTGGGAGGTTTTCAGGTATTTGTGAGCTAAATTTCTTGATTTTTGTGCTGTTGTATCTCAAGAAACCAATGGAGGTGGAATTGTTGAAGGGGAAAATTGAAGTTACATAGGGTGTGATAGCCATTGGGAACATTTGAGAGTGCTCTGGAACTTGATCTGTATTGAGCAGGAGAGTGGTGGTTTGGCCAGGAGCTATCATAATGGCTGTGGTATTGAAGGGCTTTGTGTATGCAGCATCAACTTCCACCACTGTCAATGTGTGATTGGCTATGGCGAAGAAAAGTTCATTGTTGAGTGCTGCATTGATGACTCTCAGCAGGTAAGTTTTCCCCCTTTCTACTGTTGAAATGAATGTGTCTGCATTGATTGATCATTGTGATGATTGAAAATTATGTTTACTAATGAGAAGTTTTGGTAGTGGAAGTGTTGGATTTACCTTTGGTAGAGGAAGGATATAGAGGTCCTGGTAAGCCATTTATGGTGTAGGCATCAGAAACGTTAGGCCCACCTCCATGTTTCAACATCTCGTTTTCAACTTCTTCCACATCTCCATTCCACCATTCACCTGTGTTTGTGAAGTAAAAACTGAAGAACTAATCATCACAGATCATAAATCATGAACGTTTATAAAAACCCATCAAACCAAAGCATCTAAAAGTACTGAAACAATGAAGGATTGGTTTGGAATGAATATTCAAAAGAGAAACTTTTAAATGAAAGCACTGTTAGAAACCATGAATCCTTCTCTAGAGCTCTCGAACAAAGTACACCTTTTGTTCGACACTTGAGTCCCTTTTGACTACACCTTCGTCCACTTAATCGAGGCTCGACTTCTTCTCTGAAGCCCTCGAACAAAGTACACCCTTTGTTCGACACTTGAGTCACTTTTGATTAGTCATTCGACACTCACAACTTCTTTGTTCGACATTTGAAGATTATATTGACATGGCTAAGTTAAGGCCTGACTCTAATACCATGTTATAAGCAACAAACCTCCACAATGGTATGATATTGTCCACTTTGAGCATAGGCTCTCATGGTTTTGCTTTTGGTTTATCCAAAAAGCCTCGTACCAATGGAGATGTATTTCTTACTTATAAATGCATGATCAACCCCTTAATTAGCCAATGTGTGACTCATCTTCCAACAATCCCCAACAAACATTTCTTCTGAGCTAGGGAGAAACACTAATGTTCTCTATTTAAGAATTTTCAAAATCACTTTTGATCATTAAACCAAGTCACTATCAAATTTTGATTGGTTTGAGAAGTGTTTAAACGGGTTAAAAGCATATTTTATTCTTTCTAAAGTCATCCCAAACTCACTCGAGACGAGCGAGACTTACCAAAGAGAATAGGAATCTCAGCTTCAATGGGAGTAGAGGAGAATGGGTAAGGCATGCGAGGGTAAATGATGAAGGCACCATGCACAGAAGCTCGTTGCCATGAATTATGTGCATGCCACCATAGTGTCCCTCTTTGATCATTCACTGAGAACTTGTATGTG
Source organism: Cucurbita maxima (assembly GCF_002738345.1). NCBI lineage: Eukaryota > Viridiplantae > Streptophyta > Magnoliopsida > Cucurbitales > Cucurbitaceae > Cucurbita > Cucurbita maxima. The sequence goes on along the minus strand of NW_019272031.1, from coordinate 4,805,138 downwards.
TATGATTCACCAGCTCTGATAGGACACTGTGTTATGTAAGCTGGACCATCTGCCCATCCTGTTCTTAGTTGCTTCACCCCATGCCTGCAAACAATCAGATTTGTTATGGATTGAACTTGTTTAGCTTAGAGTTGAAAAGTCGAACTTTTTTATGTGTAAATTTGCTTATTTATAGGCTCATCTCGTGGAGGGAAAAGCCAAAATTGAGTTCTAAATGTGTAATGTTGTTTGGCAAAGAATGCTTTGTTCTATATTTAGAGCTTATAGCATGTTTGAAACTTACCAATGAATGGTTGTATTTTCATTCATGCAATTGTTGACCTTGATTCGAACAGTATCACCTTCATGAACTGCAATGGTTGGCCCTGGATACTGTCCATTCACAGTTAGAAGTTGCTTTGTATGGCCCAACCTTCTCACCTTCTTCCACTCCACCTTATAGGAAACAAAATCATCACTTTTGAGTTGAAATGGCAGAGTAATATCAGTAACCACAAGGATGTTCATATGTTTTTAGAGCCAAAAAAGAAAAAAAAAACAAAAACAAAAAACAGAAAAGACGCTTTCTTCATCGAGCTTACATTAAACTCAAAGCGTTTAATGACAGGAGAAGCAAAGCTAAATGACATAAAACCAGCTAGGAAGATGCCTATGGATATCAACAGCATCCCACATTGCTGGCTGAGGCTCCCCATTGTCACCAAGTTAGCTAACAATCTATATACTACACAAAGTTGCAGTTTTTGGTAGTTTTTTTGCTCACTTTGAACTCAAATTGTGCTGTCATTTGGCACAGTTTGTGAATCCTTTTAAAGTTGTGGGGGTTGGTGTGTAAGTGGGGTTAATTGCTGCTGATATCGTATGGGCAATGTCAATTGGTTGTTTAATTATTGATATGAAGATTAGGTGCTTGGCTACGGAAATATTATTGATTCTTATTGCATTTTAACATGAAATTACCATCCTATTTACAAGCTTTGCATAAAGTTCCATATAGTTTTGTTTAATTTGTCAACTTCCTTGATATCCTCTTGTCATTTCAATCAAAGAACTTGATTATTAGTGTGAAAAAATCAAGACCCAAAATTGAATTGGGTTGGTATGAGTTTATCTTGTTGTTTGTAAAGTAATAATGTTAAGGTTATCTAAGAAATGAGCAGCTTCAGACTACTTTGTTACAGATGGAGGCTCGGGGACGGTAGGCACATCGAGATTACTGAGGATCCATGAATCGCTAGTATAGGGCGTTTCAAGCCAGACTAGGCCTACGAAAACTATGAAGGTAGTTATGTTGACTCTTTTAAAGATGGATCTGTCCAATGTAGTAGAGTCTAGTCGTCCCGTGTGAATAGGCGATCAAAGCTAACGCCCTATATAATTTAGTTTAGTGGAATAATTTTGATTAAACACGTTCTTTAGGGAGATGTGTTCTGCTTGACAAAAGATTTATGTATGATTTGATTATTATTTTCCCTATTCATGAATGTTGAAATATTGCATTAGAAATTTCAAATGGTCCAATTATGGAAGCATATTGCATCTACTCCATTTGAAATTTGAGTTTCATTGGCCCTACCAGGGTTGCCAAACCTTCTCAATAAACTTAGTAACGTTGCACAGTTTGAATTCAAAATGTCCACAAATATTATATTCTATCAACATCAATTTAAAAGATTAATCAAACGGATTCTTCTACAAAATTTTCAGCCGAACTAGCTTTGAGTCTCTACCCAGTGATTAAAAAAAGGTGTATTTGGTCGAGTATAGCTAATGTGACTTTCTTGATCTATAGTTCCTCTTCTTTCTCTCTCTCGACTAATGCTTGAATCACCTAAACAGTTTGAACCTTCGAAGATTAGGTGGGTGGGGAGGTGAAATCTCCTGACTCTTATTGTTTTTAGGGGAGACCTTTCAGTGATTGGCTGCCAATGAAGAATGAAATGTGAAATTTTGGTACATTTGTAAGTGGTTGCATCCTCTACACTAATGAGTTGAAAATTCGCCCAAAAGGCCAAAGTAACATTAAAATATATAAAGTTCAAAAAGTGGTGGCTCTAATTTATGAAGTTTTTCCCAATGATACAGCCATAACAAAGAATGCAACCAAATAATCCCTTGGACAGCAAGTTGGAAGGCTATAATTTATCACCTTGTTCGACTGTAAATATATATATGTATATATATATGGAGCATTTTTTTTTCTATGCTGACGATCTCAAACTGTTGGAAAGCAAGTAATAGGGTGGGTAGCAGAAAATTCTTGGCAATTTCTTGGGGCAATTTCTTCTCCCAAGAGTTTTATTTTATTTTTAGTTTAACCATTTTTGGAGTAGTATTCAAACTTTTGACTTATTGGTTAAATAATAAAATTATCGTTGAGCTAATGTCCTAATGATGCTCTTTCAAACTTTTTCGTTTGAAAACAATTTAAAAATACTTCGGAAAATGTGTAAAGAGACTCTCGAGAAGATAGATGATTTCCATGCATAGTAGCTTTGGAGCATATGAGAAAAGAGATGTTCAAACTTCTCGTTATAAATTTTATGACAATCAAAATAGTGTTATCCCATCAATTTAATGAAATAGACCGGTCTAAATACTCAGATAATAAGAAAAAATCTAGTTCCCTTTCTAAAATGAGTGTTAGGGTGCATTAACACATATTTTCTTTCAACATTTCAAAATATTTGGCAAACTAAAATTCAGAAAGTACTTGTACTTGGATGGAACAACTTTTGCATATTATTTACAAGAAAAGGGGTATATTTCCTCTATATTTCAATAATTCAAAGATGAGGGACAAAATCATACTTATTGTTCGTTCATTAAACACAAGGGACCAAAGTGAAATTTGCCTCATCGAGCACTTTTTCTCCCAGGGAAATGGTGACCAGATCTCACCTTCTGACTCCTGTCTTTAGCAGCTAAATATATCAACATGAAGTCACCTCTGAAGGACTGCAATCTTTTGAGTCGATTCATCAACTGCTTCACTTTTGACCTCAGAACTCGTTTCTTCCTCCTGTGAAGATTTAGAAATGCATAAAAGTTGCATCAAAAGAGATAACTTTGGTACTGATGTACGTTTCCTTTCAGAACTTGCTTTTCATTTTCACTTTCATTCTTCAAGAGAGATTTGAGTCATAGTTTTAGTAAGTTGGTTTATGAAGCTTGAAATTGAGAAGTATTCATTGGTTTCATCTCTACTTGAACTATACAAAAGATTGAATTGGTACAAAATCAGGCATGTAACAAGAGTCTTATATGTAAGTTGATGAATTGTAAAAATTATTATAACTAGGGTTCATGTAAATTGGATTTATGGAGCTTATATTATTAGAAAATCTGAACTTATTTTCTTTCTATAAGCATACTAACATAACAAATTTAGTCTTGATTTCTTAACCCTATCCTAAACAATTCTATCTCATGAGCTAAGTGACTTAAGCTCTACATCTATGCAAAAAAGGCTTAGAAATATAAAAGACAGATTTCACATGTATCTCTCTTTTATCTCTGATAGGACATATGATCGCAGAACCATATATATATATATACACACGCCAGCTAAGAGTTTATCATTGGCATCCAAAATTCAAAATATCCAAGATGCTAAAATGATTTGAATATGTGGCCGAGATGTCTAAATATAACATATCCTCGTATCTGTTTTAAACTTTGAGCCGATCACATCCAATGCATCAAAATTCTAGCAAGATAAGTGATTCATACGAAGGAACAAGGAATAGGGATACTATTTATTACCTCAGACTTCTCCTTCGGTATTACCCCTACACACCTCGATGCACTAATGCTAGCACTTTTGAAGAGGTGGGCACTCTTCTCTTCCCCCCTGCGTTCATTTTGTGCATTTGAGTTTATATTTCCAGAAACAATTTTGGAAGCCATAGCAAAGAAGAAGTGAAAACCTACCTTCCAAAATCATTGTTATGCTCAGCGTTCTTGTGCTCGGGTGGAGTAACCCGCTCCCTGAAAATATGATATATTATAAATTTAGATGGAAATGAAGTATTTACTGCAAATCAATGCGTACAAATCAATCTTCTGAGAATAGGTACAGAATTTCATAACTTACCCTCGTACAGGAAATAAATTATCATTCTGATACCATATTTCTCGACACAAGATCTTAAAATTATAATATACTGCCACAGATCGTCAATCCTTTGTCCAGATGGAGAACAGAGGAAAAGGATGTAGACAATGCTTATTAGTTATTTGATCATGTGGCTTCTTAAAATTGTATCATTGACTTGAAGAGAACAACCAAATTTCTATTCGAATTATTACCGAGGTAAGGAAACGTTCTGCCTTTGAAGTGGAGCACTTCTTTGACCTTTGCTGAAGTTCTCTTCCAGATGCGCAAACTGAAGTTTAAATCGATCAACGCCACTGATATGTGCAAGAGGAAGAAATGGATAATTAACTGATGAATCAAGCAAATATTACTTTTATCTTGGATCAACCATTTGTATCATCATAACATGTAATGTGGACTAGATTGATAGAAAATCAATATGCAAAAGAAAGATTGTTTACTTTATGACATAGGCCCATTCCATAACTAATTGAACTCTAAAAGATGTTAATATTCAATTGTAGAGCCACTACCTTGGATAGATAAAGGTAGATTGACCTCCATCGTGTAGGCCCTCCTGACACATTTCGGGATGATACTCTAAAATCTGTAGACTTCATACAAGAAATTCAGTACATTCTTAATTAAATTTGATCGCCCATAATTTTGGCGGGCAACCTTCATCTCCAAAACTTAGACAAAAACTTCATCAATCAAAATTTCAGATTTTCATCGTGAAGGTAAAAACTCTTCTTATATATATATATATATATATATATAAAATACTTAATATAAATTACTGTTAAAACAGCACGTTTCAAGTTGCTAGGCTACATACCTCTGCATAAATTAACTCTCTAACATCATCTTTTGTTAATCTCTTTCTCTCAAAGTCAAACTCAAGCTTTGAAATTGGTTGAATAGAAGGTTCAATTTCTGCTTTCTTTATATCATTGAAGTAAGAATCCGTAAGTGCCTGAAATTGGATTCAGTACACGCAGATATACATAATTACCAAGATTTTTAAAAGGATTTTACAAGGGAAATAAAATTGGTCGGCAGATTCCACGTACCTCTGCAGCAGTTAGACGATGTTTGGGATCAAATGCCAGGAGGCGTTCCAGTAAACGAAGTGCCAATGGGTCAGCATTAGGAAACTTTCGTGAGAATGGAACTGGTGTTTTCTTACGCATGTTTCCCAGGTACCTTCTTGCCTTTTCATTCCTAATCTTGAAATAGATTAAAAATACAAAAGGGTGCAAAAGAGAAGGTTTCAGAGGTGAGTAAATTTGAATGATGCTTCTAACATAACTTTGATGCATGAACCTAAAATCGTGAATTATTCATATGTTTCATGCTTTGAAACTACTGAAATTCGTAAACTGGTATAATAATTGTCAGTTTATCTCATAACCCCAATAAGACAAATAAATAACTGAGTCAACCAACCTTCGCTACGGATTCAGCATCAGGAGTTCCAAACAGATCGGTAATTAAATCTAACTGGTGAGCCACATTTTTTCCAGGAAACAAAGGTTTTCCCGAAAGCATTTCTGCAAATATGCATCCGATACTCCAAATATCTATAGCAGGGGTATACTGAGAAAATAAAATAAAATTAATCCGTCAAAATTTGACATATCACATAGCAGTCATTTTAATTCTACCCTAGAAAGATTTGCCCACGTTCTTCTTGCAATGGGCATTTAGGAAATAATCTAATTACAATGCCCTCTCAAAGTACTACTATGGTCACATGTTTTAATGGGATATTGAAGGAGGATACAAGGATAATATAATAAATGTAGGTGTGTATAAAAATGAGCAATACAATAATTTTGGAATCATTTGAATTAGTACATCAGAAAAATATTTTGCACGTCTATGTAATCTCGAGAATCAAATACTCCTAAGCTTTAAGGATTCCGTACTCAACCACTCAACAACTGGTAATTGAATAATTAAATGTGATCTCTTGAAGATGTAAAGTTGCTTACTCTCGAGAAAAATGATCCACAGAGTTCGGGAGCCCGATACCAACGAGTTGCAACATAATCCTTCACAGAAGTCGAGAATAAACCCAAGGAAAAAATGAACTTGACAAATGAGTTGAATGTCATGATTTTCATAACCAAAGAAAGGAAGGAAGAAAACCTTACTGTCCAGAAAATAGTAGATGGCGCATCACTGAAAGATACTCGAGCTAGTCCAAAATCACATATCTTCAGTTTGCAGTCAGTATTAGCAAGTATGTTTTTTGGCTTCAAATCTCGATGAAGAACATTTGCTGCATGATAATAATACAGGTAATGGCTTAGTTAAGAATAATTTGAGGTGACAAAGCCAATTGAATCAGTAAGAGCACCAACCGGCATGTATATATTTTAGGCCACTAAGAAGCTGGTACAAGAAAAATTTATGCTGCTTGGCAGAAAGATCATTATTTTCCTTAATTACGTGGTGAAGATCAGTCTTCATCAACTCAAAAACAAGATAAATATCTTTAAATTCTCGCTGTGAGGGAGGAAGCATGATATGTTTTATCTCTACAATGTTCGGATGATGGAGCATCCGGAGGAGCTTAATTTCTCTTAGGATGCGTATGGCATCAGATACATGCTCAAAAACATCATGAATTTTCTTGATAGCAACCCTTTCACCAGTTTGGGTGTCAATTGCAGAACCAACAATTCCGTAGCTTCCTTTCCCAATCACTTCCTGAATATCGTATCGGCTTCCTTCTCCATACTCTGTGAAAAATTCTGAGTGCTTCTCGCCCTGCAGAACCATTGTCAGCAGCAGGGAAAAACTAAAACTGGAAAAGAGACATGAATGCCTAAAAAGTTCTCTTTTATTTCATCTTTACATTTTTTTTTTTTTTTTTTTTTGTCCTTGTTTGTTTGATGTCCAACGCAAAATCATAATATGCAAATAGGATTCCACACTAACATCGTACGGAGGGTGGAAGATATCCCAGTAACGGCGAAAGAATTTAAGTGTTGAATTAAAGTTTTATTTCAACCATAAAAGAAAAAACACAATGTAACCTACGATTTTCACATGCTCATCTTTGGGTTGCCTTATAATACATACTACTGTGATCTCCTTTTTTTCATTTCAGTATAATCTTCAATGGCAAAAAGCAAAGAATGGACAAAAACCGTGCCTGTGCTTGTTTAAAATATATATACTTTTTAATAATTATGAGTGTTCGAATTAGCTTTTACACGACTCGATTACTCTCATAGAACATCTGCCTAATCCTATCGCATTTGCCATATGTGCGTGCATGGTTAACATTGAAATACTATGAATCAGTGATTACTTCTCCTGAATTTGTATCATTTGAAACGGTATAATAAATTATTATTATGAGTAACTATATAAGCGGCATTTTTCCCGTCAAAAGAACCCAGACCAGAAAATGAAACGAAAAGGAATAGGGGCTTGTGGGTTTAACATCATCTACATGGTGAGTAGTCAAATAAGCTAAATGGACAGAAAAATCTTCATTTGATAACTGTAATACCCAGAATCCCAGAATTGAACATAAATAAAGAACTGGCTCATAGTGTAATATTACAGAAACATGAAAGCATAGTAATACATAACCAAATGGTTGTTCTTGAAAACTCGGTTGATCATATATTGGATGCAAGAAAGCAGTAAAACAAGCCAAATAATTTACATGAAGAATAACTGAACTGGATTAGTAGAACTAGAAATCCAATTCTAGTAATAAAAACACATGATTAAAGAGACGGAAATCAAATTGAGACTAAAAATACTCAGCAGGTTTGAAACAGGAAAGGGAAGATGAGGAAGAAGCTCCAGCTAACCTTATTGGCGCGACCCATGGTAACGCAGTCTGCCTGAGAGATTCAAGTGGATTCAAGGCCCTAATCCTGCAATGTTTGACATTGTTACAATCGCTGAATTGCCAAATATTAGGTGGTTATATGGTCGGAGGCCAGAATCGATTGTTTAAATGAGAAATTAAGAGAAAATCTGCGGCGGTGAAACCAACGACAAACATCGACCACGAGAATCGCACTCACCGAATAAAACCAGGAGTAGCCTTACACGGTACTGATTCATCTCTCCGCCACTCGATTCCAGCATTTTCCGTTCTCCCTCTTTCGCGATTTTCTCGGTGGCCAATCATCTTCGCTACAAAGTCTGGTCTAATCTGAATTTCCTCTTTATGTTTTCTTGCTCTCTCTTCCTCTCTCTCTCTCTCTCGATCCCGCCATTGAAAGAGGCTCCAACCTCCAACCCGCCATTCTTTTCAAAATTTCTTCATTTTGTTAATTTCCACTAATTTTATATTATAAGAAATCAAATTGCATAAGCTAACTTTTGAATTAAAAAATTAACTTAAAAGTTGTACGGTGGATTTTTTTCCACAAAATTATTAAAATATAATTAAAAAAGTGGATTCATTGTGTAAAGATAAGATATACGCCTTTTGAGTTTTGTCTCTATTATTTATTTATTTATTTATTTATTTATGTAAATGGGTTGCACGTGCAGCTGTGTTTTCGCGGCTGACTAACACGCGCTTCTCTGCGTCTCATTGGTTACCTAAAAGAATTTCTCTCTGAGATCCTTTTTGATGTAGGCAAAAATATGTTAAGTGTTCCCCACTCCGCAGTCGTGTATAAATCGTTTCCGAAATGTAAAGGCGCGTAGGTTGATATATATATATATATATATATATATATTTTAGAGATATCTATTTTACTCCGGCTATCCACTCAATTCCAACTATAATGCTACTTTTTTACTACACCTTTTAGGGTTTCAGCCGCATCTCCTTAATCGAGACTCAACTAATTCTATGAAGTTCGAGTCACTTTTGACTACACTTTCGAGGGTCATTCTCTGAAACCCGAATCATGCCGAGTCACTTTTGACTATGCCTTTGAGGCTCCTATGATAAAGCCCTCAAACAGTCTCTCCATACTTAATCGAAACTCGATTCCTTCTCTGGAATCCTCGAACAGTCATTTTTTACTACCCCTTTAAAGCTCTACAGTCTCTCCATATTTAATCAAGGCTCGACTTCTTGTTTGGAGTGCTCGAACAAAGTACATCATTTGCCTCTTACATGACTAAGTTAAAAAGACATGAGCCAAAAGACCTTACAAATAGAGATGTATTAGTGCAGGATTATTTTATAAATTAGCTCATATTCACTCATTCCAATCATTCTCAACCATTTTCATGATTAAAACGTCATAAATTTTGATAATGAAACTTTTTGGAGACCCACCGATTAAATATCCACATGGAATTGAAACCCAACTTGTAAATGTTCGTTTCTTAATTCTGTCACACAGTGAGGGAATAAACTGAACACGGCAAAAGAGAATAAAGGCCAAATCACAGTTTAAATAGGGAAAATGAGTGATAGTGTTGCCACTGGCTAAGCCTGCTACACCCACTGCTTTCTTCTTTATTCCTCTCTGTTGAGCTAAAAGGGTGCGCTAAACTGTTAACACTGTCCAATCCCAACAGTTTCTTGCCGCGCTGATTGAAAAAAGATTGGAAGGGTTGATGCCCCTTTTGCTTGAAACAGTGTAAAGTGGATTTCAGCAGACTGGTTCCCCAACTTGTTCACTTTTGTATTCCATTGATGTGGACTCCATAATTTTCCAACTCAGAGCTTCGCAATTGGGATTTTGGACTCCAAGAAGAGATCGGGATGGGTCGTGATTCCCAGCAGCTGAGCCTTTTTTCTGGGGCCGCGAAATCCTTAAGGTCCTACTCTAACCCACTTGCTTGTTTCCGATGGTGCCTTCACATGCCCTTTATTCAATCTCTTTTCCCTCTTTTTAATGACCCTTTTCACTCTGAATTAAGATATGTTTGTCGGGATTTTCATTCATTACTCACATTCTGATTCTGTTATCTGGCAGTAATACTATTGAAATTTCGATATCTATATTGCTGCTGTTGTGTGTGTATGTGTTCTTTGATGTAGTATCTGTTTCAGTTTTGAATTCGAGTTTGGAGCGTCTTGTTTGTTCATCTAAAGTAGGGAGTTGTTGTTCTATTCAAGCAGCTGGATCAGTCGATAATTCCTCTGTTTGGCTTTGAAGCGCTTGAAATCGTTATGCTTTCTGGGTTTGACATGATGATCTCACAAGGGGCTTTCCTTTACTGATTTGAGCTTCCAAAGACTTCTTGTGGTGACCCTGAGATTGGTGTTTGATGCTAATTCTAAAGCAATGGAGAGGGTTATGGCCGGATTGTTACACTAGCATTCGCCTCTTTGACGTGGTAAAGATAATATGAAGAACCTTCTCAAGAAGTTCCATATCATGTCCAGTGGTCAGTCAGATGATGCAGCCGAAGGGTCTACTTCATCAAGGCGCAGTAAATTAATTGAGGTTTCATCGTCTGATAAGCTGCTATCTCGCTCTCGGCCGACCTATTTTAATTCTGAGAATGAACCCTTCTCGGGGATATCCGGCTGGTTGAACTCTGTTACAAATAGGCGTTGCCCCAGCCCGACATCATCTTCGGATCCTACTGCAGGGGAGATAATGGAGCCATCTGTTTCAGTGTCTAGCAGAGAGACTGCAGTGGATACATCAAGGCGTGATTGGAGGTTGAGTAATTCGAGGGATCATGATATAGAGGAAGAGAATCAGATACAGCTTGCTTTGGAAATGAGTGCCAGAGAGGATCCTGAGGCGGCTCAGATTGAGGCTGTGAAGCAGATCAGTTTGGGGTCATGTGATCCTGCTAACACTCCAGCTGAAGTTATTGCCTTTAGATATTGGGTAAGTTTGCTCTGTTCATGAGCTGATTTAATGTAGTTGACTCCTACATTCTGTTCTCCTGCTATACTTCTTACTTTCATATCATAATTCCAAAGCAATTGTCCTTTGATTGACTTCAATTTTATAATATCTCTTAGACACAAGACCATATTGAATATTAGTTTTCTGGTTGTTAATTGAGATGCTTAAAATCAATGACTCATAACTTTGTTTATGTGAGATTTCACATTGGTTGGAGAGGGGAACAAGTGTCAACGAGGACGCTGGGCCTCAAAAGGGGTGGATTGTGAGATCCCACATCGGTTGGAGACAGGAACGAATCATTCTTTATAAATGTATGGAAACCTCTCCCTAACAGACACGTTTTAAAACCGTGAGGCTGACGGCAATGCGTAACGGACCAAAACGTACAATATTTGCTAGCGGTGGGCTTGGACTGTTACAAATGGTATCAACGCCAGTTGCTGGACGGTGTGTCAGTGAGGACGCTAGGCCCTTAGGGGGGGTGGATCGTGAGATCTCACATCGGTTGGAGAGGGGAACAAGTGCCAGTGAGGACGTTGGACCTCAAAAAGGGGTGGATTGTGAGATTCCACCGGCTGGAGACCAGAATGAAGCATTATTTATAAGGGTGTGGAAACCTCTACCTAGCAGACACGTTTTAAAACTTTGAGGGGAAGCTTGGAAGGGAAAGCCCAAAAAGGATAATATCTGCTAGCGGTGGGCTTGAACTATATTGTATGGGATTGACAAAAACACATTCATTGGAGGATAATAGTTTGTGGATTCAGTATTGTTGCTCATGAACTCGTGGGAAAAGGAGGATTGAAGAAAAGTGGGTGGCTATTCAAGATAACTCAGAAGGCTTATCATACGGTGGATTGAGAGTTCTTATCCTTGGGGAAAAGGGCTTGGCTATAGAGGGCTTAAATGGATGTTGATAGAGTGGTGGCCTCAAGGATCCATCTTCTTCTGTCCTACACGTTTTAGCAGGAGATTAGTTGGACAGTTTCTGGGTTTGAAGGGAGAAACTTCAATTGATCTTATTTTTTGACAATTACACAGACAATGAAGAATATGTTCAATGTGCTAGACTTATTTGAATTGTTATGTCATAAAAAGGCATTTTGTTATTTTTCCAACCTTTTTTTGGCCGTAGCAAAACGTACAATCGTTAGTGTACGAAATTGTTTACAATAACATACCTTATTGTGTGCTTTACTTTGTTCTACATATATTCCTATCTAAGCCATCACATATCGTAGCTTTACGTGTGCTTCGCAGAATTACAATTCTCTTAGCTATGATGACAAGATCTTGGATGGCTTTTACGACCTATATGGAGTCTTTTCTGAGTCCACCTCAGAAAGAATGCCTTCCCTAGTTGATCTTCAAAGAGAACCAATGTCTGACAGTGTCACTTGGGAAGCAGTTCTGATCAACAAAGCTGCTGACGCAAACTTATTGAAACTAGGGCAGACAGCATTGGAGATGGCCATCAAGACGAGGTCGGAATCTACAATTTCTGTAAATCGTTATTTGGTGCGGAAGCTTGCCGTTTTAGTTTCAGATCATATGGGTGGACCTGTGGGGGATCCTGAAAAGATGTTGAGAAAATGGAGAAATCTTAGTTACAGCTTGAAAGCAACCCTTGGTAGTATGGTTTTTCCCATGGGCTCCCTTACAGTTGGGATGGCTCGTCATCGTGCATTGCTATTCAAGGTACTTGCACCCCTTATTTATTACTATTGTTATTATTGATTGCTTTTGAGCTTTAGCTATTGAAGATTTTTGTCTGGCCACTTGGGGCTTGCTTTCGCTGACTTGTATTTATACGTGTACCTAGCTTTTGGCAGACGGTGTGGACATCCCTTGTAGGTTGGTGAAAGGACCACAGTACACAGGTTCTGATGATGTAGCAATGAACTTCGTAAAGATTGATGATGGAAGGTAGCTGCTATTCCATTGCATTTTCATCTTGCAGTAGAGTCTGTGCGCTTCTGGTTTTCTTAAAAAAATCATCTGTTTTTGTTTTCGTGTCACTGTGTTTTTCTTTTTTGCCTCTATTCTCCTGAGGTTGTGCTAGTACACGAGTGTTGCATACGAGTTGACGTAATAACCAAATACACACTTCTAGCATTACTAATTAATTGCTTGATTTCTCTTGTTATTGAAGTGGGAATCATATTGCAAACAGAGGTTGGAGAATTGAGCTACTTGTCTTATTTATTTGGGAACTTCAAAGTCAGAGATCGTGTATTGAAATTCTGATCCTTTGAATTCCAGGGAGTACATTGTGGATTTAATGGCAGATCCTGGTACACTTATTCCGGCTGATGTTGCTCGATCGCTTATAGAGTATGATGAATCCGCTTTTTCAGTCGGTCTGCTTTCTAGAGATGTTGGTTCCTCTCAGACAGGCTTTTCAAGCTGTGGGGTTGGCAGTTCATTAGAGGAAAATCTAGATTTTGGTACCACAAAGGAATATGATCCTCCCAATGTTGACAAGGGGCTACCGCACGATTTTGCTAGCAAACCAAATTATCCTGTCATGCACGTAAGATCGCCTTCTTGGACTGAGGGTGTTAGCTCGCCTGCAGTGCGCAGAACGAAAGTAAAGGATGTTTCACAATACATGATTGATGCTGCCAAAGAGAATCCGCGATTGGCTCAGAAGCTTCATGATGTGTTGCTTGAAAGTGGTGTAGTTGCACCCCCAAACTTGTTTACCGGGGTATATCCCGACCAAATAGATGTTATTGTTGGGTCTAAGCCGCCAACTGAAGACAAGGATCAAGGTGGAAAGGTGTCTCGTCTCTGCAACAGTGCAGATAAGAAAGCTTCTCATTCAGCTAATTTTTTGCCTCCCTTGCCTCAGCCCAGACTACATTATAAAGCAAGCCCTACACATGGCCAACAACAGCATCTTAAACCTCTGGAACGCAACCTCTCTCATGATTCAAGAGAAGCACCCGGACAGCCTATAGCCTTACCATTTGAGGTAATTCCAGTGAAGTACGGGAGAAATAGGCCTGTGGCAGCAGCAGCAGCTGCTACTGCAGCTGTTGTTGCATCATCAATGGTCGTAGCTGCAGCCAAGAGTACCGATACAAATCTTGAAATTCCTGTATCTGCTGCTGCCACTGCCACTGCTGCTGCAGTGGTTGCAACAACTGCAGCAGTCAACAAGCAATATGAGCAGGTTGAGGCCGATGCCGCTCTTTATTTGCAGCATGGAAGTGGAGATCGGGAGCAGGACGCTTATGGAGAAAATTCAGAGTGTGAACGAATATCTGATAGATCAGCAGGGAATGAAAGCACAAAATCTGATATTACCATTGACGATGTAGCAGAATGCGAGATCCCATGGGAAGATATCTCCTTGGGAGAGCGTATTGGACTTGGTACGAACTACTAATCCATACCTTGTGATATTCTATTGAAGTTTCTAAAATTTGATCATGTCCAATATGAACTTAATTCAGTTTTGTGACAGCTATAAGTACTTTGTGCTGCAGGGTCTTATGGGGAGGTCTATCATGGAGATTGGCATGGAACTGTGAGTTCTTTTAAACAAACTGAAAAATGCAACCTTGTTGATAATAAATCTCATCCATGTGGAGGGCTCTGCTCGTGTATTCCGTTCTTTGTTAATTTTTAATCATGTTCGGGTGTAGACCGTATAACCACCATCTGTTTTGCAGGAGGTAGCTGTGAAGAGGTTTCTAGACCAGGATATTTCTGGTGAATCTCTTGAAGATCTCAAAAGTGAGGTACTGCCTCGTCTACTTTTACTTCAAGACTTTTGCAATGTCCTAGAGTGTAAATCCCATATGTCTGAATTCAGTTAGTTTATCTATCTATGCATTTTATATTCTAGAAAGAGGAAGAACGATTGCGGAGTACTTGGGATGTGCATGCGTATGAAAAGAACTTTGTATTGTCATTTCCAAGTGGCAATTATTGCCTCTTAACACTAACAAGGTGGGGAATTGTGAGATCCCACGTCGGTTGGAGGGGGGAAAGAAACATTCCTTATAAGGGGTGTGGAAACCTCTCCCTAGCATACACATTTTAAAAACCTTGAGGGTTCCCTAAAGAGGACATTGGGCTGTTACAAATGGTATTAGAGCCAGACACCGGGCGATATGCCAGTGAGGAGGCTGAGCCCTGTAGGGGGTGGACATGAGGGGGTATGCCAGCAAGGACGCTGGGCCCGAAGGGGGGGTAGATTGGGGGTTCCACATCGATTGGAGAAGAGAACGAGTGTCAGCGAGGACACTGGGCTTCGAAGGGGGTGGATTGTGAGATTCCCCATCGGTTGGGGAGAAGAACGCAACATTCTTTATTAGAGTGTGGAAACCTCTCCCTAGCAGACGCGTTTTAAAAACCTTGAGGAAAAGCCCGAAAGAGGACAATATCTGCTAGCAGTGGGTTTGAGTTGTTACACGTTATGTTCTCAAGTCTGCCTTCTTTGTGGTTATTATTGTATATATAGCTAGGAATTGTTATATTTTTCAGTATCTTATGGCTGTGATTTCTACTAAAAGGTACGAATTATGAAACGGCTTCGGCATCCAAACGTTGTTCTCTTCATGGGAGCCGTGACACGTGCTCCCAATCTTTCTATCGTTACAGAATTTCTTCCCAGGTACATCAGCTCTCCAACATATGTTACTAACACATCATATTCCTATTAAACAACAATAACATTGTAATTCTTAAAGTGGAAACTATTCATTCATGTCTAATGGTGTTTTGACTGCAGAGGTAGCTTGTACAGGTTAATACACCGTCCCAACAATCAATTAGACGAGCAAAAGCGATTAAGAATGGCCCTTGATGCAGTACGGTTTTGTTTATATAGTTAATTCCTGTTTCATTTTCAGACCATAAAAATCAGGGATTTTGTTAAGTGACCTAATAATTGACATAGTTTTCAGGCTCGAGGAATGAACTATTTGCACAATTGCACACCTGTTGTTGTACATCGCGATTTGAAGTCACCAAATCTTCTTGTTGATAGGAATCGGGTTGTGAAGGTGGCGTTCTTGTTTCATTGCTCGGTTTTTTGTCAAGCTGGCTATAAACTTCTGGCATAGTCTTCTGTTAACTATATTATTTTCGTTTAGGTATGCGATTTTGGTTTATCAAAAATGAAGCACAGCACGTTTCTTTCTTCAAGGTCAACAGCGGGAACGGTAAGTAATTTACTTGTACTTCGTTATTCTTCCGAACGCAAACTTCTTTCTTAAGCTGCAATTTTCTTTGTTTCAATATACTTGCTGAAGTTTCTTATAAAAGAAAATAACGTTGAGATCCCACCTCTATTGGAGAGAGGAATGAGTGCCAGTGAGAACACTGGCCCCGAAGAGGGATGGATTGTGAGATCCCACATCGGTTAGAGAGGGGAACAAAACATTCTTTATAAGGGTGTGGAAACCTCTCCCTAGTAGACACGTTTTAAAAACCTTGAGGGGAAGCCTGAAAGGGAAAGCAAAGAGAACAATATCTGCTAGCGGTAAGTTTGGACTGTTACAAGAAAGAACTCTGGGGAATCCTGATTACAAGTTTTCAACGATGTGAAACTTATTGAGGATTGTTGGGAGTGAGTCCCACGTTGGCTAATTTAGGGAATGATCATGGGTTTATGAGTAAAGGAATACATCTCCATTGGAATGAGGCCTTTCGGGGAAGCCCAAATTAAAGCCATGAGAGCTTATGATCAAAGTGGACAATATCATACCATTGTGGAGAGTCGTGATTCCTAACACAACCATGTTTTAAAGATGTATTTTTCTTGTTGTTATCCTTCAGGCTGAGTGGATGGCTCCAGAAGTGTTGAGAAATGAACCTTCAGATGAAAAGTAAGATTTTCACATGGCTTCATTTTGAACTTCTGTTAAAGATTTAATGAAGTTTGTGTCATTTGAAAAGAAATCCATTTGGATGTCCTCTTCTTATTCTTAATCATTTTGGTTATATGTTATGCTCAGGTGTGACGTTTATAGTTACGGAGTCATACTATGGGAACTTTCTACAATGAAACAACCATGGGGAGGAATGAACCCGATGCAAGTTGTTGGCGCCGTTGGCTTTCAGCATCGTCGTCTTGACATCCCAGACAATATAGATCCTGCCATTGCTGACATTATTAGGAAATGCTGGCAAACGTAAGTAATGTTGCTTCAAAGTTGAAATGGACTCTTATTTTGCCTCATTCCAATTTTAAGCATGCACATATGGGTGTAAGGTTAAGTTTGTGGGTTGTGAGGTGGGGTAGTAAGCAGGGAATGGAGCTCTTCAACTTTTACTGTGAGATCCCACGTCGTTTGAAGAGGGGAACAAAACACTCTTATAAGGATGTGGAAACCTCTCCCTAAAAGACACGTTTTAAAATCGTGAGGTTGACGACGATACATAACGGGCCAAAGCAGACAATATCTGCTAGCGGTGTGTCTGGACGGGTACAAATAGTATCAGAGCCAAGTTCCGGGCGGTGTGCCAGTGAGGACGCTGGGTGTCACAATCGTACTCTTGCAATAGCGGGATAGCGATTGTGCGGCACTTGTTCTAACCAAGCGAACAAGTCAGCCGTGAGAAACTCGGACGTCGCGAACAACGTCGGCATACATTCGGACCTCGAGTCACGTTGCGAGAAAAGGTTTAGAAAATGTGTGTGAGAAAGACATTTGAAAACAGTTTGAAGAATTGAAGAAAACAACATTACATGACTATAAGTAAATTAAGAAATACCATAGCTTAAATAGCATATAACTCAGGGTAGGAAGAAGTGACAACTAGTCATACTTCCTACAGTACATTTTGGGGTATTTTAGCTCTGGCGGGTGTAGACATGGTTTTGGTGAATGGTCATACACCCCCGTATTGACCCAACGTGAAATGGTAAAAACCTATCTAGGATGAGAGCATGTAAAAGGATTTTTTAGAACGGGCATGTAACCATGGACAACATGTCCTGGACAAGCAAGACCGGGACATCCGCCATGCAACCATAGGCAACCTGCCTTGGACAAGCATGACCATGACACTAGGCTCCCAAGGGGAGTGGATTGTGATATCCCATATCGGTTGGAGAGGGAACGAAACACTTTTATAAGGGTGTAGAAACTTCTCCCTAAAAAGACGCATTTTAAAATTGTGAAGATGACGGTAATTTGAACGGACCAACGGACCAAAATGGGCAACATTTGCCGGCTGATCTAGATCCTGTTAACTCTATATGTGACTGTTCAATGAAATTTTTTACTCATGAGATCACCATTGTTCTTGTTAGCTAATTGCATTCTAATGTGATCAACCATCGTTACAGCTTATTAATAGCTCCCAGAACATAAAGTTCATAAGCGATATCTTATCAAACGAAAAGGACCTAGAAATCTCATGGTTAATCTGCCTTCTATGTGTTCTTTTCGTTAAAATTGTGCTTTATGTGTGAAAATATTAGCACAGATGCATTCATAGTGCAGTAACACATGAGTACCTGATATCTTATCCATTTTAAATTGTAGAGATCCAAGATTAAGACCTTCATTTGCCGAGATCATGGCTGCACTAAAGCCACTGCAGAAGCCAATGTTGAGTTCTCAAGTACCTAGACGGAATGCTTCTGCAGGTAGTGGTCGATCGAAGCCTCGATTATTGCAAGTTGCTGAAGATCCATTAGGATAAGCAAACAAGTATACTAGCCTACCGAGTCGGGAATCTTGTCGAGTTTCCATCAAAGAAGGCAGCATGTTTATTGATTGTATTGGACATATATGAGAAAAAGATGTACTTCATTTGAGACTGTAATTCTTTTCCAACTTTGTGGCTTCTCAATGTCCTTAGAGATGCCCATTGTCAGGACATATATTTGTTGTAAAAAATGAAACAAAAGATTAGTGGCAGCAGTTTATGTCTTTACTACAGTTGCAGGTGGATTAATGAGCATGGAGAAACAAGGCGTTTAGAGTGATCGGTTGGTTAACTCTCTCCAAGCTCGTATATATGCTTAATATTTATGCTTACTTATCTTAGGCTACTGATATGTTAATCTTGTTGTTTATGTGAGATCCCATATCGATTAGAGAGGGGAACGAAACATTCTTTATAAGGATGTGAAAACCTCTCTCTAGTAAATGCGTTTTAAACCCTTTGGGGGAAAATCCAAAAGGAAAAGCTCAAAGAGGACAATATCTGCTATTGGTAGGTTTGAGTTGTTACAAATGATATTAGAGCTAGACACTGGACAATGTGCTAGCGAGGACGCTAAGCCCCAAAAGGGGTAGACACGGGGCGGCGTGCCAGTGAGGACGCTGAGTTCCAAAGCGGGGTGGACACCAGACGATGTGCCAGCGATGACGCTGGGCCCTGGAGAGGGTAGATTGTGAGATCCCATGTCAATTGGAGAGTGGAACGAAGTATTTTTTACAAGGGTGTGGAAACCTCTCTCTAGTAGACGTGTTTCAAAAAGTTTTAGGGAAATTCTGAAAGGGAAAATTCAAAGAGGACAATATTTGTTAGCGGTGGATTTGTATCGTTACATGTCAATCATTTGATTTCATTGAGTTTTAGTTGAAAATATAAAATTTTGTTTCAAAATGGATGAATAGTAGGAGAACCATGTAAATATCACAGAAATGGATAAGGTAGGGACTATCATCCAAATCTTATATTGTGTTGCATCTTTCTGCAGCTGTTCTGTCTGTTTGGATCATGGCTTCTCTATTCGGATCAACTGCACTTCTCTCCCACCCACTTACCGGAACTTATCACTTAGCTGCCTCACAGACGCCTCCACCTTCTCAACCACAGCAAACTCCGCCGCCATCTCCATCTCTGAGCACTTCTTCATTGGAGCAACTAAAGCCAGCCCCATCAAAGGTGGAGCAGCAGAGGCCTGCCACTCATGTAGAAACTACAGAATGGGGTGCTTCAACCTTGACAAGGCGATATGGACTCAGCGCTGGCCTTGCCTGTGCTGCTTTTCTCGCCGTTGGTATAGTTTCCCAAGAAGAAGCAAATAAAAGGTACTCAATCCATTTCCCTTCCCACCATGTTACTTCCTTATCATTACAAGTCAGTTTCCTGTTATGAATTGTTATGAGCATAAACCAGTTAAGTTGCTCCGGTGAATAAGAGAATGTCGTCCTGACATTTGTTCTACTTCCCAACCGACATCAGAATAGCATTTAATGAAAATTGATTGGAGTACGTAGTGTTAGGAACCACAAACCTCTACAAAGGTGTGATCTTGTCCACTTTGAGCATAAACTCTCACGGTTTTTCTTTTGATTTCCTCGAAAAGTCTCGGAGATGTATTCCTTACTTATAAATTCATGATCAACCCCTTAATTAGTCAACGTGGGACTCCTCAGCAGTTCTCCCCTCGAACAAAGTACACCATAGAGCCTCCCCTGAGGCCTGGTGCCATCGAACAGCCTCCCCTTAGTCAAGACTCGATTCATTCTTTGGAGCTCTCGAACAAAGTACACCATTTGTTTGACACTTGAGTCACTTTTGACTACACCTTCGAGGCTCACAACTTATTTGTTCGACATTTGAGGATTCTATTGACATGGCTAAGTTAAGGGCATGACTCAGATAACATGTTAAGAATCACGACTCTTCATAATGGTATGATATTGTCCACTTTGAGCAAATCTCTCATGACATTGTTTTTTGTTTCCCCAAAAGGCCTCATACCAACGGAGATGTATTCCTTATTTATAAACCATGATCAACCCTTCTAATTAGTCGATATGGACTCCTCTCCCAATAATCCTCAACAGGTAGAACATGAACGGATTCTCGTATTTTATTTTACCATAACAAGATGCATTCCATTCTGCAGAAACGTTGAAAAGGAAGAGGAAGTAGTCCTACAAAATGGCATAAGGTGCACATCTAACATCTTAACTTGGCCACACTCCCCACTCTCTTAGTTCTATAAAATCTAAGAAACTTTGATGATGCAAAACAGGTACTACGAGACGAGGGTCGGTCATGGCACCGTACCGAGGTCCGGGGACCTCGTTGTGATTGATCTCAAAGGGAAAATACAAGGCAGTAATGACATATTTATAGATACATTTGTGAATGAGACAAAGCCATTGGCTATGATGATGGGCTCAAGACCTTACTGCAAAGGAATGTGTGAAGGTTTGGAATATGTGGTGAGATCCATGAAACCAGGCGGTAGGAGGAGAGTTATAATTCCTTATGATTTGGGGTTTGGAGAAAAAGGTGCTGATTTAGGCACTGGCTTTCCAATTCCTCCATTTGCAACATTAGAGTATGCAGTTGAGATTGATGAGGCTTCCATTGCAGCTGCTTGAGCTGTTCTTGGATGCATATAGCTACACAGCACACCATTCTTTCCCCTTTTTCTGCCTTGTATTCATGGAAATATAGAGGACACAACAGGGATCCTTTCACTATAGCAATATTCTTTACTTTTCTGATATAACTTTTGTGATCTGAACGTGAACGTGATGCTCAATGTTCCAAGATTCAAAGATTCAAATCATCATTTGAAATCTAAATTTGACAGGTTCCAATCGTGAATATAAAGTATTATACTATGAATAATGGTTGAGATATAAATCTATGTTTTCGTGAGCCACATGTGGGGAGACTTGCACGTATGGTTTTTAGGGGGATCCGATCTGAAGACTAGCCAACACCCACCCGACTTAGATGAAGGATCGCAGCACACACTCGATCTAGATGAACACAAAGAAAGAAAATGCAAGGAGAATATTAGCTAAAAGTTTTGTATTAATGACTTGTATATCGTAAGAGAGAATAAAGACAATATAAAAAGTACATTTTCAAAACTATGCCAGAGGAGATATATATATAGTTTAACTTACTCTATATAGTTTTACGAGATATAATCATCTACTATATATATATAACTATTTATCATATATACTTTTATCCATATATCTTTTTACTTTACATACTATTTACTCAACTTACTTTATTATTTACTAAATATAGCTTTTTCTCTACTTTATTCTTGGAATCAAATTTAATTTTATTTTTAATTTGAAATAATATTTGTTACTATTTATTAGATATTTTAAAATTTAAGTAATACTATGCAAAAATAATAAATAAATAAATAAAATTAGTGTAGAAGAGAATTGAAGCAAGGAACCTTTAGAGGAAAAGTAGGGGAAATGGCGGGGACGGCGAGAAGATGTCAAAACAAAGGATTGGTTAATACAACCGTCGTGTTGTTCGAATCCTGGCCAGAAAATATTTTGACTTCTCCCGTCGCTAAATTCTTGTTTAACCAAACATGAATCTAATTCCACATGAAAATCTGAAATTCTGAGTGTTCGCCGTCGACAGCTTCATGGCAACTGTGCTCGACTCCCGTTTCTTGGCGCTTACTGCCATTGTCACTGTAAGATTTCATGCTCTCTGAATTTCCAACTCTATCTTGGAACTTTCTTCACTTTCTGACTCTAATTGTGTGATTTCCAGATCGGATATCAACTATTGTTCTTTATAGTCACAGCTCTTCTCAAGTTCGACAAAGTCACTGATTTTGCTGGTATGTAGTTAGTTACTTTCGTTCTCCTCCTTTTGTCAAGAATTTAGATTCGTGTTGCTGACAAATAAGAGAAAGGAAATAGCTGGAATTAGTTCCAAAGATGGAAACGTAATTTATTTTATGTTTTAGTTTTTTGAATTTTTGTTATCATGAGTGGAATGAGACTGTACAGAAGAAATTTGAAGTTTTGGATAGAACAAACTTCAAAAAATTGATTCAGAATTGCATAGTAAGTTGGTCGTTTAGGTGCTGAGAGACGGCAGTGCCATATGATTTTTTTTTTTTTTTGTTTGTTTCATATGCTGTGTACTACTGTTTGGTTTTGATGCTAATTTGTGAAGTTTCTGATTTTCAGGCAGCACAAATTTTGTGATAATTGCTATTTTGACTCTAGTTCTTAAGGGTAGCTGGCATTTTAGACAGGTATTGAATGCTGTTTGATTCTGTAAATAAGTTTTGCTTTATTGCAATCCAATCTGCGTTGCAATTACTTCAACTTTCCTAAGTTTCTAAACCTAGCCAGGCATTTATTGTTCTCTTTGGGCTTTTCCTTCCGCACTTACTCTCAAAGTTTTAAAATGCGTTCTACTAGGGACAAGTTTCCACACCCTTATAAGGAATTCTTCGTTCCCCTCTCCAACCAATGTGGGATCTCACAATCCACACCTTGGGGACCCAGCGTCCTTGCTAGTACACCGCTCGGTGCTTGACTCTGATACTATTTGTAACAGCTCAATCCCACCGCTAGCAGATATTGTCCTCTTTGGATTTTCTCTTCTGGGCTTCCCTTCAAGGTTTTAAAACGCGTCTACTAGAGAGAGGTTTCCATACCCTTATAAAGAATGTTTCATTCCCCTCTCCATCCAATGTGAGAGTTCACAATTCCCGACGGAGTAAATGCCAATCATGGTTTCTAAAGCTATGGCTTGGATTAAACTTTTAGTTTTGATTTCCCAAGTGACTGAAGATACTTTTTAGGAGTTACTTTTACGCGTACTTCATTGTTGGTATTTTGTGCTGCTCATGCTTTTCATGTTCTCTTCTTGCTGTCTCCAAACTGGATAAACTATAAAAAGAAGTTGTTCAGTAATAGAAACATTTTACTCGAGTCATTGGTGTAAACCTGTTTGCTCACAAATGAACTTATGGTTCTATTTCTCCAGGTTGTTCTGTCTTTTCTTGTGGTGGCATGGGGTCTTCGTCTTGGTTTTTTCCTGCTAATGAGGTATGTAAAACTGTTTGACCATAGATAGCTCTTCAATTCATATTCACATTTCATTTGTGCGATAATGTTTGTTGCCTAGTTATTTACAAACAACTGTAAATGCTAAAGGTTTTAGACAATCAAAATGCTCTGTCATTTACTAAAAAGATGTATATACGAGCTTACGAGGTTAACCAAAGTAGGAGAAGATAAAAAGACAATAAAGGACAACACGATCAACATATTTACAAAATTATAACTATACTAATATAAGAAGTCCAACTCCAACTAAACTAGTAATTTTGTGTGGATATATGGAAATCAAGCATTACTTCCTCTGATTCTCATTATTATTACCGGTGAAATATGGGGCACTATTTGAAGAAGGGAGAGGAGATTTGGTTCTTGAAATTAGAAAATGGGCTGAGATAGTTTCTGAAACTTACGCCTTTAGCTATAATGATGGTCGAGTAAAGTTCAACTATTAAACAAATGATCAATTATACTGCATGGAAATCATAAAATTTTGTCCAATCTACCTAAGACAAGTTCTTTCATTTCATTTTGACAGAAAAACGAACAGACTTTAGTTAATAGAAAGGAAATGTATATTGATACGTTCACAGCAGTTAAAAACAATTGCTTTGTGTAGTTTCTTATGTTTCTTTAAGTGCCCCTCAGGATTTTGCAATGGGGAGAGGACCGGCGTTTTGATGAAATGCGTAGTAATTTGGGAAAATTAGCAGTTTTCTGGATATTTCAGGTGGGTTGGATTATTATTTTATTATTCATACGATCCTATCTAGCTCACCTTTTTATAAATTCAGGCTGTTTGGGTCTGGACCGTGAGTTTACCTGTCACAGTGGTCAATGGAAGCAATAACAATCCACCTCTCCAAGCTGCGGATGTAATTGGGTGGATTATGTGGTTAGTGGGTGTTGTATTCGAAGCTACAGCTGACCAACAAAAGCTGACATTTAAAAACTCTCCAGAAAATCGGGGGAAGTGGTGCAATGTTGGACTTTGGAAGGTCACTCGTCATCCTAATTACTTTGGTGAGGTTAGGTCACTGCCAAAAGTATTTGTTCATATGTTCCTTGTTTACTTAGAAATATTTGTTCAATATTCCAAGTAGTTAAGTCGTCCATTTATATCTTAATTTCTTGCTCCGCACTGAGGACTCTTTGACTAGTATTAGCAAACACTCACTCGACTTTATAATCTTCCTCTTAATTGACTTGCTTACTAGCTGCTAGGTCAAGTTAAAGAGTGGCGTTCTCCTTCGCAAAGAGTAGTTGCTTGCTCGTTTTTCTAAAACATTCAAATGAAATGGATATTTTCTTGGATAGCCTTTTTCTTTATTTTTTCTCTAGGGAAAGAATGTTAAAGATATAAACCTTTGATAAGCTAAAATATTGACACTTAGTGATGAAAACTTGTACTTCCCCTCAGAGTTGCATATATTTCAATTGTTAACCATTCAAGAGATCCACTAGATTGGAGAGGGAAACGAAGTATTCCTTGTAAGGGTGTGGAAATCTCTCCCTCGTAGATGTATTTTAAAACTTTGAGAGGAAGCCTAAAAGGGAAAATTCAAAGAGGACAATATCGGCTAGTAGTGGTTTTGGCTGTTACAAGAGTTCATATAACTATTTCTTTTTTCATCCTTTTAAACTGAACACTCTTATCAATGGTGATAACAGATCTTTCTTTGGTGGGGAATCTTCGTTGCTTCCACACCCGTTCTGGAAGGTGCTGAGTGGCTTGTGATACTTGGGCCAATTTTCCTCACATTGTTGCTTCTCTTCGTCAGTGGGATCCCTCTCCTCGAGGTTTGCTTTCCTCCCCCTTTCAATTTATCTGCAAATCTTACTTCATCTTATTGGTATGTTTTGTATTAACAGGAATCAGCAGATAAGAAGTTCGGAAATGTGACTGAATATGTACAGTATAAAAGAAAGACCAGGTTGAGTTCTTTTTACTTTTTCATCAATTATTTACACACCAACTAATTTAACATCTATATGGTAAAAGTAATTATCTTTTTTACTTACTACTCCAGCGCCCTCATCCCACTACCTACCGCAATATACGCAAATCTTCCCTCGTGGTTCAAGAAAATTTTTCTATTTGAATTTCCTTTTTACAGCCGCAATCTTCCCCGGGATGGGCTAAACTGGTGAGAAAGGAATATTTTATCTTCTAGACGCTTATTATTTTACATATTTACTTGTTCAGCTGCATTGCTTGAATTATAGACCATTTGCTTGCTTATGCATGCGTCAGCTATATTATAGATTTAAAAGAACGCCAAAACATCCGTACTCATCATTCATGATTGATGTTTTCTTAAAGCACGTAAGAAAAATTAATAATATTGGACATTTGTGTCGAGGATTATTGAGAGAATAGTCTTACATGAGTTACATGAGTTAATTAAGCGGAAGCGGAAGATCATGGGTTTATAAGGAACACTATCTCCATTGGTACGAGGCCTTTGGAGGAAAAGCCATGAGAGCTTATGTTCAAAGTAGACAATATCATACCATTGTGGAGGTTCGTGATTCCTAATACATCAATAGTTCTGAGCTGGCATAAGCTAATGATTATGCCAATGAAATTAGGAGTCTATTATATATGTTTTTTCAGTAATTCATGTTGTCTATTCCATCTATTGGCTGAAGTTACTTACAATTTGTGCAAGGAATAGAACAAGCAAGGGAGAAACCAGTGATAGATTGAAGATGGGCTAGCATTTGGTCATGGTAGAATTCTTGTTTTCATTAGTTTGAATAGAGCTCACGACATGGCTAGACTTGTTCATCGCCGTTCTTGCCACTTACTCATACAATTTATACATTGATTACAAAACCTACATTGTATTTGTAAGTATTGATTGTCGATTTAAATTGAATGGTTGAAAATTGAGTTCAATATTGCTACCTGTGAAATCTCACATTTGTTAGAGAGGGGAACGAAACATTCTTTATAAGGGGTGGAAATCTCTTTCTAATAGTGATAATTTAAAATCGTGAGTTGACTGGGACAAAATTTTAAGTGAATCCACTGTGAAAAGGCAGCAAAATATGAAATGAAGATCAAAGTCTTTGGCTGAACTGATTGAGCATTGAAGCATTCAAAAAGATGAGATAGCGCCGGACCCTTGAAAGTTAAACTGCAAGATCTCTGTAAAGAGTGGGCTACCTGCTCCTCTTGTTAGTCTCTTCTTTCGGGAGCCACTGAAAATGAACTGATTTGTACTGAAGATTCTTTTCTTGGTCCCAGCCCCACGCAGGACAGACAAACTACTATTAAGTAGCTGGTAGAGCAGGAGCTCTTTCAGACATTTTCTCTGGTTTAATTTGTATCAGATACCCTCCATTTAAGCCCAGTGGGGACAAGGTGGGGGTAAAGATCTTAACTGAATATTTCAATTCATTTCTAATTTCTAACTTCATAGCTCAGCTTCACGGTTTTAAAACACATTTGTTAGGAAGATGTTTCCACACCCTTATAAAGAATGTTTCGTTCCCCTTTCCACCCGCTGAGGTATCTCACAATACTCTTCCTTGGAGACCACCGTCTTCACTGTCACACTACCCTATGTTTGGCTTGGCTCTGATACCAACTTTAGCGACTCTAGATTAGTAGAAAACTAGGGTCGTTACAATAACATATGCTTAATTTCTACCTCTCAACTCAACTTGCTTCACTCCATTGTTTCAACTTCATCCTATGTGACCTTACTCAATGTCCACTGTAAAACTACTGATTTGAACCAAAGAACAACAATATCAAGTATGATTTAGATCATATTTGTTCCATATTATGTTTATAATTCAACCAAATGCATTGAAAATTGCAACATTGGGTTAACTTCACAGCTAAAGATTGAATTTAGAGTGTTCGTAACAGACAGTGAAAAGCAAGTGCCCAGATTAGCAATTTAATTAGAGCTTCTTAGTTCCTTTAAACTCATATTCATAGTCCAACCATTACCACAAAATAACCAAAACCACCCATTACTACAAGCCAAAACCCATTAATTCCTAGAGAAAGTTGGGAACTTGGCATCAGTAAAAGCCAATACAAACCTCATAAACTCCTATCCAGAAGTAGCATATACAACAGAAAAAGCAGAGAGAAATGTGGTTCTTTCTAACCGTGATGAGGGCAAAAAGTGACCAAATAGTTTCCACCAGTACAAGTAGCAATGCTAGTAGGATCATCATAAGCATAAGAGTAAGCCTTAGGACATGCAGCCTTGAAGATCTTAGAATAAGCAGTCGGCTTGCAGGATTGTGGGTTCCCAAAGCTGCCTGTGCAGCAATACCTTGGAGAATTGAATGCAAAGCAAGCACTTTTACAGGCCATCACTCTCCTGTTATCATGAGATCTAACTTGCAAACCAACAGGACACATCATGTTAAGGTCACTAACACACCCAGCATAGCTACATTTCCCTGAGCCTTTCGAAGGAGTAATGGAAATGGCTAAGTTATAGCCATCAACAAGGCTTACATCATAGAAATCTTGGTCATTTCCAAGTGTAATCTCAGCAAGAGTAGCTGGTGGTGTGCCGCCAATGCCATTGCAGAAAAGGGCTCCCCCACAATCCCCTGTAGCGCACTTGCCTCGCCCAGATGCGTCGAAAGCACAGCCATGGCGGCCCCAGAAGCGGCCAGACCAGAGAGGTGGAAGGTGCAGAGAGTAAGCCTTGTTGGGTGGGAGCTTGAAACCACCTCTAGCCAACAAGGGCTTGCCTGCACTTGGCTGAATGCCAGGCCAAACGGGGTGAGAACATTTGTTGTAAAGCGTTATTGTAGTGGCGGAGACCAAAACTGTGAGAAATCAAAGCCATGGATTTGAGTCACATTGAACAAAATAAGAACCCCAAAACTTCGTTTAGTTACCTGAAATGTGGGAAGTCAGGAGAGTGTAGAGAGTGAGCGCAACGACAGATCCCAGAGAGACCTTCATGACTGATAGCTGAGTACAAAGAATTGTTGGGGTTGAGGGTTTATATAGAAACAGAGCCTAAAAATAGTGAAGAAATAACGAGTCTTTAAGATGGTTTGATATTGTCCACTGAGTATAAATCTTCGTGATTATATTTTAGCTTCTACAAAAGGCTTCATAACAATAGAGATATACTCAAAATCTAAACTTTTAGTGGGGAAAGCTGAAATGGGTTGGAGGCTTTTTTGAAAATTGTATAATTGAATGGGAAGAAGTGACATTATTTTAGCATTGATATTAGTCATTTATGAGTAAAAATGGAGACTTTATGGACAAAGCTGCCCAGTTCCCAAAGATGTCAGAAGCAGTGTTTGGTTTGGTTTGGTTTTGTTATTAGGACTAAGACCGCAAGCGAAGAGTAGTCGAACAAAAAACTATTTTTTGGTGTTGGGGGTCTCGATATCATCGAATTTGGACGTTCTTCGTAACAATGTTGATAAAACATTGACTGTGACTCAATTTTTTTGCACGCATGTTTTAAATGATCCAAGATATTTAAATTAAATCGCATCTAAATATGTAAAAACGTTTAATTTGCTCTTTAAATTTTTAGCTTACTTTAATCACTAATAAAGGTTTTGAAATGAAGTAAGAAGAGAGACTAAAATAGTGTTATTTATTTATTTATAATAAAGTATGTAAAGAGATATGGGCTGTCTCCTCCATGGTTCAAACTTTAAAGCATTTCACTTTCTTCAACGATCCAATTAATGGCTGTTCCCCATTTAGATTCTCCATTGAAAATGAAAATATGTTTCATTTCAGGTGAATTCGGGTATTACAAATGATATCAAAATTAAATACCGAGCAGTGTGCCAGCTAACATGTTGATCGTCAAGGAAGATGGATTGTAAGATCTCATATGATTGGAGTGGAAATGAAACATTCCTTACAAGAGTGTGAGCAAACCTCTCTCGGGTGAATACATTTTAAAATCTTAAGAGGAAGTCCGAAAAGAGAGGTCTAGGAAGGACAATAACTACTAGTAATTAGCTATAACGATTAGGGAAGATACTAAGAAAATGCACATTTTTGTTAGTGTTCTAACAAATATTATCAAAATTCAAACTGTTTTGAATTCTTGGATGAGCCAATGAAACATTTAATGAGGAGAATTTATTTAGAAATAATTGAAGGATGATATTAATAACAACTGTAATATTGACACGTGTGAGTTAGGTAAAGAAAGCACCGTACACACGTATGGCGCAAAATGAGTACAAACCTACGATCTTTTCACATCAACGGTTCACATTGCTTTATTCCACTTTTTGGATCTGAATGTGCAACGGCTCTGCTACTGATCACCGCACGTGAACAAAGTTAAGGCCACATTTTCCTTTATACCCTTCTCTCTTTTTTTTAAACTAAAGAAAATTAGTCTCTCTCAGCCGGGTCCGACACCAAAGCTAACGTCGTCCTAAAAGAGATTCTTCTATTAAAATGGTCGTTTATTCGTTTAAGGATATTTAGTAATAAATTATAGTTTATAATATATATTATATTTGATATTTTATTATAAGGCAAATATCTAGTATTTGTCTTATTATTAGAGGTATCTTTCCATTTATTACTATTTTCATATCCTTAATAAGATAACTTTCACATCATTTAGGTGTGGTGGATTAATCAAACATTCATATGGTATCAGAGCCATCTCGGTTTAACAACCCCGATTCTTTCTTTTCAATGGCTTTTGAATCTTTTAATCTTCTTCTCCACCATCCGTGCTGGTTTTGACGCCGCAGGGGCAGTCTTCATGGCTGCCGTAGTCGGAGCCGATTGATTACTCTTCGGTTCCACCCTATTGACCTCCAAATCACCTTTCGTCATACTCTGTACATACAACCTCACCTTTTCCAACTCAATCGGTTTTCCCCTTGGCCAATATAGTCTCTCTCATTTTCTTCCCAATCAACCTTCATCCTTCACATAAACCCTAACCTAAACCTATCAACCTTTTGCAGAGATTTACCTTCGGAATCTGGGTGCCGCACTGGCCTATTCGCCAACCAAGTTGTCGCCGCCCTTCCTGCCAAAATTGGCTTCTTCGCCCGATGAGGCGACTCTTCTAACTGCCCTTCTCGCCAAAATTGGTTCATTCGCCCAATGTGGCGACTCTTCCGGCTTCAGCATTGTCTTTGTCCCTTGCTTTAGGTTTTCCCTTCTACTTCTTGGGGTTAGAAATATTCTCACCAGAGCCAAGGCAGCATCGTCGCTAAGCGACAATCCCTCTTCATGGGTTAGACATATTCTCGCCGAAGCCAAGGCAGCATCGCCGCTGAGCGGCGATCTCTCTGCAAATTTTTGATGGTCAAGAATCGGGTTGTTAGCATCTTCATGAAAAGTGTTTCTCAACCTCTTTGAATTTTTCAGATTCAAGCTTCACGTTCGTTTAAATCTGACGCTTAGCTTGCGGTGGGGTGTTAAAGATATTTAGTAATAAATTATAGTTTACAATATATATTATATTTGATATTTTATTATAAGGCAAATTCGACTGTCTTTCCATTTATTGTTATTTTCATTTATTACTATTTCCATATCCTTGTAATTCATTTGATTATAAATAAGATAACTTTCACACCATTTAGGTGTGGTGGATTAATCAAACATTCACAATTCGACTGTCTCACTCAGACCACAGACTCATGATTTTTTCTTTTTTAAATAATTTAAAATATATATATATACAAAAGAAATAATAAAAGGAAAAAGAATTTGTTAGTGAGCTTCCACTTTTGGGCCTAGAAAGAACTTTCTCAAGATAAGCTATGCATTTGGGCTTGGGCTCTTTAGTGGCCCAACAAGAATCTTCCTCCAGGCCCAGGAACCACAAGAAATGACAGAACATCGCTTATCATTGACTTGGTTATGCTACTATAGGCACTATAAAAGTCGAAATAAGAGAACACTCATCTAGAAGTGGACTTACTATGTAGATACTGAAAGATTGTTCGAGTTTTGAAATAGGTACAACAAGAGAGAGAGAGAGAGAGAGAAAATAGATAATTTTGGTGTAGTTCAAAAACATGTCAACTATGAGATCTCATTTCGGTTAGAAAGGAGAACTAAACATTCTTATAAGGGTATGGAAACCTCTCTTTAACTGACACATTTTAAAACCTTCACGAGAAGTCCAAAAGGGAAGCTCAAAAAAGACAATATCTACTAGTAGTAAACTTAGGTTGTTATAAATGGTATTAGATCCAAACACAAGACAGTGGGATAACAAGAACATTGGGCTAGGAAGCTCAAAAGAGAAAGCTCACAAAGGATAATATATGTTAGTAGTGGGTTTAGGTGGTTACAAATGGTATTAGATCCAAACATAAGAGAGTGTGATAACAAGAACGTTGGGCTGGGAAACTCACAAAAAATAATATTTGTGAGCAGTGGGCTTAGGTTGTTCCAAATGATATCAGAGCCAAATATCAGGTGACGTGCCAGCGAGGACGTTAGGCTACAACCTTGAGGGGAAGCTCGAAAGAGTTAGTTAACCCAACATAAAAATTTAAACTTTTGATGTTTTGGTCGAAAATATATACCATAACGAAAGCTCGATGATGAGGTGATGACGAAGAATAAGGAGAGAGAGAGAAGAAAGGGATGTAAGAATGGTGGGTGTAAGTGAGTGCATTAAGGGGAAACTTGTGGTGGGGTTTGTGTGAATATGATGTTATTATATGTCCAACCAAAGGAACCAAGCTGAAGTCTTGTCACTTTCTACTGTGTTAGTATTTCAGATTTATATGGCCCAACCACACTGCCACACCGCTGCTCCTCTTGCCTTCCTTCCTTCCCTCCTTCCTTCCTTCCTTCTGCCATCGCTCATAAATTCACTTAAACCCTCTCTTCTTTCATTCTCTTTTTCTTCTTACACCCTTCTTTAATTCATTCATTTTATTGCCTTTCCATTTCTCAACCCTCCATTTTACATTAATTACTCTTCTCACAACCCCATTCAACTCATTTCGATTAGAAATGGGATTGCAACCGTTCAAATTCATCGCTACTAGATATTGTTCGCTTTGGCTTGTTATGTATTACCGTAAGTCGAGAGGTTTTCACACTCTTACATGGAATGTTTCGTTCCTCTGTTCACCCGATGTGGGATCTCCCAATGTTGAAAAGTATTTGTAAGATCGGTTTCTAGGGTATGCTTCAATTATGTCGAGAAAATTAAAATGGTTTAAAGATTATCTCCAAAATTGATAATCATCTTTAAGTTTAAAGAAACCACGACTCTATCAAAATACGAGGCATGATAAGTTATAATGTCTCGTCTTAAACCTTTTCTGACCAATGACTCGAACAATTTGGACAACTCGGTTGGATTTTCTTTCAATTTAGGTTAGATTGGAACTATTTTAGATGGGTCAACCCGACCAACCTGAAAATATAATCTACAACGAAAACTCAACCTATTTTTAAGATTATTATGAAGATTAAGAATATTAAACGTTTGTAACATATGGCGTGTATGAAAAATGGTCATTTATTTGGGTTGTCCTTCTCATTTGTGTCCCTTTAAGTTGTGGTAATTGAAAATTATGGTTAGGAGTTGTGATTAAAACAAGAAATTGAAAGCCCAAATGGGAAAAAGAAAAGAAACATTTCACCAAACTATTCATCAATCAACTTACACATAAACAGAAAGAACAAACTTTCAAAGCTTTGGTAAATCACTTCATGCCTTAATCAATTCTTCAATGGAAGGAATTCAAAGAACTGAAGTGGAGTCATCACATTAGCACTGTTCATCCCTGAGCTTTCCACTGTTTCACACCCACCATTTCTTGTCTCACTGCACAATGGAAAAAGTTGTAGGGTTTCTGATTCTTCTAATCCTTCAACCCCATCATTTTGGTGCATTATTGTTGTAACTGTGGCGGTCGTGGTGGTGGCGGCGATGGGGGCGGTGTTCATCATCAGTTGCCTGCAGCCTCCAATGCCAATGCCAACGCCACCGACACCGCCGGGAGTGGCTGCCGAAGAATGGAGGCATCCATTTTGTGTCCTGGTGCTATCTTTTGGCGCGCGTTGAATTGGAAGAGATTCCTGTGAGAATTTAGAGAATGATCATGGGTTTGTAAGTAAGTAATGCGAGCCCCTTTTAAGAAAGCCCAAAGCAAAGGCACGAGAGGTTATGCTCAAATTGAACAACATCATACTTATTGTGGAGGGTCGTGATGGCATGAAAAGACGCAGAGGAGATGATGTTCAAAGTTTGATAAGAGGGGGAGGGAGGTATAGAGCCGACAGAAAGGAAGGAATGCAGCTTTTGGAGCCTTTTCATTTCCCAACAAACTAAGCTAAGCTTTTTGTTCCCTTCCATCTTCCTTCTTCAACATCTTTTCTTTATCACACGCTATAATAACTTTTTCACCTTAAAGCTACCCTTCCCATTACCTCATCATTTCATGCATGGGATGGTTTGAATAATCATCACCAAACATTCTTCTAGACAAACTATGTTCGAGAGCCGATGTTGACTAATTAACATGAAGATTATTTCAGTTTCAGAGGTGTTGATCAGCTCTATTAGACCGGCTTAATGAAATTTTTGAGTGTCGAACAAAAAAGTTGTGAGCCTTAGTGAAGATCTATGGAGAAAAGGAGTTGACCCGGATAGCTCAAAGAATTTTCGGGTGGTCAAATAAAGAAGTTGTGAGTCTCAAAGGTGTCTTCCCATCAAAAATCCGTGGAGAAAAGGAGAAACGGAGTTGACCCAGATAGCTCAATAGAATTTTCGAGCATCGAACAAAGAAAGTTGTGAGTCTCAAATGTGTCCTCGTAATGAAGATCCGTGGAGAAAACGAGTCGACTCGGATAGCTCAATAGAATTTTCAGGTGTTGAACAAAGAAGTTGTATCTTCGTAGTGAAAATCCATAGAGAAAAGGCAGATATCTCAATAGAATTTTCGGGTGTCGAACAAAGATGTTGTGAGTGAGTCTCGAAGATATCTTCATAGTGAAAATCCATGGAGAAAAGGAGTCGACCCAAATAGCTCAATAGAATTTTTGGTGTCAAACAAAGAAGTTGCAAGTCTCAAACGGAGTTGACCCGAATAGCTCAATAGAATTTTCAGGTGTCGAACAAAGAAGTTGTGAGTCTCGAGGTATCTTCATAGTAAAGATCCATGGAAAAAAAGAGTTGACCCGAATAGTACTAACTATTTAGGAAGAAACTCAACGTTACTTTATCCGAGATGGATATTATTAAAGGCTCACATTGGCTAATTAAGAGAAAAATGAAGATCGAGAACATATAAGTAAGCGTAAAGCCACGAAAACTTATGCTAAACATAAGGATAAAGCATGATTTGTTGTAAAAATGGGGTTTTTATTAGAACACAAAAAAGTGAGAGAGAAAATAGAAACCTCCACAAGTGTACGGCAGTTTGTAGAGGTAGGCCAGTTCTTGGTGTGTTCAACTTCATAGACTGTCCTACCCGACCCTGTTGACAAAAAGTAAGACAAAAAGAATACGACTTTACATATCAACAAACAAATAGAATGTTTAGAACAACTCCCAAAGACAAAATTTGTGCCTCTTCGCGACAAAATCTATGTCACGGGCTCAAACACATCAATTTTCTTCCTTTTTTATCGCTTAAATTTCACAAAATCATGAACAAAAGACATTTCAAATGGTCGGATTCTTTGTTACCTGAATCTTTCCGTTCGAGGATTTCAATGTCGCAAATCGACTGGTCGGAAGATTCCATCTGACGGCGGCGTTTCTGCCGCTCTCTAGCTTTGTGATTCTGAAACCAATAGAACACGTTCTTCCCTTCGATCTTCCCAAAACGGCGGAGCTGAGCGGTGATATGTTGAATCTGGTCGGCGGACGGTGTTCGAGTCCCCCGGCGGTACAATTCCTCCAGCAATCTCAACTGCTCCGGCGTCGGATTCCACCGCGAGCTTACGACGACCGGCGGCGGTGGTGCATTATTCAACTCTCTCTTGCTCTGATCAGTCCCTACAGAACATTAAAATCTGGTGAATCTTAAGGGATTTGAAGGAAAGTAATGCAAAAAAGGAGAGATTTTGAAAGTACCCATTTGATAAAATTGAGAGAAGAAATCGTTGGTGGAGGGAGAAGAGAGAGGGCGAGGAATGAGAGGTCGAAGCTTCCGGGCATTGAATGAATCGGAAGAAAAGTTCAAATCTCCGCCGTCATTGTAACCCATCATCCACATGTTCGTCAAAAAACAACTAATAATACTAAATTGGTAGTAACCCTTTAATGGGATTGCAAAGTAGAGCTCAAAGGGTGTAAAAAAATTCAAACTTTTTGAGTGGGAACCCTCTCTCTCTCTCAATCTCTCTCAATCTCTCTCCCAATCTCTCTCTCTGAATCTCTCCCAACTCTCCCAATCTGTATAGAGAAGAAAGAAGTGATGGGTAATATATAGAGAGTGGGAATTAAAGCTTGGTGGGATAGTTTGAGCTGAAATTGTGAAAGGGTTTCTTTTTGGGAGAGAGAGAGAGAGAGAGGCGTGGAATTCTGGGGAGAGGGTTTTTTGTTTTTGTTTTTTTTGGGAGAAGTGAATGTAAAACGACTTGACGATGATGAGGGTTATGATA
Source organism: Cucurbita maxima (assembly GCF_002738345.1). Lineage (NCBI taxonomy): Eukaryota > Viridiplantae > Streptophyta > Magnoliopsida > Cucurbitales > Cucurbitaceae > Cucurbita > Cucurbita maxima. The sequence continues at coordinate 4,768,862 of NW_019272031.1, read as the reverse complement.
AGCCTCATCACACATACATACATTATTAAGACACTCTCTCTCTCTCTCTCTTTCTCTCTCTGTCTCTGTCTCTCTCTCTGTTTCTCTCTCTCTCTCTCTCTCTCTCTCTCTCTCTCTCAAATTCTCTGTCTGTCTCTCTCTGGGGGAGGGCGGTCTGTCATTAATTGTAATCCTAATGTGTTGTGGCTATCAATCTTATTCTAAATCCAAACTGCCCCTCATCTTCTCTCTCTCTCACATACCCATTTCCTTTGTCTCTTCTCTCTCTCATTCATTTTTGCTGCATTTTGTGTACGCCACCATACCCTTATTTTACCCTCTTCTATCACCTTCACTCTACCTTCCGCTCTCTCCTCTAATCACAACAAATCTCTCCCTTCAAAAAAACAAAATTATGAATTATTCGACCCGACTGCTACAATATGACTAACCCAATTGGATATACGAAAAAGAATTGCCATAGTTCGTTAGGACAAAAACGGAAACATCTTCTTCTATTTCATTTCTTATTCCTACAAAATTCTTCGTTTATTTTCATAGGAACGAATGAAAGAATTAAATAGACATCTATAATAGATACAATACAACACTTTATTTTGTCGTATTTTAAGAGATAGAAGTTAATGGACGTCCAATATCTGAATCCATTGCCTGCTACCCCCATGCAGTTTATTTATTTGTATCTTTTCTCTCTCTCTCTCTCTCTGAATCCATAGTCCTTTGGTCATTATGATAGGAATGACTCAATTTTCGAGCCTCTCTCTCTCTCTCTCTCTCTCTCTGAGAGAAGGCAAGCATTTGAAATGAAAGGCATAATAATTGTTTAATTATTTGTGGGAAGGAAAGAAAAGAAAGAGAAGGGGCTGGTTGGGGAGAGGGCCAAGGGGCTACACACTGCACCTTCTCAGAACCCTACCCTCTCTCTCTCTCTCTCTCTCTCTCTCTCTCTCTCTCTCTCTCTCTCTCTATTACATTATCACAATTAATAATAACACCAAACCCCATCACAATCTCCATCAAATTCTCCATAAAAAAACAAAAAACGACCCACAAAGAAGGTTTGGATGTTTAAGACAAACCCATTTCACCTTCAATCAAATGAATCAACAAAATTATAACTTAAATTATTTGTCCCATTAGTGAATTCAAAATGAGTTCAAAAGGAGAAGAATTAGGAGGTAACCGTTCAAGTTTACTGTGCGCAGATATTTTTTTTTTTTTTTTTTTTTTTGAACAGTTGAGAGAAGATGGGAAGTCAACTTGTCTGCAAAACAAGACAGCTTTTTGTCTTTGGTTTGTAATGTTGTTGACCAAGAATGAAATGTGTTGGAAGAGTTAAGTAATGTGTAGAAATGAGCAGAAAATAAAAGTGAGAATCAGAAGGAAAAGAATGGAAGAAACAAAGGATCGTTTGGAAACAAAGTAAGAATAGATTCCAATTCTCTGATTTCAATACGTAATCAAACACCCTTTTTGTCTCCCTACCCTCCTCTACTATTACTTTTTTTTTTTCTTTTTTTCACTTCTTTTTGTCCATTTCAATTTCTAAACTTGGATGTTTAAGATATCATTAATTGAAAATGACTCGGATCAACCTGAGATTTCATATCAATTCGAGAGAAACGAAACATTTCTTATAACTATATTGAAACATTTTTCTAGTAGACGCATTTTAACATCTTTAGGGGAAGTTCAGAAGGGAAAACAGAGACACCAGGCGGTGTGCCAATGAGAATGTTGACCCTCAAGGGGGTGGATCGTGAGATCTCACATCGGTTTGAGAGAGGAACGAAACATCACACCACAAGGATGCTGACCTCCAAGGGGGTGAATTGTGAAATCCCACATCGATTAGAGAGGAGTAAAGACGCTGGGCCCCCTAAGGGAGTGGATCGTGAGATCTCACATCAGTTGAAGAAGGGAACGAAACATCACACCACGAGGATGCTAACCTCCAAACTCTAAACCCTAAATCCTCTCGGGGGATGGATTGTAATATCTTACATTGATTGAAGAAGAGAACAAAAAATTCATTTCTTATAAAGGTGTGGAAACATGCATTCGTGAGACCAACGTTAAGACTGAGCTATACATCGAGTGGGGATTAGTTCTTTGACATTAAAGAAAAGGTAGGCAGATATCTTAACGACTTAGCTACATTTTGTTTGTATTAATGTTGGTACCTACGTGTGGCTATTTTTGTTTGCATTAATGGTGGCAATGTTATAAATTTGGTTATGGCCTATAGGATTAATTCATCTCACCAAACCCTGTAATTATAGATGTTCTAAGTGGTACACATCTGTCTTATACTTTTAAGTTTACATTATTTTGCTCCCAAAATGTTAAACAAACCGCTCCCGAATTAATTTCTTCTGCACAAACCAATCGAAAGATGGATGAATTCCCATAGGGTGGACTTTAACTTCTAATGGTGCTTTTGGCATTTCTTTAGTTCGTTTGGCCCTATAAAGTCTAATGGTAGAATCATATAATGATCGATCATCATACGTTCAAACCTCTAGAAATCTGTTATCCCGACATTTCTAGGCATAAGATGGATTGACAGTCGAAGACCACCCAGTGTCCGGTTCTAATATCATTTATAACAGTCGAAGACCACTGCTAGCAGATAATGTCATTTATGGGCTTTCCTTTTTGGACTTTCTCTCAAGGGTTTAAAACGTGTGCGCTAGCGATATGCTTAGACTGTTACATATTTAAATGTGGTATCGGTTCATTCATGTACTACTATTTTTACTCAAGTATCACAATACATTTTGACTGAGGTTAGCGAGCACTCAAGTGGATCTAAGTGTATGGCTGACCTTTGTAAGCTAAGCTAGAGATGCCATGACACAATCTCATACCCATGTCTCATCTCCACTCATCTTACAGAAACATTAAAATCAAAAGTTTATAGGTTTTAGTGAGGAACCCAAGGTCGAGTCAAATGGGGTCCTATAATTGATGAGTGTGGTTGACTCTTAAACCCATTTAGAGTTCTGATTAGAGTGAGAAAAATGAGGATGTCTTGTCTCTGAAAACCCCACAACTTTATGCAGTCATGTCCGTTTAATGAAGTTTGCAGTGCATGGTTGTGAGAGAGAGAAGAGGAAAACATTAGAAATTATAGCGAAGCAGACAGGCTTTGCAGTGAATTAGCAGCTGAGCTAAGAGATTTATGAACCATTATGTTTTTTTTTAAAAAAAAAAAAAAACACAAACAGACAGAAGTTTAGGGTTTGTGAGTTCTTCAGAATGAATGTTATGCGTTTTTTAATCAAATCCCCATTTTCACCATCTCAGATAGGCTGCACCCACGTACTCTCTACACCCACTTCCTCTTTTTTTAATCAAATCTTTCTTGTACAGAAAAATATGCCATTTTTATGCTGTGTTCTGAAATTTCAACACAGATAGCAGATTAAAAATATGCCCTTTTCGTGCTATTTTTTCTCATGCATGCAGCTCTTCCTGTTTTCTTTTGCTTGATTTCCTTCTGCTTACATGATTTTACAAGGACATAAACTTTCAGGTACCAACAACATACACCATCCAAATATATATTTATACTCACCACTTTCTCCTTTCTCCTTCCTCTTTCTTATTCATTTGAGTACTCTCCTTCCCCTTTTGTGCGATTAGAGCCTACAAATATATTGCTTACGGAGTATTTTTATACTCACCCGTTTCTCCTTCCACTTTCTTATTCATTTTTATACTCACCCATTTCTCCTTCCCCACCCATTTCTCCTTCCCCCTTTCTTATTTAGATGGGGTCGTTCTCACCCATTTCTCCCCTTCCCCTTCCTTATTCAGATGGGGTCGTTCTATCCCTTTCTCCTTTCTTATTTAGATGGGTGGTTCTGGAGCCGAGTAAATGAGAGATATATGAATGAAATGAGACCATATTCGCGAGAGTTATTAGAAAATCATAATTAAGAAAGACTTTGGGAAAGGCAGTGGCATTACACCTTTTAACTAATATGGACCCAAAATAAAGAGAATTAAAAATATGGCCCAAGCAAACATAAAGTTCGATGATCCATTTAGTGTATAGAAATTGCAAAATTTTGAAATTAAAGCATGAAGAGAGAACAAAGAAGGATTGAGAAGTGCCTTTACTAGTAGTTTGCGTAAGATAGATTGTTTTTCCTTTTAGGTAATGTAATCATGGTAGAGATAAAATTTGATTGAAATTCATTGTTTTACCATTTGATAATTTTGATTTTAAATCGGGTAAATTTTATGTTTCTAAAACAAAGATTAGAAATAAACTTTTTAGAAAAGGACAATTATACAGTTGGTGAGGAAAATGTTCAATGCCACCTCGTGAAAGGATGACACACCAAATATAACATGAAAAGCTGTAACTAGTAGAGACGTGAATGTGAAGGTGACAAGGAAATTTTGAATAAAGTTCCACGTGAATGAGCAAAGGCAAGGGTGTGGACAAGAGGCCTAGAATCTTTTCCATACCCCATGCCACAGCACAATTCACAATCACAAATGTTCGTGGTCCACTTAACAGCGACTTATCAATACCTAATACACGACTAAAAGCCAGCCAACCGCTATCAATATTTGAGTACATTAGACATTGTTACCTTCCAAAAGTTGATGGTTCGATTTCCACCTACATGGTTGAAGCAAAAGACATACAAAATAGTGATATGCACATCTTTTAATTATTCTAAAAAGGAGATTGTTTGTGTATGAAATGAAGCAAGGAAACTCAGGTTCCAAATGATTTCAAACAAAAACTGCAATAAAAATAAAGCATAAATTATGAGCACTTTTTCTTGGCAATGAAGAGTCCCCATCTTTGCTCACCGGTGGAGCTCCGGGCTAGTTTTGCTTTCCAACCATCTACTATTTCGTTGTAGTCCTCCTGAATTAAACCCAAATCCCCCAAGTGAGTGAGGGAAAAAACACCAAAATATAAGTAAATACTACAGCATAAGTGTGAGAAAAATGTGAAAACTCACTGCAGAGAAGTCCTGAACGAATTCCTCCTTCTCCTTTTCTATAGTACTTAATTCGCTTTGCAAAACTCGAATGAACTGAGGTGCAAACATGTAGATCTTCAGATACAGAAGCACATCATCATCATAGTTTTCACTGCTATGGATTTAATGAGCAAACAATAATACCTGATCGGTGCGATCCTCGGCAATAACCTCATCAAAGCCAGCATCTCTCAGCATCTGTTGAAGATGTAAAATCAATGATGAGCTTGCATGGTTAGAAAACAATAGACACTGACCATGGGAGGGGTGAATGAGATGGTTGAACTTGCCTGTCCATATGCCTTTACATCATGTAGATCATAACCTCTCTGCTTGATATACTCAGCAAACTCGTCTGTAGGAGTTCCACCGCTTCTGCAATAATCACTGATAAGAACCTTACCTCCTGGCTTCAACCATTTGTAAAAGGATTTCATCAGCGCAGGTTTATCCTGCAATAGATTAATAGTTCAGATATTGAATATGCAGACTCCAAAGAGAAAGAAAGGGAAAAACAAATACGCTAAATGACCGATTATAACAGACATATCTTGCAGGATTACCTTATTGAAACATCATTTTATACGGTAATGATCTGTAGTTTGATCAAATTATCAATTATGTACAATAAAAACATTCTAATAATTTCCAATAAATGCATAAAGGAAAATGAAGTTTATATATCAATATATATGTGTGTGTGTGTCTGGACAAGAACATGAGGTTCATTTGTTGTACAAAATGCTGAGTTGGGAAATTGTCAACCAGTTCAACATAATTAGTCAAAAACAAGATGGCGGAGGAACAAGAAGATATTTCTTACTTGAATGTGTAATATTGTGTCCCGGCTGTATATTACGTCGAAAGTATTATCTGGATAGGTTTTTTTGGTACAATCGGCAACCTCGAATTCAACTGGGCATTTGCGTCCAATGGCCCGCTCAAGAGCAAAAGAAATCATATTGATGGAGAGATCAATGCCAACAACCTCGACATCGAAGTTCTCTGCCATGTAAAAGTCACCTCCCCCAATGCCACAACCAACATCCAAAACTTTTTGACCAGGCTTCAGCTCTAGCTTTGAAACAAATTCTTTGGTGGTCTCTACATAAACGGAAAAGCTAGAAACTTAATAAATACCAATTAAATCAAATAGAGTAATTTGTGTAACAATGAAATTGTTTCTTATAAAAAATAAATATATAAATAGATCAATCACTAAAGAACCCTTTCGTTCACAGGTCTCAAGCTTAAATTTATCTAGCATAGAACATTTGGTATTCGGATGTCTCAACAGATTTTCATAACTTGCCCTCCTCAATTAGACGACACATTGATTACTTGAGTGGTCGAAATATTGCCAAAAATATTCTCAAATTTCAATGTGCTGACATAATTTTATTAAATCATCAAAGTACATTCCCATTGAAAAGATTAGAGAGATAATGGCAGCAGAGCAGAAGAAGAGGCTTAAATAATAAGGCTTACCTATTCCTCCTGTACTGACAAAACCTTGACCAAATACACGCTCGTAGCGCAGGATGCCATTACATTTATATTGAACATTATCTAAAAACCTCTGGAATCCTCTGTCTTCCTGTGAAAAGACTTTCTGCCATATCCAGCAAATCTAAGTAAAAATGAAATGTAAACTTTGTTAGTAATAAACATAAAGAAACATTAAAAGGAATAATTAGAACAACTTCCGCCAGTAAGTACCTGGTTTTGGTTCTTCTTAGTTCGTACATAAGCTCCTATACATTTGCTGCTTACAAGGGATAGTTCATAGGAGTTTCCACACTCATCACGTATTTGGCAATCCTTAAAAATCTGCAGATGATGTAAAAATAAGTAGATAAATAAAAGTTCAAGCTGTGAATACCATAATCTAAATGCTAAGCACTCACATGCCACGTATAAATATAAAAACTTTACATAAAAGCCAAATAGGAAATCAACCTGGCACACATCAGACATACTTCTTCAAGAGACAACAACATAACCATATACATAGTAAACACCATTTTGAATCAGAAAAGTTTAGCAGATGGAGTCTATTATGCTAGGATTGTCAACCTAGAAAAACACTTCTTTTTTATATACTATAAAATCAGGAATAATGCATATATGAACTGTCCATGGCACCTCATTCGTTTTTATAATCATAATTCCAGCACGACGTCATCAGAAGACAATCTGTTGATTTTTTTTAATTTTTTAAATGATGATGCTCTGTTGAAGTTGAACGATGAGAAATAGACATTGTCATATAGTTAATACACAAAATCTCAAGGTATCATAGGGGCTAAAAAAAACTAATGAAACTAATAAAAAAAGCAGAGACGGAAACGACCTTTGTGTAAAATCTGGGTTCCCTATAATGTGTGGGGTTGTATTTGCGCTTAGAGTCTCCAGACTGATGAAAACATGACTCTCTGAAGAAGACATATCCACCAACCTTCAACCATTTAATCATCCTTGCAGCCAAATTCTCCACCTATGATTATGACAATGAATCAGTTTTTTGGAAGGATAATAAAAAATAAGCAGGCTTAGTCTAAATCTAACTAAGATAGCAAAAAATTAAACTCAAGGATTTAATGTTTATCCAATAGAAGAACTTTGTCTCTGAAATGAAAATAGCTGAAGAAAATTTCACCTAGCAACAAAAGAGAACAGTATAGAGCAGAATAGATTACACTTACATAACAGCTACAATGAAGAAAAAAAAAAAATTAAAACCTGAATTTCTTTTTGCCACCTGGATTGACAAAAAGAAATCTGAAATAGTTCGTGCTAGACAGACTTTTTGTGTTATTTAACAAACCAACCTGACTATGTTCCATAGCAGCGAAGATATAATGCATATATTATTCAGTTCACTCCTTGGTGGATCTAAGAATTAGCCACAGCTTTCGCAGACTAGGCAATAGCCTAACACCATTTCACTTTCAAGGAGAGTTTGGATCTGGATTTTTAAGACCCCAAATAGAAAACGACTCCAAATACTCTAATCTTGAACAAACAACCAACTAGAAAGCATGCATATACAAAAGTGTAAAACATTTTCTGATTTTCTCATTCTATCAACAATGCATCACAAGTCATAAATCGAAGACTCAGATCTCATGTAGTGTGCATCCAGGGGCTCCAATAGCACCAAAAGATAGGCAGTACCTCCTCATCAGACAAGTACATTAGCAGCCAATTGGAGAATATCAAATCAATTGATCCATTGGAAATGCTAAGCTCTGGAGAAGTCACATCTGCACATAGGAACTTGACGTTCTTGTGGTGGCTGTTGATGCTTTCATTCTACAGTTAGAACATTAAGATGATAAGATGAAAAAATAATTCCGTGCAAGTGTAAAACAGCAGTCGCGTATTGGTACAATATGGATAGATGTTAAACCTTACCTTCTTTATAGCATTTTCTATGAAATCCAGAGCAATAAGCTGGCCAGCCTTCAGTGCTAATTCGCTAGTAAAACGGCCGATTCCAGCTCCAAGTTCCAAGACAGATTTTCCTTCATAGTGGGGAAGCAAAGAAAGTACCTGTGGACGGACAGTTTAAGAACTATGCACATCTTAAACACTGATGTACACTACATCCTACATTTCCACATCTAAACATAATAGATAAGAAAGAATGTATTGACTCCGTCTGCATTTCCAATGCATGTAATCCTGAGATTCAATGAATGAACCGAATCATCCAGCTTCATAACCGGAACTATTTAAAACTGTGCTACTGAAAATTAGGAAGAAGATTTTTCGAGACATGATACTACTAAACAACATTCTACTCTACTATGTGAACAGTAGGAACCAGTAGTATTTTAGCGACAAAAACCGAGAAGAACAGATCTTAAACCAAACAAAACGACAACATCAGCCACCAAGACAAATAATGAATTATAACAAAAAAAAAAAAAAAAAAAAAAAAAAAAAA